>NC_064629.1:655267244-655867244 GCF_023864275.1 Schistocerca cancellata | reverse complement strand
CTTATGATTCAGTTGAGTTCTGTTTCGTTTATTTTCAGCTTTGAATCATAACGGCGAGCTCTCACAATGGTGTGGAATGAGTCAGTTAGTTTACAGCTACGATATATTTTTTCAGTACAGAATATGGAAACATGATCATTTTCCTTGTCTTTACATTAATCTTACATTAACTTTATCTTACTTACGCTTAAGCCTATGCAAAATCTCGCTCTCTCTCTCTCCCTCCCTCCCTCCCTCCCTCCCTACCTCCCTCCCTCCCTCTCCCCACACACACATACACAGAGTGAGTCACTAACTATTGCCACATAGAATAACTTTGAAAGTATGATGATAGCTTAAAATTTGTGGGACAAATGTTGCATAGAACTACGGGGCCATAGTATGACGTTGGTTTTTTGTTGCTAGATGGGGTTGCGTCAGAGACATGATGGTCAACTTCGTTTTTTAAATGGGATGCTATAGTTTGGTAGTTATTTTCTGATAGTGGCTATCGAGACAAATCCAATGATGTGAAACAGTAAGGTCTTTGAAGGTCAACGAAGGTTACAAAGGTGGCATGAACGTCCATTTACAGAAGGTGTTAGAAGTGATGATCATTGGTATCAACGCAGTGGTGCAATCTTCTTATCATGGATTGAGTGGTATTCCTTATCACATCGGCACTTATCGAAGCACATGCTGTGACAATTCTCTCTCGTATATCGTGCGAATAGTAAATATTCGCCGAATACGGCGTATCCATCTAAGGTGCCATTGACACGTAAACACCATTCGACGGTTTCGCAATACAAAACTAATAGGAACAGTAAGACTAGTATCGTTGAATCAAGCGAATGTGAATGGTGTATTCCTTCGAAGAACAAGTCGATATGCTTCTCATTTACTGAGAATGCCAACGAAATTCAGTGAGAGCTAGAGACTTAGACGCTGAAAGATATCCTCAACGTACTCACCCTACACGTCGTACATTTAAATATGTGTATGATAAACTGAGAACAACTAGATCTTAACACATCGGAAACATATCCGGCAAAGGAAAGTTACTAACGAGGAAACGGAAATTGGTACTTTTGCCACTGTGGTTCGCGATCCTTGTGTTAGTTTGCGTCAAAACGCATGAGCCTGAGTAGTGTTGTTCGTGTTCTGCATCGCCATAAATATCATTCTCAGCTTATCAGTCTCCACCAAGAATTAACTAGTACGGATTGTATGCGTCGCATTTAATTCTGCCGATGGGCTCAACTTCAGATTCAGAGGGATGACACATTTATTAATTTGATTTTATTTTCTGACGAGGTTACATTCACCAACCATGGAAACGTTAATCTGCATAACATGCATTACTGGGCAATTGAAAATCCATGTTGGTAGCTGCAAGTTGCACACCAAAAACTGTGGTCGGTGAATGTATGGTGTGGGATTCTGGAGACAGAATTATAGGCCCCTATTTCATCGAAGGAAATGTTAATGGTAGGAAGTACACCACATTCCTGCAAGAAACATTAGGTATGTTATTGGAAGAAATACCTTTAGGAACAGAATGTGGTATCAACAGGATGGGTGTCTGGCACATTTTTCGCAGATTGCTAGAAATGAGTTGCAGAGACAATTCCCAAATCGTTGGATTGGACACGAAGGAGATGTGTCGTGCCTGGCTCGTTCGCCAGACTTGACGCCTCTGGATTTTTTCTTGTGGGAATTCGTAAAAGAAATTGTTTATAAAGACGTACTAACTACACCTGAAAATATGCGAGAGAGAATTGTCAGAGCATGTGCTTCGATAAGTGCCGATGTGATAAGGAATACCACTCAATCCATGATAAGAAGATTGCACCATTGCATTGATATCAATGATCATCACTTCGAACACCTTCTGTAAATGGACGTCCATGCCATCTTTGTCACCTTCGTTGACCTTAAAAGACCTTACTGTTACACATCATTGGATTCATCGCGATAGCCGCTATCAGAAAATAACTACCAAACTATAGCATCCCATTAAAAAAAAAACATAGTTGACCATCATATCTCTGAAGTGACCCCACCTAAAAAAAAACTCCGTCCTTAGAGGTCTTCTAACAAATCAGTGACGTACAGTATTCTTCAGAGAAAAAGACTAATAAAAACGTTAGCATGTGGACGTAGCGTGCTGTTCATGTTTCTTCTGTAACTACGTGACGTCACTGTTCTTTTTGTATCCATAATTAATTCGGTTCTCTCCGATACACACGATTGAACTACTAAGGATTACTCAAGCGTCAACTTTACGTTAAAAATTACTCCGGATGTACTTAACATTTTACAATGTAACAAACGGCATTGATTAAGTATTTGTTTCTATTTTCAGTTGCGCTAAAAATAATAACAGGTTTCCTTTAAAAAACATAAGTATGTGTTGAAAACCATACTTTCGTGCATTTCTCGATGGTTTGTATCAACCAGTTCCACCAACCCCTCTCCTCACTTCCGGTCTGTGGAATTGGTTATTCAGTGTTTGTTGTGGTTTGGGAGGTGTTTCCAGTAGTAATGTTAGGTGACACACCCTGAATATATATGAGACCTCACTGTAAAATTCCTTGTACTTTTATCACTTTATTATTTTCTTTTCAGGCACCACAAATCGATGACGAATTCCAAACATAACCGCCGAATTTTATGGCTACGTTTTTCAAATTTGTCGCGATATGTAGCTAAGTAGCTAAGTACCACTTATTTCAGAGATCTTGTATAGTAAAACCAATATTTTAGGGCCTTAGTATATGTACTAAAACAGAAGAGGCAGAGGAAAAGAAATTTTTCTGCGATGAAGATGGTAATAAACTATGTTCGTTACTCGCTGACGACCGTCGTGGAGAGTCCATGGAAACAGAAGCGAGAAGAGCAGTGATTATAGCCTGCTTTGCACTGCTTGTTAGCGGCTGAAAAACTGCTCACTCGGGGATCTCTGGCAATTCCTTCACCTGCCCAGAACAGTGTCTGCGGCTCGTTTCAATTGTCTGCTGTCCGAAGAAGTCATCTACTTTTATTGTCTTGCTTTTGGCAGCAGACCATAGCTGTAACGTATCCCGCCCTTAATGTCAAGGAAACCGATATAGTCTGCTAAATGGCGTGGCCCACACAGCTCCCTAGCCTTATAATCCATTTGTTTCAATTCCCCTGTGAAATCAGAAACCATTCCCTTATTCTACTAGAGTGACACAAACGAACATTACATAGCAAAAACACGCTCACTGCACAAATCCTGAGGACGTTTCTGTCGAGACAGTTACGTTTCAGAGTACTGCAGAATGAAACACCTAAGCCCATTCTGACCCCTCTAGGCATTTTATATGGCATGGGATATCATTTAAGAGTAATGTGAAAGGGCGATTGTGAGGTAGGTTAATATTCTCAGTGCAGAGATACGTAACTGCTCTAGCGAGGTATGCCCTCGAAAATGCGAGAACGCTTATGATTCCTAATCGAAGTTACGATCATTCGTCTGCGTAGATCTGTAGGTAAAATATATGACACTGCATATTACTCTTTTATTGATAACAGCATCTTTCTTTTCTCTCCACTAACAAAATTTTCAGCTTTCTGTTGGGAACACACAATTTATTGCTTACTATGTGGTGTCCTATATTTTGTTAACTGTGTTTCTTTGCCAGTGTACTTCGGCCACAAAACTTCCTCAGTTCCGTGACAGGCTTCAAATTCTACGAATATATTAACAAGAGCGTGTGAGGAAAAGTCTTTTTCGAGATGAAAAGTGCATGGTATCTTACAGCTTTGCAACGTTTATGGCAAATTCGTTTTGCAGTTACATTTACTTTCGTTAAAACAAAATATGCTATCAATTTTATTTTGGTAACTGTATAATTCATTTGAATTTTCAAGGAAATTTAAACTGTGATTGTACATTACATACTTCAACGCTACTGACACCGTTTCCGCCAGGAAAAACCGTCATTATGTTGGAATTTTCAGATAAGGACTACGGCAGTCACTAACTTCTCTTTCTTTTTTATGCTAGGCTGCAGTTCTGGAAAGATTTTGTAGAATAACTTTATTACAGTTTTTGTTTAGTTTGGGTTCTTCACAAATCCGTTAATGGATGACAAGAGAAGATGATCTGCATTCAATTCACTTACATCCCACGTGCACTACACAAGACTCACTCAGTATTTGGGTCAACATTTGTAAAACTCTGATTCCTCTCTCTCAGTCCCCACCCTATGGGGAGAGACGGAGAGCTTTAGTTTTAGCGAATCAAAATTTACGAAGTAAATAAGTATTTTTTATTTATCCGTAAGCATTTTCCAGGCAAAAATCAGAACATGGATTTTCTTGAACTACAGCGCCAACTACCTAGAATCAAAACAATTGTTAAAGACAAAACGTATGTAGTTTTTTATGCAGAATCTGATTCTGCAATAGAAAATGGGGATTCCCATTTGAAATTTTAAAGTTGCCTCCCGCCCCACCCCCATGGGTTGGGGTGGCGGACTAATTTTAGCACCAGCAGATGTTCCCCTCGAAAATAATCCACTTTGGATTCTACACATTTGCCGGTCCGGGTGGCCGAGCGGTTCTAGGCGCTACAGTCCGGAACAGCGAGACCGCTACGGTCGCAGGTTCGAATCCTGCCTCGGGCATGGATGTGTGTGATGTCCTTAGGTTAGTTAGGTTTAAGTAGTTCTAAGTTCTAGGGGACTGATGACCTCAGATGTTAAGTCCCATAGTGCTCAGAGCCATTTGAACCATTCTACACATTTTTTCGTGTGAAGCTTATTTTTCGAGTTATTCTGGTTTGTCAACTTAAAACGTACACCCTGTATATAGACGTACTTTGCGCATCTAGTACAAAGTAGCTGTACGTCTTATAATCTATGCTATAAGTCGGTATCTTCCATGTCAGCAGCGACTCGATCATTTAAACAAAGACCAATTACGTGTGGGTAAACGTAAGGACATAACAAGAAGGTAATTTCCGCAAAATATACATTACAGAAGTATATTACAATAGCTGCAGATGGTTACATACATCTGTTAGCAAATGACGGTACTAATCGATTACCCATCATTTCTATGGTTACTAGCTGGGAATCCATAATATCATTGATTAATGGCGGAACGTACATCGTCTTCTTGGTTACCGATCGTCTTGGTACATTTGCGTTTACCAGAAGGCCCTGCAGAGGGCAGCCCACGTTTAAATGAAGCCTGCCATTGGATAATGATTGTTTTTCTTTTTCGTCGCTTTTATCGTGTGTTTCTTCTTTATAAAATAAAAATATCCTTCATTGTTTTCTCAAATACAGAAATCCTAATAGTTATACATCTAATACATGTTCTCCACACAATATAATCTAATGTCACCATCATTGGCTACCAGCGAGTTATGCCAGAGACAAAGGGTGAGGCTTCCGCTACTTAACTACCGGCAGTCGAGCCGTATTAAGTAGTGTTCTCCACGCCAACACGGACGAGCCTGTTCCACGTCAGCCATTCCTACTGTCATCCAGCGTATATAATGCTGCGGCTTTTTACTAAATTGTTGTGTATTAATTCAATTTGGTGTAACTAAAACAATATGTTTCATTCGTCTTCACAAAATGTTGATCTGATGATGGTCTATATCGTAGATCGAAACCAGTGATCTAAAAATAAAAAGTAGCACCTTATATACAAGCACAACTGTGTTTACTAAATAAGTTAAGATACATCTTAATTTGTGAACTGTGGAGTTTAACATGTTGCAAAGGCAGAAATTCACCATTTGCTGATAGTGTCTTAATTACGTTAACTGAATACTCTAACTCTAGACGCTATAGGTTCCCAACATGCAACACACTAGGAAATGGAGACTGCACATTTAACACAGGTAGTAATGTGTCCACCTGAACGGAACATTGCACACACGTCGTCTTGGAAGCAAATTTTACACAGACGAGTACTCTCAGCCACATGCTTTCCAGATGATACTGCTTTGTTGAGAATATCAGCCTCAAGTTTAATATTTAACACATCGTTTGCTGTAATTATCTCATTTTTCGTTCGAAAGATAGTATCCACAGCCAGTGCTTTTTACACAAATCAGAAATATACATTTGGAGAACAACAGAGCGTGTACCGTTCATCGTTCATCCTGTTAATGCCAATGCTTCAAACCTCCACCGCAATGAAAACACACTGTTTCATCACCATTACCAGTGTAAAAGTACCCCACTTCACTTAGCTCATCTGGTTGCTGCTTAGTAATATGGGGCCACTCATTAAATGTTACTAATCTAGCATCCTGCGTGCTGTAATTAGTCCACACTGGTTCTGGCATGATATCGGCTAAACTGTACTGAGGTGTTGGTTCTGTAAAGGAATTTGGATGAATTTCTATTCTGTGTAGGTGTTCCTTCTAAACCTATATCAATACCCATGATGGTTACATGACCATTATCGATCTGCATCTGCAGTGAACTGGAATCACAGTGCACACTACTGCAATTCGTGCATTGGAACGATCTATAGGCGTGGTACGAAGATCGAACTCTGGTAGTGATTTTACAGTGCTGCCACTTGCTAACGGCTGGAGGAATTGAGATTTGCTATTAGTTCACGTCTTCTGGGTTTGTGGGATGGTGCTTAAGGTAAAACTCATGTTCAACAAATACAAATTCCTAATTCATTATTTATATTTTCTAACTAAATTTAGTTTTTCGGTGCTACCATCTTCTAGTGACAGGAGCAAGTTGGATGTGAAAGTGTGCTTGCCTTTATTTACGTTTTCAGAGCTTTGTGTGTAAGTGTTTATGGTAAAAAACTCATCGTCAACAAATAAGAATTTTCAGTTCGTCATTTGTATTTAATACGCGAATGTTGGTTTTCAATTGTTTATAGAGAAGAATGCTATCTACTCGTTCCAGTATTCCATGGAGAATGATATACAGCCTCAAAACGAAGTTACCAATGTGAGGACTGGTGAGCCAGTCCATAAATGACTATTTGGAAGCTAGTAATACAAAAATAGCTGCAGAGCGGAAGTACGAGGTGGTCGGGAGCGTGGGGGAGAGGGATTTGGGTACGCTTCATACAAAATTTGCAGAAGTGCAGGGGGACGTGTGGGGATGCTGACGTTAGTGAAATATGATAACCATGGTAACTGCAGTTGAGTTTCACTCCCACAAATTCAGAGGACCTTGGAGGGGCTTTGGGCAGGGACTGCTTCACACAAAATTTGCAGAAGTGCAGGGGGACGTGTGGGGATACTGACGTTAGTGAAATATGATAACCATGGGAACTGCAGTTGAGTTTCACTCCCATCAATGCAGAGGACCTGGGAAGCGCTTGGGGTGGGGGGTGGGGTGCTTCATTGAGAATTTGTGGAAGTGGAGGGGGAGGGTTGGACCTTGGCAGGTGGCAGGATGTCATGATTCGTGGAATGACATTGCAGGTATGAAAGTGCTGATGCTGATGCCAGTGAACTGTGACATGCGCAGTTATCTCAGCTGTAATATGACGCCAGAGGTCATTTGCAGGTTGGCTCGTTCTCTCCTTGCCCTACTATTTACAATCACCTAGGTATGAAAATCTGTTGGGATATGAAATTAAATTACCACCGAGGCTCAGTCGTAGGTAAAGCAGGTTGCAGACTCGATTCATTAGCGTAGTACTCGAAAAATATCATCAGTCTGCAAATGAGAGATCTTAAAAAATACTCCTGCGATCAGTCCTAGAATATTGCTCAGATGAGTGGAACTCATGCCAAATAGGACTATGAAGGGTTATTGAACGCATACAAAGAAAAGCAGACCGTGTGGTCACAGGTTTATCTGACTCATCGGAGGACGTCACAGAGATGCTGAGAAACCTGAACTGACAGACGCTGCAAGATGGATGCAAACGATTCAGCGATAGCCTACTTAAAAAGTTTAAGCAGCCATTACTAGCTTAAGAATCTAGGAACATACTACAATCCCTACCTATTGCTCCCGCAGGGACCGCGAAAATAAGATTAGACTAATTACAGCGCACACAGTGACATTTAAGCAATCTTTGTTCGCGCACTCCACACGTGATTGAAATGGGAAGAAGCCCTAATTAGTGGCACAATGGAAGTACCCTCTGCCATATACTTCATAGTATTGTGTGGAGTATAGATGCATATGTAGATTTAAACTACAGCGAATGAAAGATAGCTTCCTGGCGGCGGCCGATACTCAACGATCGCTGATGGAAGGGAGGAGCACTGGAGTATGTCGTATTTAAAAGCCAACAGCCAAGAACTAAGCTCTGACAGTAAGTTTAGATCGAATTGTTGTACTGGAATATAAGAAAGTCACTAAACTCATACTACTGTTCGATTTCCCGCTTTCAGCATAGATACGGAATGTAATAGAAAAGTTAACACTAGGTACCGTAGTCTATGAACATTAGCACGACGAACTTCTAACAACATGATCACGTGTGTTGGACTTGCCTGCTATCTGGTGAATTTGTAAGTAAGCTGTTTAGGGTTTTACGTTGGTAACGCCACGTAGTGCTCTGTATGAAAATCGCTGACTGCGCTGTGTGTAGTCTGTGGCTGGTTGGACTCATTGTTGGAATATTCGTTTGTGTAGTGTTGGGCTGATGGATGTGAAAAACGCGTAGCGTTGTGCAGTTGGAAGTGAGCCGCCAGCAGTGGTGGATGTGGAGAGAGAGGTGCCAGAGTTTTGGAGGTAACTATAAGCGGACGATCTGGACGTGTGTCCGCCAGAAAAAGGAAATTTGTAAAGGTGGATGTCATGAATGACTTTTGAACATTATTAAGGTAAATACATTGTTTGTTCTCTATCAAAATCTTTCATTTGCTAACTATGCCTATCAGCAGTTAGTGCCTTCAGTAGTTAGAATCTTTTATTTAGTATTGGCGTTCGCTGTATTGCAGTAGTTCGATTTACAAAGATCTCTGTGAGGTAAATGATTCATGAAAGGTATAGGTTATTGCTAGTCAGGGCCATTCTTTTGTAGGGATAATTGAAAGTCAGACTGCGTTGCGCTAAAAATATTGTGTGTCAGTTTAGTGATGATCAGAATAAGTAAAGAGAAAACTGTTTGAGTACGTTGAGTTTTGCTCATCTGTTTGAAAATCAAATAACGTAGAATTTTACCAGCTCAGTCATGCATAATTTTTCAAAGGGGTCATTTCAAATGATACGTCGACGCCATCGGGCAAACTAGCTGTTCCGACTGCTTTATATAGTTCCACCAGCTCGAAATGCCATCCTACACCCAAATACAGAGTTTTCTGGTACATACAGATGACGCAAGTAGATGGCAGTCTCGCTGGTTGTGGCAACAACAGAAGAATATGGTTAGCGTTAGGGCGAGTCATTGCTGTTTTGGCGAGTTTCACAAAATTTAAGTACGTTGATAACAATTTTTCTATTATTTCTAGGAACAGAGGAGGTATATCACTCAGACCATTATAAATAAAGAGTCGTATGGCGTAGTAGGTACCGAGCGAGGTGGCGCAGTGGTTAGCACACTGGACTCGCATTCTGGAGGACGACGGTTCAATCCCGTCTCCGGCCATCCTGATTTAGGTTTTCCGTGATTTCCCTAAATCGTTTCAGGCAAATGCCGGGATGGTTCCTTTGAAAGGGCACGGCCGATTTCCTTCCCAATCCTTCCCTCACCCGAGCTCGCGCTCCGTCTCTAATGACCTCGTTGTCGACGGGACGTTAAACACTAACCACCACCATCGCGTAGTAGGCTGGGAGGCCACGAGGGAAGTAGGTTCAGCCTCTGGTTCAGAAAGAAATTTGTTTATACGTGTACAATGGTGCCTATCCACGCAGTGTATGAGATTTATCTCGTACATGTATCTGTTGAGTGCAGGCGACAGTAACGGGTGTCTACATTGTGGTGTTATGTTTGCGTTGAACGTCGTTTTCGGCAGGAGAGTTGAAACTTGTAGGCACACAGTCTAATCGTATGGAATAGCTCAACGCGATGCACCGCGCTTACCGTCCCCATCCAGTAGACGAAAACCATTAACAAACCTATATACTCTCACAACATGGGACATTGCAGTGAGGTTTTGAATTTCATCCAGGACATGGGCGCATATTACTGTTAGAAACACTCCTTTTCACAATGCTCTTCTTACTCCATAACTGCTCAGTATACTTGTGCTGTATATTACGTTTGAGATTTTAGTGTCCAAACAAGAAGTTAAACTTCCAAACCGCTGTAGGAATAACACCACCGGTCAGAATGACGTCAAATTGCAGCGGAATATTATCGGAGAAGGGGGAAAACGTATGGCAGAAAAAAATAAAGAGTTACAAAATGTAGCAATAGATGGCGCTGTAAGCATCATAATTTAATAATAGTGGTCGACTATAAACGACAAATAAATCATACAATGCCTAAGGTGTACGTTTTACTTTAAATAAACTGTACTACTCAGTGTGCATGGGTGTACAGGTGGAATACTGTTAGTTACGTAAGCCCATCCACCACGGCAAGGTCATATCACATCGGATGGGAAGAATCGGTTTTTAATTTTCCTGAGGCCAAAAACCGCATAAAAAGCATCATTAAAAATCAAATCGGATTATTAATTCAAAAATGGTTCAAATGGCTCTGAGCACTACGGAACTTAACATCTGAGGTCATCAGTCCCCTAGAACTTAGAACTACTTAAACCTAACCAACCTAAGGACATCACACACATCCATGCCCGAGGCAGGATTCTAACCTGCCACCGTAGTAGTCGTGCGGTTCCGGACTGAAACGCCTAGAACCGCTCGGCCACCGCGGCCGGCCGATTATTAATTTCCGCGTGACTAGCACAAAACATGTTCAGTATGTTGTCCACCGTTTTTTGCAACAAGTTAAAATCGAGAAACAACTGATCGAAGTGTTTCCAGTGTCACGTTCAGAATGTGTTGCGCAATACGTGCCTTCAATGCAGCTAAGTTTGCAGTCGGAAAACTGAAAACAACATTTTTCAGATAGCCTCACAGCAGGTTCAAAAATGGCTCTGAGCACTATGGGACTTAACTTCTGAGGTCATCAGTCCCCTAGAACTTATAACTACTTAAATCTAACTAACCTAAGGACATCACACACATCCATGCCCGAGGCAGGATTCGAACCTGCGACCGTTGCGGTCGCGCGGTTCCAGACTGAAGCGCCTAGAACCGCTCGGCCACACTGGCCGGCCTCACAGCAGGAAGTCACAGGGATTAAGATCAGGTGATCTGGACGGCCAGGCTGTAGGGAAATGGCGGTTGATAATGCTAGCATTTCCGAAGTGACGCTTCATTAGCGTCTTTACTGGATTTGCAATGTGCGGAGGTACGCCATCTTGCATTAAAATGATCCCATCCACACACCCACGCTGTTGGAGAGCTGAAACGACGCGGTTACGCAAAAGACACTCATAGCGCTTACCAATGACGGTACAGATAACAGGACCGGAAGCACCTGTCTCTTCGAAAAAGTATGGTCCTATGATAAAAGATGCCGTAAACCCGCACCACACAGTGATCTTTTCAGAATGAAACGGTACTGGTTGATTTGCATGTGGATTTTCCGTTGTACATATTCGACAAGTCTGTGTATTGACATATCCTGCCAGATGGAAGTGGGCTTCATCTGTCCACAATATCTTCCACGGGCAATCATTGTACTCTTCCAAGCAAGCAAGAAACTCTAAAGCAAAGGTCTCTCTTGCTGGCAGGTCGGCAGGAAGCAACTCGTGCACATGGGTAATTTTGAATCGATAGCAAAGAAGGATGTTTCGTAGGATTTTACGTACCGTGCTCACGAGTATGTCCAACGTTCGGGCAATTGTCCGTGCTCTACACGTTTGTACACCACCACTCGTCTTCTCCTGCACTGCTGTGGCCAATGCCTTCACTGACGTCGAATCAATTGGTTTCCTCCCTCTACCAGATTGCACATCAAAAGAACCCGTCTTTTCGAATTTCCGAATCATTTTCTCCAGACCCATGGCAGTCATCGGACCAACGCCTTTTTTCAAACCCTTCAGACTCCAGAATTTCTGCAGAGCGGCGTGAGTACAGTCATCATTCTTGTAATACAGCTTTACAAGCAGAGCGCGATCCTACATTGACACAGTCATGGCGAACGTCGCAGACGCGAAAGGAGGAAAAGCCGTGTACCCGTCTTGTTTAACCACTTCAATGGGTCGTGCGCATGGCAAGTGTTTTCATTTACGTATTCTGACAGATACAGCGCCATCTATTGATCAATTTTCGCGCTATTTTTTCTTCTGCCATCCGTTCTCCACCTTCTCCGATAATATTCCGTTGCAATTTGACGTCATTCTGATCGTGGTGTTATTTCTACAGCGTTTTGAAAGTTTAATTATAATCACCCTATATATATGTATAACGATTTGATTCTGGCACACGGGTAGCACATAGGTGGCAATGAGATTGTGAGTAATTGTTTACCATTATATTTGGTATAATGTTTGAGCGAAGCAAAAAGACACCCTAGCCACTCAATGGGTTTTTTTCCGATTTTTCATACCCAAAGGAAAATAGACAAATAAGGTTCAAATTTAGATGGCTCTAAGCATTATGGGACTTAACATCTAAGGTCATCACTCCCCTAGACTTAGAACTACTTAAACCTAACTAACCTAAGGACATCACACACATCCATGCCCGAGGCAGGATTCTAACCTGCGACCGTAGCAGCAGCGCCGTTCCGGACTGAAGCGCCTAGAACCGCTCGGCCACAGCGGCCGGCGACAAAAAAGGTATGAAACTGAAAAAGTGTAATTGCTTACAAGTAATCAGAGTAATTAATAAAACTTAATTATTGATTTGAGAGTGATTTGAAATATTTGAGGAATAGCTGCTGCTAGCTGTGTAAATGAAGTGTAAAAAATATTAAATCACAGCATAAATTGAAATGTCTTTGCTTTTTCTTGATCTACATACTCTTAATAATATTGAAACACCGATTAATTTTTAACTATATTATTTCATGCTTTCTGAAGAAAACTTGGAAATAATATAAAATGTTCAAATGTGTGTGAAATGTTATGGGACTTAACTGCTAAGGTCATCAGTCCCTAAGCTTACACACTACTTAACCTAAATTAGCCTAAGGACAAACACACACACTCATGCCCGAGGGAGGACTCGAACCTCCGCCGGGATCAGCTGCACAGTCCATGACTGCAGCGCCTTAAACCGCTATTTTTTTTAATTTTGATCTCAGTTTGTTCTTTTTAGTTCGTTGCATTTGCGCGGGGCGGACGCTCGGCTAATCCCGCGCGGCTGGAAATAATAGATTTGAAAGAATTAATCAAATGTTTTGTGAAATGATTCGTCTAAAAGTATGGAATGAAACGGTAAACAAACATTTGATGTGTGTTTGAATGACAGTAGAAATCATTTACAGCAAATGAGATGTCGATTAAGAATTTCATGTTTAACTTAGCATCTTAGAACTTTATACGAGATGATATTTCTCTAATGGAATGTCAGCAATCCCCATGCGTGGCTAATGTATAAGCATCTTAGCTGCTAGACACGATTTTGAGCATCATTCAAAGGCACGTTTCTCTAATCTATCTTATGTCTTAATTTTAGGTAAATAATTTCAGAAAATATTTGATCGTTCGTTTTTTCCGCTTTTTCATATTGTTTCCATTTTTAGGTCACCTTGTAAATTAACTTCTTCTCTGCTTCTCTCTATCTGAGAGAATCTTCCTAAACCTGTGTACCAAACTTCTCAAAAACGATTACCAAACAAACTAATTCCTAACTTAACTCGTATACTGTGCAAAACTCTACCTATAATGAATTATAAAACGATTTATTGTTATTTGCTCAAAACTGTCTACAAACGGAAGCTAAATGTTTCTATAAAAATGCAGTGTTACCCTGAAAGTAACCTGACTTCTGATATAAATGCGCAACTTACAAAGAAGTTTCTCACCCTAAACTCTATTTTCACTTACCTCGAGTCTTGACAAACAATTTTTTGCAAATTTCTCGAAAGCAGCGCACAGCAACCAGCAGCAAACAACATTAAAAACTACAACGGAAAATTCCGTACCACGATGCGCAATGTGCCTACATACATAATAAACTGAATGAAGAGGGTAATTTTAACTGGTAAGAAAAGACTTCTGCTAAAATTCAGATGAAACTCTGTATTGAAAAGTAATGTTTTAAAAATAAACTGAATGTTCACATGACTTTAAGCAAGAGGAATCTCATTTTCTTATCAGAGCACTCCATACAACAAATCTGCTATCTGAGCTTCGTTCCTAAAATCTCAATAACACAAAACAATGCTACACACTTTCTTGCTTACTCCAATCTATCAACTTTCCAGAAAAATGCACAAATAAGCTCATTAGCTTCTCTCTCCATTATTACATCAAATCTATTCTTCGAGATACGTCTGCTGTTCAATACTGCTCGACTTAGAATGTGTGTAGGTTTTGCCCTGTGTGACCTATGCATATCGTTATTTACGTAATAAACAGGATTTACAGAGTGACCAAAATAACACGCACGCCTCATAACCTGTCGTACGCAATAATTACCCTTTCAATTTCTTCATCAATATAATGGACGGAAAATTGTCATCACCACTTTTCCACCTACTCGTCAGTTCTTCGTACATTTTATACAATAGTTGTCAACTTTCTCACACCTTAAATTGAACATTTGTTCCCACCTATTGTTTCAATCACCTCATTCACTTCCTTTTCGATTAAACCTAACATATTTGGCGAGAAATACGTGATTCAGAGTTTGGACTAATGAGACTTCACATTGATTCCCGTTTCGACTGTGTTCATCTATTTACACACCTGTCATGCTCGTACCCGGCGGGCAACTAAATGCACTAAAATCAGCATACTTAATACCTTTCCATATTTGTGCTTTATGAATAACTAGTTTCGACTGTAATATATTCTAAGTCCAAAAAATAATTTTTGCAGGGAGCTACCGGGCTTCGTCACTGGCAGTTATCTTCAGTGACAGATGAAAACGAATAAAATATTAGGCTCAAAATATGTCAAGTAATTTGAGATATGTAAACCATCTCTACAGTGGCATCATCTTTATTGGGCTGCATGCGAAATGGCAGCGGGAAGACGAGTTTGCGTCAGAATCGTGCGACGAGGATGGAAGCGTGTCGTATCGATGCCTCGAGGGATTTAACGCTAAAGAAGCCGACGGCCTATCATCGATTGCCAATGTGATGGAGCAGTTGTCCATATAGACACGCCATGTTCCGGCAAATTGAAGAACATAAAAACACCGCGAGACCTTATTGCACAGCAGAGAATACTTGCTCTAGAAATAAACAGTTAAATAGCATGACTCAATAAGCGGAAAGTAGAAGACCATCTCCTCATACTGGAGAGTAACAAGGTTATCTTCAGATGATTTGAAATCTTCTCAGGAACGCTGGAGCAGATTACAACACTTGTAACAATTTTAAGAACGTAACACGGGTGCCCAGCCCGCAGATATCACCTCATATACCGCGGAGAACAGGTAGCGAAATGATTGCCCATAGGAAGGGCATTAGGAAAGAAAACAATACCAAAGTAAGTGTGTCTGTTAATTTTATCCCCTTTTTGGTAGAGTCAAACTAACCTAAAAAATGACTGTAGGCAGTAAGGATTCCAATATGTTGGGAAAACGACGAAATGATGATCACGGTGTGCACATGGAAGCCCGGAGAAATGGTGCCACAATCTCGCAAATGACTGGACTCGTGGGATGCTTTCATCGTCTTGAAATTAAAATTGGCAAATCATCTGTGGAACAGTTCTTAAAGGAAAGTCGTCTGACGGTACTGGCTGGGAAACTCTGCGGGTTGTGAGTTCATCCGCCTGTTAGGAAAAGTTTTTCCTACATAGTAAAGCGTGATCTTTGGTATTTACAGTTAAGTATTTTGTATTCTTGATTGTAATGAGTACGTATACAGGGTAATGTCATACATATCTTGTAGATGACCAATGGTGGATTTGAGTCTGCTGGGGCCTTGGGTAAGGCAATAATTACGGGTCCTCTTCCTCCCCCCCCCCCCCACCACGCCACCTCCCTCACAAAAAAGCAGAAAATGTGAGTACGCGTTAACAATATTTTGAAATACATAAAAAATACGTAGTAGTAATGTTTTATTTCCATTAAAATTTCAATATGAGATTTTTGTTGTGAGCATCTGTCCCACATCAGAGTAGTGTCCACCTGCTTGCGCATTGGCTTTCATTCTGTGCGATCTTCTTCTTCTGAAGTAACAATTCCGACCTCGTACGTGTCATCCGGAATGTGTCAAGCCAGCGCTTTCTTAATTAATAACAGCGGGGTAATAATCAGATATAACTGAGGTAACAGTTGTTCAGTGTGCCTGAATCCGCCAAATCCACCTTTCATGAAACTTGAATTTTGAACATACGTTATAGTTTATGTGGTACAGTATGTTTTGTAAAAAAACAACTGCTCCAAAAACCTGCCAAATCCTAAAATATTGTTTCTAAAATTCGATTTATCCAAGCCTGCGCTACTGCAAAGAGAATGTTCGTATAACGTTTAATAATTATCGGAGATTGCTGTGTATTTTTTGGAGGGGTCGGCAGTTAAGTAGAAGTTCAATCTTTGGGCAGCGAGAAGGCGCCAGCAACAGTATTTGATTTGTATACAGCATTAGTTGAGTCGTACTTCTGTGAAGCAGTGTTTCTCCTGTCGAATGTTGTTTCTTTGCGTGCATTAGTATCGCGTAAAGTTACTTTGTGGTTTAGTGCTGTAGTTCTTGGCGTAAGGAACAGCCAAAAGCAGCAGCGACAGCAATTCTTAATTTGGCTAAAATGCATGGTTTAGTCTTTTCACTATGTGCCCCTACTTAGAAGTGATCCGTAGCTGTTAATTGTCTGTGTTGAATATTGCTTTTCATTTATCTAATTATTTGAGTATTTTACGGGTGTTAGCGTAGCGTTGCCACGCGGCAGAGCCGCCTGACACTTTGTGACTTAGCGGCCGCTGCAAATAATCAATGGTGCTCCAATCCTTGACGAGTGAGTGACAGAAGTAGCGTAGCAACGGCATCTACATTGTATCTAGTGACTGCTGGGTTAGGATTATATTTCTTGTAATGTACGTCAACGCGGGTAAACACGAATAGGGGCTGCGTCTGTAGTGTACGTATGCAGCGGGAACAGGCTATTCTCAGAAACACATGGAAGTTGCTTTGGCCACAGTCGAGACACTTCATGCTCTGCAGTGGGCTGCGGTAACTTTGAGGCACCGGCGGCGAAAGCTGTGGCTCGTTTGGTGCCTCTAGCGTCGCCTGGATTCCTGATATCGCACTTCCTTCCGATTTGCCTGATGTGAGTGCTTTCTATTCAGCTAAGGGTGAATGTTGAACAGTGGCGAGACTGCGAATCTCCGAGCGGAAGACGAAAGCGGGTATTGGCCGAATAGCTGTCTCCTTACACCCCAGTTTTGAGGTCTTGCTCATTGCTGAGAGCGTACTTGAGGCATGAAGAGAGGTCTTATCTGTTGCGGCTGGGGTCGATCTTTCTGAAAGAGATGGAAAAGTGCAGAGCGTAGGTCTGTTGAGCACTGGGAGCTCCAACGTTAGGGTGATGGTGGAACACCCTTCAGGGAAACAACAGACAGTTCTAGAAAGATGGCCAGTGTTTACTCGTCGTTATGTTGTTGTTGTTGTGGTCTTCAGTCCTGAGACTGGTTTGATGCAGCTCTCCATGCTACTCTATCCTGTGCAAGCTTCTTCATCTCCCAGTATCTACTGCAACCTACATCCTTCTGAATCTGCTTAGTGTATTCATCTCTTGGTCTCCCTCTACGATTTTTACCCTCCACACTGCCCTCCAATGCTAAATTTGTGATCCCTTGATGCCTCAAAACATGTCCTACCAACCGATCCCTTCTTCTAGTCAAGTTGTGCCACAAACTTCTCTTCTCCTCAATCCTATTCAATACCTCCTCATTAGTTACGTGATCTACCCACCTTATCTTCAGCATTCTTCTGTAGCACCACATTTCGAAAGCTTCTATTCTCTTCTTGTCCAAACTAGTTATCGTCCATGTCTCACTTCCATACATGGCTACACTCCATACAAATACTTTCAGAAACGACTTCCTGACACTTAAATCTATACTCGATGTTAACAAATTCCTCTTCTTGAGAAACGCTTTCCTTGCCATTGCCAATCTACATTTTATATCCTCTCTACTTCGACCATCATCAGTTATTTTACTCCCTAAATAGCAAAACTCCTTTACTACTTTAAGTGTCTCATTTCCTAATCTAATTCCCTCAGCATCACCCGACTTAATTTGACTACATTCCATTATCCTCGTTTTGCTTTTGTTGATGCTCATCTTATATCCTCCTTTCAAGACACTGTCCATTCCGTTCAACTGCTCTTCCAAGTCCTTTGCTGTCTCTGACAGAATTACAATGTCATCGGCGAACCTCAAAGTTTTTACTTCTTCTCCATGAATTTTAATACCTACTCCAAATTTTTCTTTTGTTTCCTTTACTGCTTGCTCAATATACAGATTGAATAACATCGGGGAGAGGCTACAACCCTGTCTTACTCCATTCCCAACCACTGCTTCCCTTTCATGCCCCTCGACTCTTATAACTGCCATCTGGTTTCTGTACAAACTGTAAATAGCCTTTCGCTCCCTGTATTTTACCCCTGCCACCTTCAGAATTTGAAAGAGAGTATTCCAGTTAACATTGTCAAAAGCTTTCTCTAAGTCTACAAATGCTAGAAACGTAGTTTTGCCTTTTCTTAATCTTTCTTCTAAGATAAGTCGTAAGGTCAGTATTGCCTCACGTGTTCCAACATTTCTACGGAATCCAAACTGATCTTCCCCGAGGTCGGCTTCTACCAGTTTTTCCATTCGTCTGTAAAGAATTCGCGTTAGTATTTTGCAGCTGTGACTTATTAAACTGATAGTTCGGTAATTTTCACATCTGTCAACACCTGCTTTCTTTGGGATTGGAATTATTATATTCTTCTTGAAGTCTGAGGGTATTTCGCCTGTCTCATACATCTTGCTCACCAGATGGTAGAGTTTAGTCATGACTGGCTCTCCCGAGGCCATCAGTAGTTCAAGTGGAATGTTGTCTACTCCTGGGGCCTTGTTTCGACTCAGGTCTTTCAGTGCTCTGTCAAACTCTTCACGCAGTATCTTATCTCCCATTTCGTCTTCATCTACATCCTCTTCCATTTCCATAATATTGTCCTCAAGTACATCGCCCTTGTATAAACCCTCTATATACTCCTTCCACCTTTCTGCCTTCCCTTCTTTGCTTAGAACTGGGTTGCCATCTGAGCTCTTGATATTCATACAAGTGGTTCTCTTCTCTCCAAAGGTCTCTTTAATTTTCCTGTAGGCAGTATCTATCCTACCCCTAGTGAGACAAGCCTCTACATCCTTACATTTGTCCTCTAGCCATCCCTGCTTAGCCATTTTGCACTTCCTGTCGATATCATTTTTGAGACGTCTGTATTCCTTTTTGCCTGCTTCATTTACTGCATTTTTGTATTTTCTCCTTTCATCAATTAAATTCAATATTTCTTCTGTTACCCAAGGATTTCTATTAGCCCTCGTCTTTTTACCTACTTGATCCTCTGCTGCCTTCACTACTTCATCCCTCAGAGCTACCCATTCTTCTTCTACTGTATTTCTTTCCCCCATTCCTGTCAATTGTTCCCTTATGCTCTCCCTGAAACTCTCTACAACCTCTGGTTCTTTCAGTTTTTCCAGGTCCCATCTCCTTAAATTCCCACCTTTTTGCAGTTTCTTCAGTTTCAATCTGCAGTTCATAACCAATAGATTGTGGTCAGAATCCACATCTGCCCCAGGAAATGTCTTACAATTTAAAACCTGGTTCCTAAATCTCTGTCTTACCATTATGTAATCTATCTGATACCTACTAGTATCTCCAGGATTCTTCCAGGTATACAACCTTCTTTTATGATTCTTGAACCAAGTGTTGGCTATGATTAAGTTATGCTCTGTGCAAAATTCTACAAGGCGGCTTCCTCTTTCATTCCTTCCCCCCAATCCATATTCACCTACTATGTTTCCTTCTCTCCCTTTTCCTACTGACGAATTCCAGTCACCCATGACTATTAAATTTTCGTCTCCTTTCACTACCTGAATAATTTCTTTTATCTCGTCATACATTTCATCTATTTCTTCATCATCTGCAGAGGTAGTTGGCATATAAACTTGTACTACTGTAGTAGGCATGGGCTTTGTGTCTATCTTGGCCACAATAATGCGTTCACTATGCTGTTTGTAGTAGCTAACCCGCACTCCTATTTTTTTATTCATTATTAAACCTACTCCTGCATTACCCCTATTTGAGTTTGTATTTATAACCCTGTAATCACCTGACCAAAAGTCTTGTTCCTCCTGCCACCGAACTTCACTAATTCCCACTATATCTAACTTTAACCTATCCATTTCCCTTTTTAAATTTTCTAACCTACCTGCCCGATTAAGGGATCTGACATTCCACGCTCCGATCCGTAGAACGCCAGTTTTCTTTCTCCTGATAACGACGTCCTCCTGAGTAGTCCCCGCCCGGAGATCCGAATGGGGGACTATTTTACCTCCGGAATATTTTACCCAAGAGGACGCCATCATCATTTAATCATACAGTAGAGCTGCATGTCCTCGGGAAAAATTACGGCTGTAGTTTCCCCTTGCTTTCAGCCGTTCGCAGTACCAGCACAGCAAGGCCGTTTTGGTTATTGTTACAAGGCCAGATCAGTCAATCATCCAGACTGTTGCCCCTGAAACTACTGAAAAGGCTGCTGCCCCTCTTCAGGAACCACACGTTTGTCTGGCCTCTCAACAGATACCCCTCCGTTGTGGTTGCACCTACGGTACGGCCATCTGTATCGCTGAGGCACGCAAGCCTCCCCACCAGCGGCAAGGTCCATGGTTCATGGGGGGGATGTTATGTTAATCGGGAACCTAGAAACGACGGAGAGGCTCCGTCCCCGCCGCAGCCGCAGTGGTTCGCAACCCCACGGCGACTTCCGCAGTCCACTTCATCCCTCCGCCGCCCCACACCGAACCCAGGGTTATTGTGCGGTTCGGCCCCCGGTGGACCCCCCAGGGAACGTCTCACACCAGACGAGTGTAACCCCTATGTTTGCGTGGTAGAGTAATGGTGGTGAACGCGTACGTGGAGAACTTGTTTGCGCAGCAATCGCCGACATAGTGTAGCTGAGGCGGAATAAGGGGAACTAGCCCGCATTCACCGAGGCAGATGGAAAACAGCCTAAAAACCATCCACAGACTGGCCGTCTCACCGGACCTTGACACAAATCCGCCGGGCGGATTCGTACCGGGGACCGGCGCTCCTTCCCGCCCAGAATTGTCCGCGGGTCTCCGAGAACTGGAGGAGGCTTTGCCGGCGGCTGTTGACCACACTGTACACAGCCCGCTGCAAATCGTGACTCATGTCGGCACGAATGATGCCTGGCGGCTGGCTGAGTTGGTGAAGACAGCTAGCCTCGCACGTAATTTGAAAGCTAAGAACGTTCTGTAGCGTGGTTTCCAAAACAGACCACTGTCTCTGGTTTGGAGCTGGGTGGAGGCTCTGACGATTCTATGATGATCATGGATGTGGATTTTTCGACCTCACCTATTGGACTGAGGATTGCTAGACCAATCCTCAATAGGTACATACGCAACCATGGCGTTCTACAAGTCCGTTACATTAAAAATAGCAATATATCACTTACGATTCTGCTAAAATAGAGTTCTTCTACACTGCTGGCTACCCAAAACGCAACATCCTGAAGAAAGCATCCAAATCATGTGAAATTTGCAGTATGCGTTTGCGGCGACGAGGGATGAACATGACTAGCATTTCAGCGCAGGCGCACATCACGAGCGCCAGTAGCGCCACGTGGAATCCCTATATAAAAGGGGAACAGACGGCCGTATAGACGTACTGGATTGTTCTTTCGTGCGGTTGTTTTACTTAAGCAGCTTCAGTGCGCCTCGTAGAAGACAGCGAGAGTCTTTCGAGTACATTTCGTTGTTCAACCGAGGAAAAATAGTTGCCTATAGGGATTGCGAATTATCCTTCAGAGAAATCGATGCTCATGTCGGACGGAAACGAGCAACTGTGTTGCGGATCTGTAGTCGCTGGATGCAGGAAGGAACGACGGACCGACGGGACCGGTTGTACGCACCTCGTTGCACCACTACACGTGATGACAGGCATATTGTGCGCATGTCACTGATGGATTGCTCTGCCACATCACGAACCAGCCACAACAAATTCGGGCTGTTGCGCTACAAGCAGTGTCCGCGCGTACCATTCGACGTCGTTTGCAGCAGAGTGGGCTGTCTGCAAGGCGTACATTGCTGCGTTTAGCGTTGACTTAACGCCGCGGCTGTTTGCGCCGCAATAGTGCTATAAACTATGGACATGGACAACCGAGCGAAACGACATTGTTTTTATTTAGGAATTCCCATTCTGCCTGCACCACCAAGATGGGATGGTCACAGCATAGTCTGAAGACACCGTGATGAGAGACTATCTGTTGCCTTACACATCGCCATATTGGACCTGCACCCGATGTTATGGTTTGGGGTGGTTTTGGATACAACTCCTGCACCCCCTCCTCCCCCACCCCCCGGACTCCAATACTCATTTCCGGTACACCATCAGCCACCGTCCCATCTTTGAAGTATTGGAGCCTGTTGTCCTCTCATACCTTTGAAGCTTGCCGATGGCCACATTACAACAGGATAGTGCGCGACCACACGTGATACGCAATGTTCAAGACTTCTTCGTTGCTCATCGGATTGAATTTCTGCCTTGGACTCCCTGTTCTCCCGATCTCTCGCCTATCGAAAACGTGTGGCCGATGAATGCGGAACGACTGGCCTGGGCTACACTACCCGCTGCCACACCAAATCAACTCTGTCAATATGTGGAAGCAGCATGCGCTCCTGTTCTCTAACAACACATCCAGAGCCTCAGTGATTCAATGCCAAGGCGTGTAGCAGCGGTTACAGACAGCAGTGGCGGCCACATTCAATACTGATTTCATCATCTTCCTCCTTCACATGGGGCTGTACATTCAATCATATGATCTTTGTACAATGTGGTTATCTCCCAAATCAATTTGGCAATTATATCCCCCCCCCCCATGAACCGTGGACCTTGCCGTTGGTGGGGAGGCTTGCGTGCCTCAGTGATACAGATAGCCGTACCGTATGTGCAACCACAACGGAGGGGTATCTGTTGAGAGGCCAGACAAACGTGTGGTTCCTGAAGAGGGGCAGCAGCCTTTTCAGTAGTTGCACGGCCAACAGTCTGGATGATTGACTGATCTGACCTTGTAACACTAACCAAAACGGCCTTGCTGTGCTAGTACTACGAACGGCTGAAAAAAGAGGAAACTACAGCCGTAATTTTTCCCGAGGGCATGCAGCTTTACTGTATGGTTAGGTATTGGAGGGCAGCGTGGAGGGTAAAAATCGTAGAGGGAGACCGAGAGATGAATACACTGAACAGATACAGAAGGATGTAGGTTGCAGTAGGTACTGGGAGATGAAGAAGCTAGCAACGGATAGAGTAGCATGGAGAGCTGCATCAAGCCAGTCTCTTAACTGAAGACCACAACAACAACAATCTACGGTCCTTCTATGTCTTGCAAGGATAGCCAGCAGTGTATTTTCTCCAGTACGTCCAAGTGATGTGCACTGAGCTGTTCAATGACATCAGTAGGAGACAAGCAGCGTTTGAACACAATACGAATTCAACTTACATTTATCAACACAAATCACTCATTGCATCAGAAAAGTTACAGATCACTGTCAAACACACATTCTCATAAAAATATGTACACATACACATGTGCAGACATATTCATGGGCACAAACACTCACACTCATACAAACGTGCACGTACCACAAGCGCGCGCGCTCACACACACACACACACACACACACACACACACACACACACAAACACAAACACACACTGCATATACACAGACTCATCTGCATTATTTACATCATGCTACCAAACTTTATTGCCACACATAATAGACCACAGAGGAGGAGACTGGGTAACAGAACAACCTTTCCAAGCGCGCACAATAAAGAACAACTTCGCCCATTTTCTCAATCAAAACAATATTTGCTTTCCGCTATAGCGTTACTCTATCAGCAGCCCCTAAAGGACTGATCCATACATTCTAAGACATGTCCATTTCCCCACTCAAACCACATTCAGCTTACGACTACTGAATGCGTTCATCGAACCAACACATTTTTTCCATTTGCAAAATTAACTCCTGTTTTTAATTTTGACATAATGGCAGCTAATCCTCCGTTTATTACCGAGTTTTCGTTCACAACTTACTGCTATTTGTGATAATTTGTTCCCAAGATTCTTATGCACTTTTTGTCTCTGTTCCTTCTCTTGTCTCTCTTCCTTTCTTATTTTCTTTTTCTTTTTGTTGCACTGTTTACTTCCACTTAAAACCGCTGTACTATAAAAAGATGATCTGTATCTGCCCTTAATTGCAAATAACACTTCGCCTTTGTTCTAAAATGTGGCGTCTCATTTGATTTAAGAGAGTACCTAAGGACTTGAATCTTTCCAATTTAAATAGATTGTTGTTGTGGTCTTCAGTCCTGAGACTGGTTTGATGCAGCTCTCCATGCTACTCTATCCTGTGCAAGCTTCTTCATCTCCCAGTACCTACTGCAACCTACATCCATCTGAATCTGCTTAGTGTATTGATCTCTTGGTCTCCCTCTACGATTTTTACCCTCCACGCTGCCCTCCAATGCTAAATTTGTGATCCCTCGATGCCTCAGAACATGTCCTACCAACCGATCCCTTCTTCTAGTCAAGTTGTGCCACAAACTTCTCTTCTCCCCAATCCTATTCAATACCTCCTCATTAGTTACGTGATCTACCCACCTTATCTTCAGCATTCTTCTGTAGCACCACATTTCTAAAGCTTCTATTCTCTTCTTGTCCAAACTAGTTATCGTCCATGTCTCACTCCCATACATGGCTACACTCCATACAAATACTTTCAGAAACGACTTCCTGACACCTAAATCTATATTCGATGTTAACAAATTTCTCTTCTTGAGAAACGCTTTCCTTGCCATTGCCAGTCTATATTTTATATCCTCTCTACTTCGACCATCATCGGTTATTTTACTCCCTAAATAGCAAAACTCCTTTACTACTTTAAGTGTCTCATTTCCTAATCTAATTCCCTCAGCATCAGCCGACTTAATTTGACTACATTCCATTATTCTCGTTTTGCTTTTGTTGATGTTCATCTTATATCCTCCTTTCAAGACACTGTCCATTCCGTTCAACTGCTCTTCCAAGTCCTTTGCTGTCTCTGACAGAATTACAATGTCATCGGCGAACCTCAAAGTTTTTATTACTTCTCCATGAATTTTAATACCTACTCCGAATTTTTCTTTTGTTTCCTTTACTGCTTGCTCAATATACAGATTGAATAACATCGGGGAGAGGCTACAACCCTGTCTCACTCCCTTCCCAACCACTGCTTCCCTTTCATGCCCCTCGACTCTTATAACTGCCATCTGGTTTCTGTACAAATTGTAAATAGCCTTTCGCTCCCTGTATTTTACCCCTGCCACCTTCAGAATTTGAAAGAGAGTATTCCAGTCAACATTGTCAAAAGCTTTCTCTAAGTCTACAAATGCTAGAAACGTAGGTTTGCCTTTTCTTAATCTTTCTTCCAAGATAAGTCGTAAGGTCAGTATTGCCTCACGTAGATTAATAAACAAAATATTTATGAAATAGTTCCAAACAGAAACAATAATTTAGAACAAAATCAAATACGTCTATGTGCAGTGATTTTTGGATCGATGTAACTACGTGAATCCCCTTTGAAGAATGGTGAGGCGGTGAAACTACTTGTCAGCTACTACACTAAATTGATACACTAAGAATGATAACATTTACTGTGTCGTTGAGTTCAATATCCAGCTGCAGGTGTCTCCAAAACTGGGATGTAGGAAGCAAAACAACGTTTCCCTTGCAGTGTAATGTGGACACTGAATTCATTAAAACGAGGTGACGTCTCAGTTACGTCGGATTATTACGTCGCTACTTCCCTAATGCCACTTAGTTAGGACACAAAGCTCGTTATGCAAAATTTAATTACTTACGAGATGAATTTATGACTCATTCTGTGGAAACGACGTCGTAGCTTTCAGAGAGGGGTTCCACAGCAGGTAGCTGTGACACAATACAGCAAATGTAAGCCCTGTTGTTAGAAGGGACAGTTTCAGAGGAAGGCTTATCACACATAATGATCAATTGTTACTTGTACTTCACTCCCATTTGTTGATTTATTTATCTCATTTAAAGTTTTAATTTTTTTGTTTTTTGATCTCCATTCATAGTCAGTCGACAACCAGGTCAGAGAGAAATGGGCTAGATGCCATCTTCGTCTGGCTTTCTACTCGTATGCATTATGATCCGTCGTTTCGCTGCCCGCGAAAGGCAAAGGTCCCGAGGTCGAGTCTCCGTCCGGTCCACAGTTTTAATCTGCCAGGAAGTCCCATATCAGCGCACACTCCGCTGCAGAGTGGAAATCTCATTCTGGAGCTAATTAGTTAGTTGCACGTTCTATAGATCAGTTGAACGATTTTTTTTGTCGAAATGATGTGGAACAAGACAGTTTACTAGAAACGTATGCATGATTAGTAATAATATTAATGAACACATTTTTAGTCGTAGTCATGCAACTACACTTAGTAATAAAGTATGTCCTTTTACTGGCTACCAGTTTCGAAGTATAAATTCGTCAGTGAATAGAAGGAGGGGTCCAGGAGAAATGATTTTATGTTAGATTTAAAACGTGCTGAGCTACTTGTCAGACATTTTATATTCTAGGGAAAATGGTCAAAAAATTTTTTTCTCCATATTGAACTTCTTTCTGAGCCACTGATAGCTTTAATTATAGGTAAGTAATTTTTAACTCTAGTGTCGAAGATATGGTGATCACTGATCTTCTCAAATCGTGATAGATTTCTTATGACGTATTTCATTAGAGAATATGGAAAAATATGCTAACGTCAAATTCAGTTTATTCCATAGTAAATTTCTGTCAGTGTCTGACTGTAGCTTTGCTAAAAAGTTATACAGATAGTCTATTAGAGAAACAAGTAAGCCATGGGTAAGTAAAGGAATAAAATGTCTTGCAAGAGGAAATGGGAAAATTTATGTAAAGGCCAGAACAAGTCAAGATCTGACGTTGCTTGCATTCTAAAAATAATTCTGTAATATTTTAAGGAAAATCATTAAAGCGTCCAAAATTATGAATATGACTGAAATTAATAATGCGGATAATAAAATTAAAACCCTATGGGATGCTGTGTAACGGGAGGTACAACAGCCAGTCAGTCCACAACATCCTATCACAATTAAACTGGCCGATAAAATTGTGACTGATAACGCACAAGTTGTGAGTGTTTTTAACAATCACCTTATAAATGTAGCAGCAAAAGCAGCATTGAATGGTTTAGTTGAAGAAGCAAAAAAATATGTTAAATATGTCGTTCCACAAAACTTTAAGTGGTTTTAAATACCACATTCTTCAGAGGAAGTAACAAATTATAAAAAATCTAAAATTGAATTTTTCCAGACAGATTTTAGTATTCCGTTGTTAAACCACTTTACACGGAAGGTGACAACAAAGGTTTAACTTATTATGTACCAGTTTTCTTACTGACGCCATTTTCCAACATACTGGAAATAGCAGTCAACTTAGCACAACACAGTTTGGTTTCCAGTAGGGTTGCTCATCTAGGAAAGCTGTTTATACGAACACTCAGTAAATATTAACAGCGTTAAATAATAAAATATAGTCAGTTGTCATTTTTGTGTTCTTTCCAAGGCTTTTGATTGCCTAGATGAGATAAATATCGTAAAAAAACTAAGTTTTACGGAAGTGTAAAGGATGGATTTACAAATAAATGGTTAGAGTCCCACTTCACAAATAGAATGCTAAAGCTGTGCTGAATATTTCAGACCATTGTGGAAGGAAAGAAAATTTAATGAAATCACGAAGGAGCCCCACAGGGTTAAATTTTGAGTCAACTCCTGTTCCTTATACATGTGAATGACATTTCACTTAGCAAACAAAATTGGTACTTTTCACAGACGACACTAGTGTTATAATAAATGCTACTGGAGAGAAAGTAACGGAAGAAATTGTTAGTTATATTTTTCAAAGAATTGTTAAGAGGTTCTCTGAAAATGAATTATCCCTAAATTTTCAGAAAACACACTATATACACTGCTATACAACAAATAGTGTCACAGGGACAATGAACGTAGCACATGAACAGGAATCAGTAAACAGGTAGAATGCTTCAAATATTTGGTTGTACGTACTGATGATAACTTGATCTGGAAAAAGCATTTTACTGTGCTGCTCTAACAGTAAAGCTCAGTTACTTTTGATCTAGTCTCGGAAACAAACGAATCAGTCTCGTGATATATTTTACATAGTTCCACTCAATGAAGCCTTATGAAATACTTTTCCGGGATAACTCATCACTTAGAAAGAAAGTACTGATTTCATAAAAGGGAGCAGGCATTTTAGCTACACATTCGTAAAAATTGCTACACCACGAAGATGACGTGCTACAGACGCGAAATTTAACCGACAGGAAGAAGATGCTTTGACATGCAAATGATTAGCTTTTCAGAGCATTCACACAAGGTTGGCGCCGGTGGCGACACCTACCACGTGCTGAAATGAGGAAAGTTTCCAACCGATTTCTCATACACAAACAGCAGTTGACCGGCGTTGACTGGTGAAACATTGTTGTGATGCCTCGTGTAAGGAGGAGAAATGCGTACCATCACGTTTCCGACTTTGATAAAGGTCAGATTGTAGCCTACCACGATTGCGGTTTATCGTATCGCGACATTGCTGCTCGCGTTGGTCAAGATCCAATGACTGTTAGCAGAACATGGAATCGGTGTGTTCAGGAGGGTAATACGGAACGCCGTGCTGAATCCCAACGCCTCGTATCACTAACAGTCGAGATGACAGGCATCTTATCCTCATGGCTGTAACGGGTCGTGCAGCCACGTCTCGATCCCTGAGTCAACCGATGGGGCCGTTTGCAAGACAACAACCATCTGTACGAACAGTTCGACGACGTTTGCAGCAGCATAGACTATAAGCTCGGAGACCATGGCTGCGGTTACCCTTGCCGCTGCATCACAGACAGGAGCGCCTGCGATGGTGTACTCAACGACGAACCTGGGTGCACGAATGGCAAAACGTAATTTTTTCGGATGAATCCAGGTTTTGTTTACAGCATAATGATGGTCGCATCCGTGTTTGGGGACATGGCGGTGAACGCACATTGGAAGCGTGTATTCGTCATCGCCATACTGGCGTATCACCCGGCGTGATGGTATGGGGTGCCATTGGTTACACGTCTCGGTCACTTCTTGTTCGCACTGACGGCATTTTGAACAGTGGATGTTACAGTTCAGATGTGTTACGACCCGTGGTCTACCCTTCATTCGATCACTGTGAATCTCTACATTTCAGCAGGATAATGCACAACCGCATTTGCAGGTACTGTACGGGCCTTTCTGGATACAGAAAACGTTCGACTGCTGCCTTGGCCAGCACATTCTCCAGATCTCTCACCAATTGAAAACGTCTGGTCAATGGTGGCTGAGCAACTGGCTGGTCACAATACGCCAGTCACTACTCTTGATGAACTGTGGTATCGTGTTGAAGCTGCATGGGCAGTTGTACCTGTACACGCCATCCAAGCTCTGTTTGACTCAATGCCCAGGCGTATCAATTTGTTCAAGGTAGTGATTTCTCAGGATCTTTGCACCCAAATTGCGTGAAAATGTAATCACATGTCAGTTCTAGTATAATATATTTGTCCAATGAATACCCCTTTATCATCTGCATTTCTTCTTAGTGTAGCAATTTTTATGGCCAGTAGTGTATACATACACTCCTGGAAATTGAAATAAGAACACCGTGAATTCATTGTCCCAGGAAGGGGAAACTTTATTGACACATTCCTGGGGTCAGATACATCACATGATCGCACTGACAGAACCACAGGCACATAGACACAGGCAACAGAGCATGCACAATGTCGGCACTAGTACAGTGTATATCCACCTTTCGCAGCAATGCAGGCTGCTATTCTCCCATGGAGACGATCGTAGAGATGCTGGATGTAGTCCTGTGGAACGGCTTGCCATGCCTTTTCCACCTGGCGCCTCAGTTGGACCAGCGTTCGTGCTGGACGTGCAGACCGCGTGAGACGACGCTTCATCCAGTCCCAAACATGCTCAATGGGGGACAGATCCGGAGATCTTGCTGGCCAGGGTAGTTGACTTACACCTTCTAGAGCACGTTGGGTGGCACGGGATACATGCGGACGTGCATTGTCCTGTTGGAACAGCAAGTTCCCTTGCCGGTCTAGGAATGGTAGAACGATGGGTTCGATGACGGTTTGGATGTACCGTGCACTATTCAGTGTCCCCTCGACGATCACCAGTGGTGTACGGCCAGTGTAGGAGATCGCTCCCCACACCATGATGCCGGGTGTTGGCCCTGTGTGCCTCGGTCGTATGCAGTCCTGATTGTGGCGCTCACCTGCACGGCGCCAAACACGCATACGACCATCATTGGCACCAAGGCAGAAGCGACTCTCATCGCTGAAGACGACACGTCTCCATTCGTCCCTCCATTTACGCCTGTCGCGACACCACTGGAGGCGGGCTGCACGATGTTGGGGCGTGAGCGGAAGACGGCCTAACGGTGTGCGGGACCGTAGCCCAGCTTCATGGAGACGGTTGCGAATGGTCCTCGCCGATACCCCAGGAGCAACAGTGTCCCTAATTTGCTGGGAAGTGGCGGTGCGGTCCCCTACGGCACTGCGTAGGATCCTACGGTCTTGGCGTGCATCCGTGCGTCGCTGCGGTCCGGTCCCAGGTCGACGGGCACGTGCACCTTCCGCCGACCACTGGCGACAACATCGATGTACTGTGGAGACCTCACGCCCCACGTGTTGAGCAATTCGGCGGTACGTCCACCCGGCCTCCCGCATGCCCACTATACGCCCTCGCTCAAAGTCCGTCAACTGCACATACGGTTCACGTCCACGCTGTCGCGGCATGCTACCAATGTTAAAGACTGCGATGGAGCTCCGTATGCCACGGCAAACTGGCTGACACTGACGGCGGCGGTGCACAAATGCTGCGGAGCTAGCGCCATTCGACGGCCAACACCGCGGTTCCTGGTGTGTCCGCTGTGCCGTGCGTGTGATCATTGCTTGTACAGCCCTCTCGCAGTGTCCGGAGCAAGTATGGTGGGTCTGACACACCGGTGTCAATGTGTTCTTTTTTCCATTTCCAGGAGTGTATAAAGAGAGACAGGAACTATCGATTACTTGCCTCGCTCAGGCCGCCCAAGGGCTACTACTGCAGTGGATGACCGCTACCTACGGATTATGGCTGGCAGGAACCCTGACAGCAACGCCACCATGTTGAATAATGCTTTTCGTGCAGCCACAGGACGTTGTGGTACGACTCAAACTGGGCGCAATAGGCTGCATGATGCGCAACTTCACTCCCGACGTCCATGGCGAGGTCCATCTTTGCAACCACGACACAATGCAGCGCGGTACAGTTGAGCCCAACAACATTCCGAATGGATCACTCCGGCCTGGCATAGCGTTGTCTTCAGCAGTGAGTGTCGCATATGCCTTCAACCAGACAATCGTCGGAGACGTGTTTGGAGGCAGTCCGGTCATGCAGAACGCCTTAGACACACTGACCAGCGACTGCAGCAAGGTGGAGGCTCCCTGCTGTTTTGGGATGGCATTACGAGTATGTGGGGCCGACGTACGCCGCTGGTGGTCATGGAAGGCGCTGTAACGGCTGTACGATACATGAGTACCATCCTCCGACAGATAGTCCAACCATATCGGCAGCATTTTGGGGAGGCACTCGTCTTCATGGACGACAGTTCGCGCCCCCATCGTGCACATCTTGCGAGTGACTTCCTTCAGGATAACGACATCTTTCACAAGAGTGGCCAGCATGTTCTCCAGACAGGGACCCTATCGAACATGCCTGGGATATATTGAAAAGGGCTGTTTATGGACGACGTGACCCACCAACCACTCTGATGGATCTACGCCGAATCGCCGTTGAGGAGTGGGACAATCTGAAGTAACAGTGCCTTGATGAACTTGTAGATAGTATGCCACGACGAATATAGGCATGCACCAATGCAAGACGACGTGCTACCGGGTATTAGAGGTACCGGTGTGTACAGCAATCTGGACCACCACCTCTAAAGGTCTCCCTGTATGGTGGTAGAAGTTGGAATGTGTGGTTTTCATGAGCAATACAAAGGACGGAAATTATGTTTATGTTGATCTCTATTCCAATTTTCTGTACATGTTCCAGCACTGTCGGAAACGAAGTGATGCAAAACTTTTTTTGATGTGTTTAGTTTCGTCATTGGCCAATATAAATGAATTAATCGCCGATTAGCAATTACTCAGCAGGAAAATTTAAATTGTTAACCTCATGTACAGGAAATGAGATTATGAACCTTTGTGATAACTAAACAGACGCTTGCTGTTCAGACTAGGATTCACCATACATTCATGTGTTGAACACCGATATGGCTGGAATTTCCTCATGTGAATCTCGTAAGACTATATTATGTCGACCGTCACGTACCTCAGAGGCATGTATCTCAATTGGTCGCTAGAGCTGTTACTGGCTCAGTGGACGGTGGGCGAGGGCAGAGCTGATTTACCGCACTATGCATGTCCCATTTGCTTCAGCGTCGAACATCATGCGGCCCTGCCTCGCTGTGACGACGCCCGGAACATGCCTACTTCATACAGGAGTAGGTGCTAGATGTCTGACGTTGCGCCGTCAACCATAGCAGGTCTAGTAGCGTGCGAGCCGGTGGCCATATAGGATTTCAACTGCTGATTAGCTCTGAACACAGAGGATTCTTACAGGCTCATAAAGAATGCCGCACATCTTCGTTATTGGCCTTAGTGATGGCTTTGATCATTTGCGTTTTGTATGTGGGCACAAGGCGAACATCTTTGCCGTTAGAGGCGAGATGGAAAGAGGCAAAAATACACTATCACATTCAAAGCTTCCGAACACGTCTATGTAATGTGGACTTGATCACTAGATATCATGAGAGAGTGTCCCACCAGAATAAAAGGAGGCGGAGAATGTTGTGTTGTCAGTAGGGAAGCAGCAACGGCTGAACAGGTTGGCCAGGAGAGCTCAGTGACGCTGAATGTGGACTAGTCATTAGATGTCACCCAAGTAACAGATACATTAGGGACATTTAAACTCTTCTAAAGCTATCCATGCCGAATGTTGGTGATGTGATAGTGAAGTGGAAATAAGAAATAAGAACCACAGTTAAAACAAAACCAGACGGACTTCGTGTACTGATGGACAGGGACAGCGGGCATTGCGGAGAGTGGTTGTAAAAATCGCAAGAAATCAGCGGAAGGAATCACTCGTGAGTTCCAACGTGCTACCAGCAGTCCAATTAGCGCAATGAGTGTCCATAGGGAGCAAAAAGGAATGCAGTACAGTGGTCGAGCAGCATTTCTGTAGTCAGTGTTAAGCGATGTCTGAGGTGGTATAAAGAGCGACGCCACTGAACAGTGGACGAGTAAAGCCCACAATGAAATAAGGAGGAGGTGGTGTTTCGGTGGCATTGTGTACTGCATACAGTAGAGGAACAGTTCTGAATCAATAATTATTTCTATAAGCACGAAAATCCAGCCTGTCATAAAGCAGCATCTGTGAAGCAATGGATTTAGGAAGATAGCATTCCCGAAATGGACTGGCCTGCCCACAGTCCCAAACTGAAATCAATCGAACACCTTTGGGATGAGTGAGAACGTCGACTTCGCTTGAGACCCCAGGGTCCAACATCACTACCTTCTCTAGTTTCGGCTCTTGAGGAAGAATGGGCTGCCATTCCTCCACAGACATTCTGAAACCTCTTTAAAATGTCCCCCGCAAAGTTCAAGTCGTCATAAAAGCGAAGAGCCGACATATCCCATATGTTCGCTGATAGCTGTCCAGATACTTTTGATGAGATTGTGCTTGTGTTGAATGCCACAGTATCTGAAGTGCATAAACTGAACGGACCGAAATTATGGTCCATTGTTCAATATCAAGGTAGGAGGAGCACTCTGGCAAATACCTTATTTACGGCACGGATTGTTTCGGCTGAGGATGTGATGTTTGAGCGACCTGCATGGGGAAATTTGGATAGTGCACCGATAACCACTAGCCGCATGTCACTGAGGAAGGGACCAGCGTAGTCATTGCGGAAACTCGGCCACGGTTTCCACAGCACCAGCCAGCGTGCAAACGTCTGTGCCGGTGCTGCCTGGTTGGCGGTACTGGTAGTGCTCCCTGGACAGCGTGTCCAAATCCCGGCCAGTAGACGTGCCCTGTGCCAAGCGCTTTGTTACTCTTCATTCTGTAGTGGTCTGCATGCATGATGTAGGGACAAAATCGCATTCCAATGACAACCCGACACTTGACATCAGCCGTTGAGTGGAGCGGGTTGTCTCTGACGGCTTGCTGTAGTGAGTGCAGTGTTCGCAGCATGTCGGCAGCGGTAACAGGTAGGCGTTCAGGTCATCCATTGGGATTGAGTGCAGGACTTATTTGACGATTTGGTCCTATCCTGTGGCTTGCAGAGATGGGTAATCAGGTCGAGAGCTCCCTGCAGCTCCCCCACAAATAGCAAACCACATCGGCTCCAGTTCGTTAAAGTGTGGATCGGGACCCTTGAGGAGCTGGGAGAGCACATCTGTATTGGTGTCATAGCCAAAAATTTGCTACATCACGAAGATGACGTGCTACAGAGGTGAAATTTAACTGACAGGAAGAAGATGCTGTGATATGCAAATGAGTAGCTTTTCAGAGCATTCACACAAGGTTGGCGCCGGTGGCGACACCTACAACGTGCTGACATGAGAAAAGTTTGCAACCGATTTCTCATACATAAACAGCAGTTGACCGGCGTTGCCTGGGGAAACATTGTTGTGATGCCTCGTGTAAGGAGGAGAAATGCGTACCATCATGTTGCCGACTTAGATAAAGGTCGGATTGTAGCCTATCGCGATTGCGGTTTATCGTATCGCGACATTGCTGCTCGCGTTGGTCGAGATCCAATGACTGTTAGCAGAATATGGAATCGGTGGGTTCAGGAGGGTAATACGGAACGCCGTGCTGGATCCCAACGGCCTCGTATCACTAGCAGTCGAGGTGACAGGCATCTTATCCGAAAGGCTGTAACGGATCGTGCAGCCACGTCTCGATCCCTGAGTAAACAGATGTGGACGTTTTCAAGACAACAACCATCTGCACGAACAGTTCGACGACGTTTGCAGCAGCATGGACTATCATCTCGGAGACCATGGCTGCGGTTACCCTTGCCGCTGCATCACAGACAGAAGCGCCTGCGACATTGTACTCAACGACGAACCTGGGTGCACGAATGGCAAAACGTAATTTTTTCGGATGAATCCAGGTTCTGTTTACAGCATCATGGTGGTCACATCCGTGTTTGGCGACATCGCGGTAAACGCACATTGGAAGCGTGTATTCGTCATCGCCATACTGGCGTATCACCCGGCGTGATGGTATGGGGTGCCATTGGTTACACGTCTCGGTCACCTCTTGTTCGCACTGACGGCACTTTGAGCAGTGGACGTTTCATTTCAGATGTGTTACGACCCGTGGCTCTACCCTTCATTCGATCCCTGCAAACCTTACATTTCAGCAGGATAATGCTCGACCGCATGTTGCAGGTCCTGTACGGGCCTTTCTGGATACAGAAAATGTTCGACTGCTGCCCTGGCCAACACATTCTCCAGATCTCTCACCAGTTGAAAACGTCTGGTCAATGGCGGCCGAGCAATTGGCTGGTCACAATACGCCAGTCACTATTCTTGATGAACTGTGGTATCGTGTTGAAGCTGCATGGGCAGCTGTACCTGCACACGCCATCCAAGATCTGTTTGACTCAATGCTCGGGCGTATCAAGGCCGTTATTACGGTCAGAGGTGGTTGTTCTGAGTACTGATTTCTCAGGATCTATGCACCCAAATTGCGTGAAAATGTAATCACATGTCAGTCCTAGTATAACATATTTGTCCAATGAATACCCGTTTATCATCTGCATTTATTCTTGGTGTAGCAATTTTAATGGCCAGTAGTGTAGTAAAAGCGATCCAGTGCGGCAGCGCAGTGCGCTACTGGTGAGTCTTCTGCTGCGCCGTGTCAGAGATGACTTGGCGCAGCATTAGGCCGACGTTAGCCGGCGACATCTCCCTGGTGTTTGGCGTCCCCTTAACTGCATGGAGCAGTTCTTCTGCATGTGATCCTCGAGCAGTCCCGTCTGCTGGTGGGGCATCGCTACGGTTTCTTCTGTGAAATTCACGCCGGGTTCTCGCGCTTTGGCAATGGCTGCTGCTGCACTCTCTTCGTCAGTGATCGGCCCCGCAGCGTTAGGCGTTGCTGATATAGCCGGATGGGTGACGAGCGGCTTCCTGCGGCGCCCGAGTCCTGCGTTGCTCCTGGTGCAGCCACAGGGACAGACACACCTTTGGCTGCTTGGAGGCTGCGAATCTCTGCACAAGCTGTCGTAGGGCCTCCTCCTTCTCAACAGCCACTTCAGCCACTCACGCGTCCCTCTCTGCCGCCATCGCCCTGGCGGCCTTAGAGCCGCGGCTGCCTCGTCAACGACATCAAACATAGCTGCGAGCATCTCCTCGTGTGGCATTCGAGCCGGTCGCAGGCGGCGTGAGCTGCCTCCGGTTCACCTCGCTGCTTATTCGGATTCCTCGTCGCCTGGCACCGACCCCTCCTCCTCCTCCTCCTCCTCCTCCTTCTTCTTCTTCTTCTTCTCCTGCGTGGCTTTGCAGTTGGGGCCGTCATCCCGCCACTGGTCTGTCTGGCTACGGCTTGAGAAAGCCGGGTAGCCTCGCCAATTGGCGACATTGGGCCCTCCTCATCGAGCGCACGTCGGAGTATCTTGCTTGCTCCTGCCGCAAGCGCGACTGTTGTGCTCTCCGTAGCACTTCACGCGGTTGCGGCAGTATTTGGTTACGTGTCCGACTCCCTGACACCTGACGCAATGTGGCTTGGTGTCCATGTCAGGCGGCAGGGCTTCGGACTTGACAGGGAGACTAGTAGCTTCCGCAACTTGAAGATACTGACCGGTTTGCCCATCTGCGTGATCGACGACAATGAACAGCGGCTGTTTCTTGCGGTTGGTCCAGTTACGAAATTTAACTGCGGCACCACCGAATCTTCTCGTAACAGTCCTTTAATTGCGGCCTCGTCTAGAACACATGGCAGCCCCTGAGGAGCGCTCTGGTTTACTTGACACGCGGCTTGGGCGCCGTCTTCTTCACTGGAAGTGTTTCCTCCACGATGTAGGCCACAGAGCTCCTGACTGCTTTGTGGTCGACCACGTTCGTCGCGTGCAGTTCGATAGCGGTGTTGTCTTCATGGACTTAACACCCATTCTTGCAACAGCTAGTGATGACCTCCTTCAGCCCTGTCCATTCTGTGTCCCTGCACTGAATGTACAGAGGCGAGCCAGGTGTACGGTCATCTTCTTCTTCTCTCTTCTTCTGTCGCTGCCGATCGGCGAATTCGGCAAGCCGAACGGCCGATCTATCATTAACAGCGCCGGTTTTCTCGGCCGCTGAGCGACTGCTCTCGCCCATACTTTGGCGCAAGGGACACAAGTTGCAGCCCCGGTTCTGAGCACTATGCGACTTAACTTCTGAGGTCATCAGTCGCCTAGAACTTAGAACTACTTAAACCTAACTAATCTAAGGACATCACACACATCCACGCCCGACGCAAGATTCGAACCTGCGACCGTAGCGGTAGCGCGGTTCCAGACTGAAGCGCCTAGAACCGCTCGGCCACAACGGCCGGCAGCAGCGATGCTCTCGCTACGGTTGCTCTAGCTGAACTGACTACTATCGACCCGCGACTAGTTGTTGGTTATATGTAGGTACAGAAATTCCCTATCTCCCTCCACTTTATTTCAATAATCATCCATAGTAACACAAATACCACAAAACAACGTACTGGGCTGCGAGGCTATCTTCAAATATGGCGGAAAATTGGAGTAGGAAACACAAAATGGTTCAAATGGCTCTGAGTACTATAGGTCTTAACATCTGAGGTGATCAGTCCCCTAGAACTTAGAACTACTTAAACCTAACTAACCTGAGGACATCACACACATCCACGCCCGACGCAGGATTCGAACCTGCGACCGTAGCGGTAGCGCGGTTCCAGACTGAAGCGCTTAGAACCGCTCGGCCACAACGGCCGGCAGCAGCGATGCTCTCGCTACGGTTGCTCAAGCTGAACTGACTACTATCGACCCGCGACTAGTTGTTGGTTATATGTAGGTACAGAAATTCCCTATCTCCCTCCACTTTATTTCAATAATCATCCATAGTAACACAAATACCACAAAACAACGTACTGGGCTGCGAGGCTATCTTCAAATATGGCGGAAAATTGGAGTAGGAAACACAAAATGGTTCAAATGGCTCTGAGTACTATAGGTCTTAACATCTGAGGTGATCAGTCCCCTAGAACTTAGAACTACTTAAACCTAACTAACCTGAGGACATCACACACATCCATGCCCGAGGCAGGATTCGAACCTGCGACCGTAGCGGTCGCGCGGTTCCAGACTGAAGAGCCTAGAACCTCTCGGCCACATCGGCCGGCCTGGGAAACACATCTGGGTGCCTCTGTCAGCACTACAGTGAAGAGTGTAATACTTTCTTATGGCTCACTCAGCCCGAAGCCTACTCAATAAGTTGCAACTGCTGTGAATTCCTACCAGCGTTTCTTCGACACGGTCGAGAGATCGCGGTTTTCATAAACATCAAAAAGCTGTAAACGGTATTGATGCAGCATCGGTCAACATTTCCCAAAACGTTTTTCGTTCATGGGTTGTCATGTTGAACTGCTCCACTTCAGGGCAACCTATACAAAAATTAGATACCTATGTATGATCTACGTCCTGTCAGTGCATGCGCGGAATTGCTCCCAAAGGCTGCGTTAGGGGAGGCTGTAATTCGAACTATAAAACTTCGAGCTATAAAACTTTCATGACAAGGGAAAAATACTCCTCTCTCTAACGGAAGGGGAATGAGTAAATAGTCACGTTCTGTCACAGGCCGTGACTGCCAATCCTACAATAAAGGCCTTCGATAGAGACAAACTGCTCACATTCAATCAGCTTTACTAGTATGAAGACGTAAACCGAAATCTACTGTCCGTAAAATGCAAGAACTTCATTGCGACATAAATTATATCATCAAATTGCTGGATAGAGCAAAGTGTTTCTATTGACTATTTGTGCCTGCCTTTTCAGTAGTGCAGGGGCAACAGTCTGCATAACTGACTGATCTGGCCTTGTAGCATCTACATCTATATGTACATAGACACTCTGCAAATCCCACTTAAGTGCGTGGCAGAGGGTTCATAGAACCATCTCCACAATCTTTCTCTATTCTTCCTCTCTCGAACAGCACGCTGAAAAGAGAACACCTATATCTTTCCGTGAGAACTAATTTCCCTTATGTTATTATGATTATCGTTTCCCCCTATGTAGGTCGGAGGCAACAAATTATTTACGCTTTCGGAGGAGAAAGCTGGTTTTTGAAACATCGTGAGGAGATCACGCTGCAACTAGAAACGACTTTGTTTTAATTATGTCCACTCCAAATCTGTATCACGTCCATGGCACTCTCTCCCCTATTTTTCAATAATACAAAACGTGCTGCTCTTCTCTGAACTTTCTCGATGTACTCCATTAATTCTGTCTGGTAAGGATCCCACACCACGCATAAATCAAAACGGCCTTGTTGTGCTACTACTGCGATCGGAAACTACAGCTGTAATTTTTGCCGAGGGTGTGCTGCGCGACTGTATGGTTGAAAGATGTTGGTATGCTCTTGGGCAAATATTCCGGAGGTAAAACAGTCCCCAGTTCGGATCTCCGGGCGGGGAGTACTCAGGAGGAGATCGTCAGCAGGAGAAACAAAACTGGCGTTCTATGGATCGGAGCGTGGACACTTACATTCCTTAATCGGGCAGGTAGGCAAGAAAATTTAAAAAGGGAAAGGGATAGGCGGAAGTTATATATAATGTGAACTAATGAAGTTCGGTGGCAGGAGGAACAGTACTTCTGATCAAGTGACTACAGTGTTATAAATGCAAAATCAAATAGGGATAATGCAGGAGTAGATTTAATAATGGATAAGAAAATAAGAATGTGGGTAAGCTACTATGAACGGCATAGTGAACGCATTATCGTAGACAAAATAGACACGAAGTTCACTTCGATCACAGTAGTATAAGTTTGCATGCCACCTAGCGCCGCAGATGACAAAGGGATTTGAAGAAACGTATGATGAGATAAAAGAAATTATTCAGGTAGTTAAGGGAGACGAAAAATAAATTGTGATTGGTGGACTGGAATTCGATAGTATGAAAAGAAGGAAAAACAGAATATGGAATGGGAGAAAGGAATGAAACAGGAAGCCCCCTGGAAGAATTCTGCACAGAGCTTAATTTGATGATCGCTATCACTTCATTTAAGAAACATGAAAGAACGTTGTATACGTGGAAGAGACCTCGAAACACAAGAAGGTTTCGAATTGATTATATAATGGTAAGACAGTGATTTCGGAACCATATTTGAAATTGTAAGACATTTCCAGGGCAGATGTGGACTCTGATTACAATTTATTGACTCCGAAATGTAGTTTAAAACTAACGAAACTGAAACAAAGTAGGAAATTAACGTGATGGGACCTGGATAAATTGAAAGAGCCGGAGTTGTCGAGACATTCAGAGGGAGCATTAGGCAACAATTGACTAGAATAAGGGAAAATAATACAGCAGAAGACAAATGTGAAGCTTTGAGAGTGAACCAGTGAAGGCAGCAGGGGATCAAATAGGCAAGAAAACAAGTTTCAGTAAGAATCCTTGGATAACACATGAGATATTGAATTGAACTTATGAAATGAGAAAATAGAAAAATGTAGCAAATGAAGGAAGCGAAAGAGAATACAAACGTCTAAAAAATGAGATTGATAGGAAGTGCGAAATGGCTAAGCAGATATGGCTAGGGCACAAATGTAAGGATTTAGAAGCATATTTCACTACGGGAAAGATAGATACCTGTTACAGGAAAATTAAAGAGGCCTTTGGAGAAAATAGAAACAGCTGTATGAATATCAAGAGCTAAGATGGAAAACCAGTCCTAAGCTAAGAAGGGAAATCTGACAGGTGGAAGGAGTATATAGAGGGTCATATAGAACTGAAAGAGGATGTAGATGGAAATGAGATGGAAGATATGATAATGCGAAAAGGATCTGACAGGACAGTGACAGCCCTAAGTCGAAATAAGGCCCCGGGAGTAGAAGACATTTCGTCAGAACTACTGATAGCCTTGGGAGAGCCAGCCATTACAGATATTCCATCTGGTGTGCATGATGAATGAGACAAACGAAATACCCTCAGGCTTCAAGGAGAATATAATAACTCCAATTCCAAAGAAAGCAAATGTTGACAGGTGTTAATATTACCGAACTATCAGTTTAATAAGTTATGGTTGCAAGCCGGCCGAGGTAGCCGAGCGTCCCGGAACCGCGGGACTGCTACGGTCGCAGGTTCGAATCCTGCCTCGGGCATGGGTGTGTGTGATGTCCTTAGGTTAGTTTGGTTTAAGTAGTTCTAAGTTCTAGGGGACTTATAACCTAAGATGTTGAGTCCCATAGTGCTCAGAGCCATTTGAACCATTTTTTTGGCCGAGCGGTTCTAGGCGCTACAGTCTGGAACCGCGCGACCTCTACGGTCGCAGGTTCGAATCCTGCCTCGGGCATGGGTGTGTTTGATGTACTTAGGTTAGTTAGGTTTAAGTAGTTCTAAGTTCTAGGGGACTGATGACCTCAGAAGTTAAGTCCCATAGTGCTCAGAGCCATTTGAACCATTTTTATGGTTGCAAAATACTAACAGGAACTATTTACATAAGAATGGAAAAACTTGTAGAAGGCAACCTCGGGGAAGATCAACTTACATTCGGGAGAAATGTAGGAACACGCGAGGCAATACTGACCCTACGACTGATCTTGGAAGATAAGGTAAGGAAAGGCAAAACTACATTTATAGCATTTGCAGATTTAGAAAAAGCTTTTGGCAGTGTTGTCTGGAGTACTCTTTGAATCTGTGAAGGTAGCAGTGGTAAAATACAGGGAGTGGAAGGCTATTTACAACGTGTACCGAAACCAGACGGCAGTTAGAAGGGCTGAAGAGCATGAAAGGGAAGCAGTGGTTGAGAAGGGAGCGAGACAAGGCTGTAGCCTATCCCCTATGTTATCCAATCTGTACACTGGGCAAGCAATAAAGGAAACCAAAAAAATTCCGAGGAGAAATCAAAATTCATGGAGAAGAAACAAAAGCTTTGAGTTTTTCCAATGACACTGTAAATCTGTCAGAAACAGAAAAGGACTTCGAAGAACTGAATGAACAGTCTCCTGAAAGGAAGACAATGGGATGCTCATCAACAAATGTATAACTAGAATAATGGAATGTAGTCATATTAAATCAGATGACTGTGAGAGAATTAGATTAGGAAACGAGGCAGTAAAAGTAGTATATAAATTTTGTTATTTGGGCAGCAAAATAAGTGATGATGGCTGAAGTAGAGAGGATATAAAATGTAGACTCACAATGGCATGTTCCTAAAGAAGAGAAATTTATTAACATTGAATATAGATTTAAGTGTTAGGAAGTCTTTTCTGAAAGTATTTGTATGGTAGTGGAACATGGACGATAAACAGTGCAGAAGAAGTGAATAGAAACTTCTGAAATGTGGTGCTACAGAAGAATGCTGAAGATTAGATGAGTATATTACGTGGCTAATGAGGAAGTTCTAAATACAACTGGAGAGAAAAGGAACTTATGGCGCAACCTAACTAGGAGAAGGGATCGGTTGGTAGGACACATTCTTAGACATCAAGGGATCATCAATTTAGAACGGGAGGGAAGTGTGGGGTAGGCGTAAAAATCGTAGAGGGAGACAAAGAGATGGATGCAGTAAGCAGATTCAGAAGGATGTACGAGGGTCATTCAATAAGTAATGACCCACTTTTTTTTCTCACAACATATTTATTGTTAAGGGTTAGAATTTGGTGACAATATACATCAACACGTTTTGTCCATGTCATATTTTTCAACGTAGTCTCCAACACGTTCTATGACCGTACGCCAACGTTGTGGAAGAGCATGTATTCCCTGCTGGTAAAAGCTGTTACCCTGTAGTTGCAGTCATGTTTTCACTGCATGACTGACACTCTCGTCATCTTTAGAGTGTGTTCCCCGTAGAGAATTTTTAAGCAGCCCAAAGAGATGGAAAACGGAGGGTGCCAGGTCTGAACTGTAGAGTGTCTAACCCAATTTGGCGATGTGTTCCTGGCTTCTCAGACTTGTGTGTGGGCGTGCACTATCATGCTGGAACAAGATTTCTGCTGGATTCTTGTGCGATCGAACACGTCGGAAAAGGTTCTTGAGTTTATTCATGATTCAGCTTGTCTGGAGCAGCGGCTGTGACAGGACGTCCCGAGTGTGGGTGATCTTGGAGCTCTGTTTCTGCATTTCCTGAGGCTGTAACTTTCTTACCCATCGCCCAACTGTACTCCTATCAACTGCAGCATCGCCATACCATGCACACAAACGTTTATGGATGTTCACCACGGTTTCTTTTTCTGCACACAAGAATTCAATAACAAAACGCTGCTTGTAACGTGAGTCGTATGTAGACGCAATTTTGACGCTGTACTACGGCTCTATCACCTGCCAGAACGGTTCGAAACTTCACCGGCGCACAGAACAAACATCAAATTTGGAGCACCAACAAGGAAATAATTTGGGTGAAGGTCACGGTTAAAGGAGGCTCAGACATGGTAATTTGATGTCTCTATAGGACCCCTGGCTCAGCATCTGTTGTGGCTGAGCACCTGAAGGATAATTTGGAAAATATTTCGAGTAGATTTCCCCACCATGTTATAGTTCTGGGTGGAGATTTTAATTTGCCGGATATAGACTGGGAGACTCAAACGTTCATAACGGGTGGCAGGGACAAAGAATCCAGTGAAATTTTTTAAGTGCTTTATCTGAAAACTACCTTGAGCAGTTAAACAGAGAACCGACTCGTGACGATAACATATTAGACCTTCTGGTGACAAACAGACCCGAACTATTTGAAACAGTTAACGCAGAACAGGGAATCAGCGATCATAAAGCGGTTACTGCATCGATGAATTCAGCCGTAAATAGAAATATTAAAAAAAGGTAGGAAGATTTTTCTATTTAGCAAAAGTGACAAAAAGCAGATTTCAGAGTACCTGACGGCTCAACACATTAGTTTTGCCTCAAGTACAAATATTGTTGAGGATCAGTGGACAAAGTTCAAAACCATCGTACAATATGCGTTAGATGAGTATGTGCCAAGAAAGATCGTAAGAGATGGAAATGAGCCACCGTGGTACAACAACCGAGTTAGAAAACTGCTGCGGAAGCAAAGGGAACTTCACAGCAAACATAAACATAGCCAAAACCTTGCAGACAAACAAAAATTACGCGAAGCGAAATGTAGTGTGATGAGGGCTATGCGAGATGCATTCAATGAATTCTAAAGTGAAGTTCTATGTACTGACTTGGCAGAAAATCTTAAGAAATTTTGGTCTTAAGTCAAAGCGGTAGGTGGATCAAAACAAAATGTCCAGACACTCTGCGACCAAAATGGTACTGAAACAGAGGATGACACACTAAAGGCCGAAATACTAAATGTCTTTTTCCAAAGCTGTTTCACAGAGGAAGACTACACTGTAGTTCCTTCTCTAGATTGTCACACAGATGACAAAATGGTAGATATCGAAATAGACGACAGAGGGATAGAGAAATAATTAAAATCGCTCAAAAGAGGAAAGGCCGCTGGACCTGATGGGATACCAGTTCGATTTTACACAGAGTACGCGAAGGAACTTGCCCCCCCCCCCCCCCTTGTTGCAGCGGTGTACCGTAGGTCTCTAGAAGAGCGCAGCGTTCCAAAGGATTGGAAAAGGGCACAGGTCATCCCCGTTTTCAAGAAGGGACGTCGAACAGATGTGCAGAACTATAGACCTATATCTCTAACGTCTATCAGTTGTAGAATGGAACACGTATTATGTTCGAGTATAATTACTTTTCTGGAGACTAGAAATCTACTCTGCAGGAATCAGCATGGGTTTCGAAAAAGACGGTCGTGTGAAACCCAGCTCGCGCTATTCGTCCACGAGACTCACAGGGCCATAGACACGGGTTCCCAGGTAGGTGCCGTGTTTCTTGACTTCCGCAAGGCATTCGATACAGTTCCCCACAGTCGTTTAATAAACAAAGTAAGAGCATATGGACTGTCAGACCAATTGTGTGATTGGATTGAAGAGTCCCTATATAACAGAACGCAACATGTCATTCTGAATGGAGAGAAGTCTTCCGAAGTAAGTGATTTCAGGTGTGCCGCAGGGGAGTGTCGTAGGACCGTTGCTATTCACAATATACATAAATGACCTTGTGGATGACATCGGAAGTTCACTGAGCTTTTTGCGGATGATGCTGTGGTATATCGAGAGGTTGTAACAATGCAAAATTGTACTGAAACGCTGGAGGATCTGCAGCGAATTGACGCATGGTGCAGGGAATGGCAATTGAATCTCAATGTAGACAAGTGTAATGTGCTGCGAATACATAGAAAGAAAGATCTCTTATCATTTAGCTACAATATAGCAGGTCAGCAACTGGAAGCAGTTAATGCCATAAATTATCTGGGAGTAGGCATTTGTTGTTGTTGTGGTCTTCAGTCCTGAGACTGGTTTGATGCAGCTCTCCATGCTACTCTATCCTGTGCAAGCTTCTTCATCTCCCAGTATCTACTGCAACCTACATCCTTCTGAATCTGCTTAGTGTATTCATCCCTTGGTCTCCCTCTACCATTTTTACCCTCCACACTGCCCTCCAATGCTAAATTTGTGATCCCTTGATGCCTCATTAGGAGTGATTTAAAATGGAATGATCATATAAAGTTGATCGTCGGTAAAGCAGATGCCAGACTGAGATTCATTGGAAGAATCCTAAGGAAATGCAATCCGAAAACAAAGGAAATAGGTTAATATACACTTGTTCGCCCACTGCTTGAATACTGCTCAGCAGTCTGGGATCCGTACCAGATAGGGTCGACAGAAGAGATAGAGAAGATCCAACGGAGAGCAGTGCGCTTCGTTACAGGATCATTTAGTAATCGCGAAAGCGTTACGGAGATGATAGATAAACTCCAGTGGAAGACTCTGCAGAAGAGACGCTCAGTAGCTCGGTACGGGCTTTTGTTGAAGTTTCGAGAACATACCTTCACCGAAGAGTCAAGCAGTATATTGCTCCCTCCTACGTATATCTCGCGAAGAGACCATGAGGATAAAATCAGAGAGATTAGAGCCCACACAGAGGCATACCGACAATCCTTCTTTCCACGAAGAATACAAGACTGGAACAGAAGGGAGAACCGATAGAGGTACTCAAGGTACCCTCCGCCACACACCGTCAGGTGGCTTGCGGAGTATGGATGTAGATGTAGATGTAGATGTAGAAGGACGTTTGTCTATGTATGGCTTTTAAAATGTGTGGCATTACTTATTGAACGACCCTCATAGGTTGCAGTACGTATTCAAAGATGAGGAGGCTTGCATAAGATAGAGTAGCATGGAGAGCTGCATCAAACCAGTCTTCGAACTGAAGACCACGACAACAAAAACAATAACATGTTCACCATACGTTTCCCATCTTACAGGTGCGTTGATAGAAATGATACATGATTTTCTTTGTACTGAAAAGCAGGAGGATCTGCAGCGAATTGACGCATGGTACTGGGAATAGGTTTTTTCCTCTGTAATGTGTTTAATGTAGCTAATAATCAGAGACATACGCTTTGTATCCGTAAGCGTCTGCACACATCATCTGAGATCAGACTATACTATTCAGTACAACTGTCGCAACGAATACTTCGAGACATACGAAAAGTGAAAAACGTAAAACAATTTTGGTCCCTGAATTTTCCCCAGGTACTCACCAAGAAATTCTACATACATTTGCATTCTTGTAAAACAACTTTTTAAACAGTTTTTCCATTAATTTTCTCCAACTCTTCTAAGTTCACTTTCGTAGGGATTAAAAAAGAACTTGAAGTACTTTATCACATGGGAAATAATCACTTTACATGGGGCCATCTCACGAATGTAGGTCGTATGGTGGACTTCAGAAAGTTGGTGCTCAAAGGGGAGCTGCTGCTTCACAATAACGCACGTCCCCAGTCGAGAATATCATAATGCAGAAGTTATGGTAACTCAGGTGGGAGACACTAGATCATCCAGCCTATGGTCTTAATCTCTCCCCATGCGGTTATCAAGCCTTTGGTCCTTTAAAAAAGGTCTTGAAGGGTCGAAGATTTCTGTCGGACGAGGATGTGCAGCAGGCAGTTACGGACTCTTCACGCAGGACACAGTGTTATACCAAACTTGTATCTTCAACCTTGTCCGTCGTTGGGATGATTGCCTCGGTGCTTACTGCGAATTTGCCTGATTGTATATCGATTCTGGACAGTACAACTTTCGAACGGATCTTTTTTTACCGCCTCTTATAAATTCCTAGAGTCATTATTTCTAGCCGGTTTAGAAACTTTGTAAGTAGACTTTCTCGGAATAGCTTACATCTATCTTCAAGAGTCTGCCAGTTCAGTTTCATCAGGATCTCTGGGACATTCTTGCATGGATCAAACAAACCTGTGACCTTTCGTGTTGCCCTTCTCTGTATACGTTCAATATCCCCAGTTAATCCCATTTCGTACGGGTCCCACACACTTGGGCATTATTCTAGAACGGGCCACACGAGTGCTTTGTAAGCAATCTCCTTTGTAGACTGATTGCATTTCCCAAGTATTGTACTAATAAACCGAAGTCTACCACTTGTTTCATCCACGACTGAGCCCATGTAATCATTCCGTTTCATATCCCTACAAAGTGTTACTCTGAAGTATTTGTATGAGTTACCGATTCCAACCGTAACTCACTGAGATTATAGTCATAAGATACCACGTTGTTTCATTTTGTAAAGTGCACAGTTTTATATTTTTGAACATTTAAAACAAGTTACAAATCTCTGCATTACTTGCTAATCTTATCAAGACCTAAATGAAGTTTTATGCAGCTTCTTAGAGAGAGTACTTCATTATAGGTAACTGCATCATCTACAAAAATGCGCAGGATACTGTTAATATTATCCGCGACATCATAAGTATGCAACATGAACAGCAAGGGTCGCAACACACTTCTCGCAAGATAACACGCTGCGTCCTCCTATCAAAAGATCTTCGATCAAGTCACAAATTTCACTTGATACCCCACACGATCGTACTCACGCTGAAAAGGACAGCAAAACGTTTTTGAAACCCACGTCTAAACAGAGTAGTGTTGCTCAGTGTCGTTGGACAAGTGCGTTAAGGTTCATAGGATACACCATACATTGTCATTAAAACCGAATAGAAAAATACCTCTATGGAATGACTTTAAAGCTACCACTAACGAGCTGTCGGTTATGAATTCGTATATCACACTTAAGCTGGAGGAAGGGTTTGCAGACTTAGAGGAATGAGAATGACCTTCCAAAATAGATATACACGAACCCACCTTTCGGATTATCCATACATATGGGTAAAAGTGGATGATGTATGTTCCCCATCTCCTAATAAAACACTGGATCGATTTCAACCAAACTTTGTACACATATCACTTGCTGTCTGGAAAGAACCGCTGTGGGGCTAAGAACCACCTACATCTCAAACGGGTGGGGATGGAAGTGGAGAAGGAGCGTACCTCACGACGCGCAAATACCTGGACTATATACATCTAGTATTTAAGAATGAAAGGACTCAATGATTTATAATCACCTTTACACATTATTTGAACCCTTTATGAGACTTGTTCTATCTTAAACCACTCACAAAATTATAAAAGGAAAAAGTTTGATCACTTATTACATTTTTGCAATTCATGCAGTAAAACAGCCGCATCAGGCATGAATTACGCATTAATATGTTACTTCGTTCCTACTTACTCTATTTGCAACACATTCTTCAGACAGTATACACATTATACCACTGAATGTTTTGCAAAAATTTATCGTTGTGCGACACATAATTCAACAGATTTTAAATCATTAACTCTGAGATGCGTGAAAAACTGGCACAGTATGTATGTCGTTCTAATTTGTTAATTCCTTACTACTAACTATATTTGCTACACACTTCGCGGACAGTAGCCATATACACCACTAGATGATATAATTTTGCAACACATAGGTCAGGAAGTGTGATGCCATTAACACTGAGTTACCTGAAAACGAATTTCAGGGGGAAATTCGCTAGAAATAGAGATGAAATATGTGTAAAATATATTAAATATATGTGACATGAGCGTATAGGGACAAAGATGTGGGTAAAAAGCTTCCGCTAAACTCCTCGATCACTTTTAACCAAACTTGGTACTCATATTACGCACATCAAAAAAAGTTTTACATCACCTCCTTTCCGACAGTTCCGGGACCTGTACAGAAAATTGGAATAGAGATCAACATAAACATCATTGCCACCCTTTGTATTACTCATGAAAACCACACATTGCATATTGTACCACAATACAGGGAGACCTCTAGAGGTGGGGGTCCAGATCGCTGTACACACCAGTACCTCTAATACCCAACAGCACGTCGTCTTGTATTGAAGCATGCCTGTATTCGTCGTGGCATACTATCCACACGTCATCAAGGCACTGTTGCTCCAGAGTGTCCCACTCCCCAACGGCGATTCGGCATAGATCCCTCAGAGTGGCTGGTGGGTAACGTAGTCCATAAACAGCCCTTTTCAAACTATCTCATGCATGTTCGATAGGGTTCATGTCTGCAGAACTTGCTGGTCGCTCTAGTCGAGCGATGTCGTTATCCTTCTACATCTACATTTATACTACGCAAGCCACCCAACGGTGTGTGGCGGAGGGCACTTTACGTGCCACTGTCATTACCTCCCTTTCCTGTTCCAGTCGCGTATGGTTCGCGGGAAGAACGACTGTCTGAAAGCTTCTGTGCGCGCTCTAATCTCTCTAACTTTACATTCGTGATCTCCTCGGGAGGTATAAGTAGGGGGAAGTTTTATATTTTTGAACATTTAAAACAAGTTACAAATCTCTGCATTACTTGCTAATCTTATCAAGACCTAAATGAACAATGGATACCTCATCCAGAAACGCACCCTCTCGAAACCTGGACAGCAAGCTACACCGCGATGCAGAGCGCCTCTCTTGCAGAGTCTGCCACTTGAGTTTGTTAAACATCTCCGTAATGCTATCACGGTTACCAAATAACCCTGTGACGAAACGCGCCGCTCTTCTTTGGATCTTCTCTATCTCCTCCGTCAACCCGATCTGGTACGGATCCCACACTGATGAGCAATACTCAAGTATAGGTCGAACGAGTGTTTTGTAAGCCACCTCCTTTGTTGATGGACTACATTTTCTAAGGACTCTCCCAATGAATCTCAACCCGGTACCCGCCTTACCAACAATTAATTTTATATGATCATTCCACTTCAAATCGTTCGGCACGCATACTCCCAGATATTTTACAGAAGTAACTGCTACCAGTGTTTGTTCCACTATCATATAATCATACAATAAAGGATCCTTCTTTCTATGTATTCGCAATACATTACATTTGTCTATGTTAAGGGTCAGTTGCCACTCCCTGCACCAAGTGCCTATCCGCTGCAGATCTTCCTGCATTTCGCTACAATTTTCTAATGCTGCAACTTCTCTGTATACTACAGCATCATCCGCGAAAAGCCGCATGGAACTTCCGACACTGTCTACTAGGTCATTTATATCATTTATATATATATATATATATATATATATATATATATATATATATATATATATATATATATATATATATATATATAGCCACCAAACAAAAAGTGAACAGTGTTTAATACTTTTTTTAAAAAAATCTCACGAGATAGATAAGGATGGTTCTCGGGTAGGACAACTTTATTGTCTGTAATATAACATAGTCACTATTAATCTTTATTTTACAAATTCCATTCCCAAATTTAGCCCATATAAACAGGTACTCATCAGCATTTAATTTCTTCTTCCTTCTGGTACTCAGTACAAATGGCATACTGGGAACAAGCGTACCATATGGAACTTTAGACAACAATCCTGTTGTCTCAGCTATACTCCAAGTTTTCCAGGCCAAAATGTTAGCATCTGGAAATGCTTCAAGGCCACCATAATCACAATGATTGCCCCACACTACAGCAAGTGTAAGCCATGTACTACCTCCAAACACAGCCTGTACATCACATGTGAAGTTCAGGCGCAGTCCTCGAAACACATTTGGACCTCCAATTAATTGTTGCTTACTAAACTGTCCAGCCAAATCAATATCAATAGCCTTCAAAGCACGATACACAGGAACGCTGCGCCGCCAGCGACGACGCCATGCACGTCGCAGAGGCATTGCTGTGGCACGTTAACACAAGTGTCAGAAAGTCATTCAGAAGATATGCACGATGGGGGTGCAAACTGTCGTCCATGAAGACGAATGCCTTGCCAATATGCTGCCGATATGGTTGCAATATAGTATCTTACAGCCGTTACAGCGCCTTCCATGACCACCAGCGACGTACGTCAGGCCGGAATTATGCCACCCCAAAATAGCAGGGAACCTCCACCTTGCTGCACTAGCTGGACAGTGTGTCTAAGGCGTTCAGCCTGACAGGGTTGTCTGGTTGAAAAATGGTTCAAGTGGCTCTACGCACTATGGGACTAAACATCTGAGGTCATCAGTCCCCTAGACTTAGAACTACTTAAATCTAACTAACCTAAGGACATCACACACATCCATGCCCGAGGCGGAATTCGAACCTGCGACCGTGGCAGCAGCGCGGTTCCGGACTGAAGCGCCTAGAACCGGTCGGCCACAGAGGCCGGCAAAGTTCGTCTTCGATCTAGGTAGTGCAAACCTTTGTGATCACTGTTGCTTTGTTTAAAATATTTCTTGAATATCGACGATGTCCATTTTGTGAAGTGTAATACATACATCCCATACGAGGTTGATCTCTGCACCTCCCACCTGCCAAAAAAGCAATGTGTGTAGCCTTCAACGACTTCCATGTTGTTGTTGAGGTCTTCAGTCCAGAGACTGGTTTGATGCAGCTCTCCATGCTACTCTGTCCTGTGCAAGCTTCTTTTTCTCCCAGTACCTACTGCAACCTACATCTTTCTGAATCTGCTTAGTGTATTCATCTATTGGTCTCCCTCTACGATTTTTACCCTCCACGCTACCCTCCAATACTAAATTGGTGATTCTTGATGCCTCAGAACATGTCCTACCAACCGATCCCTTCTTCTAGTCAATTTGTGCCACAAGCTCCTCTTCTCCTCAATTCTATTGAATACCTCCTCATTAGTTATGAGATCTACCCATCTGATCTTCGGCATTCTTCTGTAGCTTCTATTCTCTTCTCTACCAAACTATTTATTGTCCATTTTTCACTTCCATGCACGGCTACACTCCATACGAATACTTTCTGAAACGACTTCCTGGGACTTAAATCTATGCTTGAAGGTTAATAAATTTCTCTTCTTCAGAAACGCTTTCCTTGCCATTGCCAGTCTACATTTTATATCCTCTCTATTTCAACCATCGTCAGTTATTTTGCTCCCCAATTAGCAAAACTCGTCTACTACTTTAAGAGTCTCATTTCCTAATCTGATTCCCTTAGCATCACCCGACTTAATTCGACTACATTCCATTATCCTCGTTTTGTTTTTGTTGATGTTCATTTTATATCCTCCTTTCAAGACATTGTCCATTCCATTAAGCCTCACTTCCAGGTCCTTTGCTGTCTCTGACAGAATTACAATGTCATCGGCGAACCTCAAAGTTTTTATTTCTTCTCCCTAGATTTTAATACCTACTCCAAATTTTTCTTTTGTTTCCTTTACTGCTTGCTCAATATACAGATTGAATAACATCGAGGAGAGGCTACAACCCTGTCTCACTCCCTTCCCAACCACTGCTTCCCTTTCATGCCCCTCGACTCTTATAACTGCCATCAGGTTTCTGTAAATTGTAAATAGCCTTTCGCTCCCTGTATTTCACCCCTGCCACCTTCAGAATTTGAAATAGAGTATTCCAGTCAGCATTGTCAAAATCTTTCTCTTTTCTACAAATGCTAGAAACATAGGTTTCCGTTTCCTTCATCTATCTTCTAAGTGGTAGGATCAGTATTGCCTCATGTGTTCCAATATTTCTACGGAATCCAAACTGATCTTCCCGAGGTCGGATTCCACCAGTTTTTCCACTCGTCTGTAAAGAATTCGCGTTGGTATTTTGCAGCCGTGACTTATTAAACTGATAGTTCGTTAATTTTCACATCTGTCAATGCTTGCTTTCTTTGGGATTGGAATTGTTATATTCTTCTTGAAGTCTGAGGGTATTTTGTCCGTCTCATACATCTTGCTCACCAGATGGTAGAGTTTTGTCAGGGCTGTCTCTCCTAAGGCTGTCAGTAGTTTTAATGGAGTGTTGTCTACTCCCGGGGCCTTGTTTCGACTTAGGTCTTTCAGTGCTCTGTCAGACTCTTCACGTAGTATCATATCTCCCATTTCATCTTCATCTCCATCCTCTTCAATCTCCATAATATTGTCCTCAAGTACATGGCTCTTGTATAGACCCTCTATATACTCCTTCCTCCTTTCTGCTTTCCCTTCTTTGCTTAGAACTGGATTTCAATCTGAGCTCTTGATATTCGTACAAGTGGTTCTCTTTTCTCCAAAGGTTTCTTTAATTTTCCTGTAGGCAGTATCTATCTCACCCCTAGTAACATATGCCTCTACATCCTTACATTTGTTCTCTAGCCATCCCTGCTTAGCCATTTTTCACTTCCTGTCGATCACATTTTTGAGACGTTTGTATTCCTCTTTACCTACTTTGTTTACTGCAATTTTACATTTTCCCCTTTCATCAATTAAATTCAATAAATCTTCTGTTACCCAAAGATTTCTACTAGCCCTCGTCTTTTTACCTACTTGATCCTCTGCTGTCTTCACTATTTCATCCCTCAAAGCTACCCATTCTTATTCTGCTGTATTTCTTCCCCCATTCCTGTCACTCGTTCACTAATGATCTCCCTGAAACTCTTTACGACCTATGGTTCTGTCAGTTTATCCAGGTCCCATCTCCTGAAATCCCACCTTTTTGCAGTTTCTTCATCTGCCCCTGGAAATGTCTAACAATTTAAAACCTGGTTCCTAAGTCTGTCTTACCATTATACACTCCTGGAAATTGAAATAAGAACACCGTGAATTCATTGTCCCAGGAAGGGGAAACTTTATTGACACATTCCTGGGGTCAGATACATCACATGATCACACTGACAGAACCACAGGCACATAGACACAGGCAACAGAGCATGCACAATGTCGGCACTAGTACAGTGTATATCCACCTTTCGCAGCAATGCAGGCTGCTATTCTCCCATGGAGACGATCGTAGAGATGCTGGATGTAGTCCTGTGGAATGGCTTGCCATGCCATTTCCACCTGGCGCCTCAGTTGGACCAGCGTTCGTGCTGGACGTGCAGACCGCGTGAGACGACGCTTCATCCAGTCCCAAACATGCTCAATAGGGGACAGATCCGGAGATCTTGCTGGCCAGGGTAGTTGACTTACACCTTCTAGAGCACGTTGGGTGGCACGGGATACATGCGGACGTGCATTGTCCTGTTGAAACAGCAAGTTCCCTTGCCGGTCTAGGAATGGTAGAACGATGGGTTCGATGACGGTTTGGATGTACCGTGCACTATTCAGTGTCCCCTCGACGATCACCAGTGGTGTACGGCCAGTGTAGGAGATCGCTCCCCACACCATGATGTCAGGTGTTGGCCCTGTGTGCCTCGGTCGTATGCAGTCCTGATTGTGGCGCTCACCTGCACGGCGCCAAACACGCATACGACCATCATTGGCACCAAGGCAGAAGCGACTCTCATCGCTGAAGACGACACGTCTCCATTCATCCCTCCATTCACGCCTGTCGCGACACCACTGGAGGCGGGCTGCACGATGTTGGGGCGTGAGCGGAAGACGGCCTAACGGTGTGCGGGACCGTAGCCCAGCTTCATGGAGACGGTTGCGAATGGTCCTCGCCGATACCCCAGGAGCAACAGTGTCCCTAATTTGCTGGGAAGTGGCGGTGCGGTCCCCTACGGCACTGCGTAGGATCCTACGGTCTTGGCGTGCATCCGTGCGTCGCTGCGGTCCGGTCCCAGGTCGACGGGCACGTGCACCTTCCGCCGACCACTGGCGACAACATCGATGTACTGTGGAGACCTCACGCCCCACGTGTTGAGCAATTCGGCGGTACATCCACCCGGCCTCCCGCATGCCCACTATACGCCCTCGCTCAAAGTCCGTCAACTGCACATACGGTTCACGTCCACGCTGTCGCGGCATGCTACCAGTGTTAAAGACTGCGATGGAGCTCCGTATGCCACGGCAAACTGGCTGACAATGACGGCGGCGGTGCACAAATGCAGTGCAGCTAGCGCCATTCGACGGCCAACACCGCGGTTCCTGGTGTGTCCGCTGTGCCGTGCGTGTGATCATTGCTTGTACAGCCCTCTCGCAGTGTCCGGAGCAAGTATGGTGGGTCTGACACACCGGTGTCAATGTGTTCTTTTTTCCATTTCCAGGAGTGTATAATCTGAAACCTTCCGCCGCGCGTTGATTAGCCGAGCGGTCTTAGGCGCTGCAGTCACGGACTGTGCGGCTGGTCCCGGCGGAGGTTCGAGTCCTCCCTCGGGCATGGGTGTGTGTGTTTGTCCTTAGGATAATTTAGGTTAAGTAGTGTGTAAGCTTAGGGAATGATGACCTTAGTAGTTAAGTCCCATAAGCTTTCACACACATCTGAACATCATCATCTGAAACCTTCTACTATCTCCAGGCCTCTTCCATGTATACAACCTTCTTTAATGATTCTTGAACCAAGTGTTAGCTATGATTAAGTTATGCTCTGTGGAAAATTCTACCAGGGGGCTTCCTCTTTCATTTCTTAACCCCAACCCATACTCATCTACTACGTTTCCTACTCTTCCTTTTTCTACTATTGAATTCCAGTCACCCATGACTATTAAATTTTCGTCTCCCTTCACTAACTGTATAATTTCATTTATCTTGTCATACATTTCATCAATCTCTTTGTCATCTGCGGAGCTAGTTGGCATATAAACTTGTACTACTGTAGTAGGCGTGGGCTTCGTGTCTATCTTGGCTACAATAATGCGTTCACTATACTGTTTGTAGTAGCTTACCCGCACTCCTATTTTTATTCATTATTAAACCTACTCCTGCATTATCGCTATTTGATTTTGTATTTACAACCCTGTATTCACCTGACCAGAAGTCTTTTTCCTCCTGTCACTGAACTTCACTGATTCCCACTATATCTAACTTTAACCTATTCATTTCCCTTTTTAAATTTTCCAACCTACCTGCCCGATTAAGGCATCTGACATTCCACGCTCCGATCCGTAGAACGCGTTTTCTATCTCCTGATAACGACGTCGTCCTGAGTAGTCCCCGCCCGGAGATCCGATGGGGGACTATTTTACCTCCCGAATATTTTACCCAAGAGGATGTCATCATCATTTAACAATACAGTAAAGCTGCAGACTTAGAACTACTTAAACCTAACCAACCTAAGGACATGACACACATCCATGCCCGAGGCAGGATTCGAACATCCGACCGTAGTAGCAGCGCGGTTCCAGACTGAAGCGCCTAGAACCGCTCTAACACAGCGGCCGACCAGACTATAATCCTATCATCAGACATTTACCGAAAACAAAACTGACATACAGTCACCCTCATTACAGTTGTCACACTGTAATATACGAAGTACAAGTATTTTGCATGCTTTCGTAGAGTACCTTCTGTTCCAAGAATTCTATCACCAAATTAAATGGCCGAGCGGTTCTAGGCGCTACAGTCTGGAACCGCGCGACCGCTACGGTCGTAGGTTCGAATCCTGCCTCGGGCATGGATGTGTGTGATGTCCTTATGTTAGTTATTTTTAAGTAGTTCTAAGTTCTAGGGGACTGATGACCTCAGCAGTTAAGTCCCATATTGCTCAGAGCCGTTTTTTTGTAACCAAACTAAAGTCTGATATTTGCTATACTTTATAGTGATCCTATATGATCATTCTACATCATACAAATTGTCACAATCAAGTATTTGTATGTCCTGACACATTAATCCTTCAGTCAATGATTTGTTCCTCTTTGATGACTTTTCAACGTAGCTCAGATTTTCACAAAACTGAAGTAGGTAGCTACAAAAGTTATCTATTGTAACTGCTGTGTGTATACGCTTGTGAAAATCTGTCTGCAGGTGTACGTAAATTAATTGTATAGAAGTTGTCTGCAGCACTCAGCCTGACGTCACAAAGTAAAAATATTAATATCTTGCTTTAACTGACGCTAAATCCTGTAGTTCACACGTTTGATTAGCCTCGAAACCAGAATGTCATTGTCAGTTCTGGGAACAATTTTGGATTTCTTTAACTTTGATAATGCGTAAGAGCTTGGCTTTTCATTGAGCAATCATCACTTGGATATTGTAGCTCTCAATTTTTTTCTTGATACCAATGAAAAATAGATATAAAATTTGAATTATGCAGGACAGTATTATTTATTTCTACTTTTTTCACACTTGTTTCAGCACCGTCTTTTTCTTAACTGGGTTGCCTATTAGCTGCCTTTTAAATATTGTAAATGTAGTCATTTAATAGGTTGTTTGGTTGATTTGGGGGAGGGGACCAACAGCGAGGTCATCGGTCCCATCACATTATGGAAAGATGCGGAAGAAAGTAAGCCGTGCACATTCAAAAGAACCATCCCGGTATTTGCCTGAAGCGATTTAAGGCAGTCGCGGAATACCTAAATCAGGATGGCCGGACTTGATTTTGAACCGTCGTCCTCCCGAATGCGAGTCCAGGGTGCTAACCACTGCGCCACCTCTCTCTGTGATAGTCATTTAATACATTTCCTAATAGGATCGCAGTTGTTCATAATATATTTCTTGTTTAGAGGTTGTGGAATCTTTTTGCAACATATTACTACCTCAGAGGTTTGCAAAAGTTCAGCGTTTGGTGGAATGATTAGTAGCTGACGAAACATAAATGTTCTTAACTAGGCGGAAAGATCAGATATATATCATAACGCGATAGGCGATCAGTCACAACCTTCCAGTATGTAGGAGTTTCTGTCCGGAGCGATTTTAAGGTTGAAAGGTCACATCAAATTTTACTCGGATGAGAGAAGATGCTCGACTCAGATTCATTGGATGAGCTTTCAAAAGCTGCTTTCGGCCAGTTCTTGAGTAATGATCGTCTTTCCATGTTGGATTAATGGAAGAGTTGGAAAAGATCAAGGGAAGAGCTGCACGATTCGGCACGGGTTAGTTTAGTTAGCGAGAGTCTGTCACAAAAATGCTCAACAAATTGTAGTGGCAGACATTACAAGGATACGTGCATGGCGAAGAGTTTTAATTACAAAATTCTGAGAGCCTACATTCCAAAACTAGTCAAGAATGAAACTGACGGTAACATTAGACAGATTCACATCCACTGCGGGGGCCTTTTCTCCCGCGTATCATCTGCTAATCGTATAGTAAGGGAAAACAATAATACGATATGTACTCCGCGCCACGCGACGTACAGTGGCATATCGAATCCTGATGCTGTTCATTTTTGGAACACAACCTACGATCAGCTTACAGACAGAAGTGATGACACTTTCTGCAGGACCTGACCATCATTTCACAGGACAATGCTCAAGCACGTACAGTGCAAGCTGTTACTGATTTGTTTGACTGCAGGGGCTGTTAAGTGCTGCACCATCTACTGTACTCCCCTGACTTAAACCCTCAATTCGATTTCTAAACTGAAGGAAACACTACACGACATTCGCTTCAGAGCTGCTACAAATTCGTCGGGCAATAGACCGCGCCGCTCGAACTGTCAACACAACTGGCACTGCTAAGAGTATCCTACGACTTCCACATCGCTGTCAGAGGGTTACACACAATGTTGGTGACTACTTTGAAGGTCAGCAAAACTTTGAAACACGTATCTATTGTGTACGAGCTGTAAGTAAATAGTTGTCACTATTAAATTTCCAACCCTCGTATAAAACTTGGTTCAAATGTCTCTGAGCACTATGGGACTTAACATCTGAGGTCATCAGTCCCCTAGAACTTAGAACTACTTAAACCTAACTTTATGAAAATACCCATGCCCGAGGCAGGATTCGAACCTGCGACCGTAGCGGTCGCGCGGTTCCAGACTGAAGCGCCTAGAACCGCTCGGCCACACCGGCTGGGCGTATAAAACTATTTCTAACAAGTATTATATAAGGGAATGATACTTACCCGAAATAAAAACAGCAGATTCCGTGTATCGACAGTATTCGCTTTATACGTTGTTACATGTAAAGGAAAATATGGTTTATTTTCCTTTTTTGTTGAATTCTTGGCGTTTTTGTTGATTTATTGGCGTATTAAATAGCAAATGTTTTTATTGCTGCTCAAGTTCATTTCCCTTCTCCAATTTTGTGTCTGTCACTTTTTCACAGTTCCAGTACATTTTCCGTCGCCACAAATAAGAGATATCTGAGTTTGAATTCACTCTCCTTCCACTTCAACTTCGACCTTCACCTGCGCTTTTTTTATGAAAATACCTTTAGGAATTTCAGTTTATTTATATCTTTCTCTGCTGAACCGTCTTTGTCTCTTAAGCATCCCAGAGAACGACTTTGTGACACTCTGTAGCTATCTCCAGTGGCTCCTACACACATGTCTCGTCGTACTGTAGCTGGTCCGCTACTACAGGAAATGGCACTTTCACTGCACGTGTCACTCAATCACTTCCGCTTACGCCACCTCCGGCGTGCCACATAGTAGCACATGCGTCCCTGAGATGGTCACTCTCAACTTTAGAGGATATGAGCATATCCCTAACCTCACGGTACACATCTTGCACTGCTGCACTGTCTTCTCTTACCTTTGACAAAGGTAAGAGAAGATTGCTGCGCAATCACAAGTTTCTATTTGTCGCTTCTGGGTGCAATGGTGATGGTAATTGTTATGTGTTTCAAGAGGCGTAACTTCCATGGTCATTAGTCCCTTATTCATCCCCAAGGACTGAATCTCTGTCTGCACGTAGAATAAATCTCATGTGAAAATATGAGAACATTTTCTAAACCTTTGCGTTTTTATATTTTATTTTACACTTCTATGTCCGTAGCACCAAGTTGAACAGCAAATCTCCATTGTCAAGAAACGTGTCAGTACCTGAAATTACAACAGAAAAGTAATAATAGATAAAATAAAATTATTACGAATCCTAAAAGGAAGACAAACTATAAATTTATAAACGCAGTCAACTAAAACAAGAATTAGCTTATTTTTTCAAGGAACTCCTCGACAAAATGGAAGGAGTGGGCCATGAGGAAACTCTTCAGTTTAGATTTGGAAGGGTGTGGATTACTGCTAAGATTTTTGAATTCGTGTGGTAGCTTATTGAAAATGGACGCACCAGAATACCGCTCGCCTTTCTGCAGAAGAGTCAAGGAGATGCGATCCAAACGTAGTTTGGATTTCTGCGTAGTATTAACCGAGTGAAAGCTGTTAATTCTTGGGAATAAACTAATATTATTAACAAGAAGCGACATTAAAGAACATATATATACTGAGAGATCAATGTCAGAATACCCACTCTAATGAATAGGGGTCGACAAGAGGTTCGCTAACTTACACCACTTATTGCCCGAATGGCCCTTTTCTGAGCCAAAAATACCCTTTGAGAACGGTAAGAGTTACCCCAAAATACAATATCATACCTCATAAGCGAATGAAAATAAATAAAGTAGACTACTTTTCGTGTCGAACTATCACCTACTTCCGATACAGTTTTAATAGTAAAAAATGACAGCATTTTATCTTTGAACAGGATCCTGAACATGGGCTTTCCACGACAGTTTGCTATCTATCTGAACACCTAGTAATTTGAACTGTTCAGTTTTAATAATCATATGCTCATTCTGTTTAATTAGAACGTCCAGTTTTGGTGAACTGTCTGTTATAAACTGCAAAAACTGAGTCTTACTGTGATTTAGCGTTAGTTTATTTCCTACAAGCCAAGAACGTATGTCCTGAACTGCACTATTTGAAACAGTGCCGACGTTGCATACAACATCCTTTGCTACCCAGCTAGTGTCAGCAGCAAACAGAAATATTTCAGAATATCCTGTAATACTAGAAGGTATGTCATTTATAGAAATAAGGAACAGGAGTGGCACCAGCATTGATCGCTTGGGCACCCCCAATTTAACCGTGCCCTACACGAACCTCACACCAGATCCATTCTCAGTACTGTGGAGAATGGACGGATTCTATTTTTGAAGTAAGAGGTGAACCAATTTGAGCTACTTTCCGTATTCCATAATGGTCCAACTTCTGGAGCAACGTTTTGTGACTAACACAATGAAATCAAAAAAAAATGCCTAGCGTTTTACCTTTCGTTTAATCAATTCAGTACCTCACAGAGAAAGGAGAACATAGCATTTTCAGTTGTTTAACCACTTCTAAAACCAACCTGTACATTTGACAGAAAATTATGTGAAATAAAATGATCCATTATCCTTACATAATTAGCCTTTTTAGTGACGCTCGCAAACACTGGTGGCATAGAAATACACTACTGGCCATTAAAATTGCTAGAACAAGAGAAAACGCAGATGATAAACGGGTATTCATTGGACAAATATATTTTACTAGAACTGACATGTGATTACATTTTCACACAATTTGGGTGCATACATCCTGAGAAATCAGTACCCAGAAAAACCACCTCTGGCCGTAATAACGGCCTTGATACGCCTGGGCATTGAGTCAAACAGAGCTTGGATGGCGCCCATGCATCTTCAACACGATACCACGGTTCATCAAGAGTAGTGATTGGCGTATTGTGACCAGCCAGTTGCTCGGCCACCATCGACCAGATGTTTTCAATTGGTGAGAGATCTGGAGAACGTGCTGACCAGGGCAGCAGTCGAACATTTTCTGTATCCAGAAAGGCCGATACAGGACCTGCAACATGCGGTCGTGCATTATCCTGCTGAAATGTAGGGTTTCGCAGGGATCGAATGAAGGGTAGAGCCACGGGTCGTAACACATCTGAAATGTAACGTCCACTGTTCAAAGTGCCGTCAATGCGAACAAGAGGTGACAGACACGTGTAACCAATGGCACCCCATACAATCACGCCGGGTGATACGCCAGTATGGTGATGACGAATACACGCTTCCAATGTGCGTTCACCGCGATGTCCCCAAACACGGATGCGACCGTCATGATGCTGTAAACAGAACCTGGATTCATCCGAAAAAATGACGTTTTGCCATTCGTGCACCCAGGTTTGTCATTGAATACACCATCGCAGGCGCTCCTGTCTGTGATGCAGCGTCAAGGGTAACCGCAGCCATGGTCTCCGTGATAGTCCATCCTGCTGCAAACGTCGTCGAACTATTCGTGAAGATGGTTGTTGTCTTGCAAACGTCCCCATCTGTTGACTCAGGGATCGAGGCGTGGCTGCACGATCCGTTACAGCCATGCGAATAAGATGCCCGTCATCTCGACTGCTAGTTATACGAGGCCGTTGGGATCCAGCACGGCGTTCCTTATTACCCTCCTGAACCCACCGATTCCATATTCTGCTAACAGTCATTGGATCTCGACCAACGCGAGCAGCAATGTCGCGATAAACCGTAATCGCGATAGGCTACAATCCGACCTTTATCCAAATCGGAAAGGTGGTGGTACGCATTTCCCCTCCTTACACGAGGCATCACAACAACGATTCCCCAGGCAACGCCGGTCAACTGCTGTTTGTGTATGAGAAATAGGTTGGAAACTTTCCTCATGTCAGCACGTTGTAGATGTCGTCACCGGCGCCAACCTTGTGTGAATGCTCTGAAAAGCTAATCATTTGCATATCACAGCATCATCTTCCTGTCGGTTAAATTTCGCGTCTGTAGCACGTCATCTTCGTGGTGTAGCAATTTTAATGGCCAGTAGTGTAGGTCTAAAATTGTCTACATAATCCCTTTCTTCCTTTTCCATAAAGCGGCTTTGCCTCAGTTGTTCAGGAAATTAACCATTCCTAGAGGAAATATTACTTAGCGTGTATCTTAGACGGGACGGTGATACCAGCACGGTAATGAGGTAGAGGGACGTACGAAGCAGCCTAAAAACCACATCCAGGCTGGGCGGCTCGCCAGCCCTCGTCATTAACCCGTGAGGTGGATTCGATCCTGAACAGCCTCTCTGCCCGTGTCCCGGAAGCGAATCGTTAATGGGTTCGGTTATCCGAGCGGGTGTTCCCGTTTGTTTAGCGTGAGGTTATTACGTCACAGAAGACGAAGTATGCCACGATTGTGATCATCATAGTTCAGACTAAAGTGTTTTCTCGCGTTTAAGAACAGGTCATATAATAATATAAGGTTCTTCAATTTCTAGCAGGCTGTATTTGTCGCAATGTCTCGACGTTTCGATGAAAGTGGCACTCGTCAAAACGTCGAGTTTTTTCGACGTGTTCGCCCGGCTCTAATCCTAATAAATTTCAGTTCAGCTCTCTGGAAAAGCCTTGCTTTTCTTCCGACATTCCAAGCTTTTAGTGAAATAGCAGAGGAGTAGAACACCTATGTTGCTTCTACAGTAGTACTTCCAAGTATTTCAGGTGATGTCCATTGAATTGTAGCAGTCGTTTCCCTCCTCTTGGTCATCTGTCATACAGTAATTATAGTTTTAATTAAACCATTTATTCGAATTTATTTCACTCTGGTATTCGATATGTGTCATATAGTGTTGCACATAATGCAACGAAAGTGAACATAGTGGACGCTCGTCTTGAATCGCAACGAGTTTGATCTTCGTCACGGTTGAAAATTTGTCTAGGTCTTTGATTAACTACGTCATCACTTTTTCACCGACTAAGGACGCCTGTTCCACAGCTTGCAGTGAGAAGTATTGCTCACATTCCGGTGTTTCAAAACTGTGTGAGCCACAGAATTTAGTCTACATAGTGGTGCGAAAGTAGTCACACTTCTTATTGGTCATCAGTCAACGACACTGCCTTGTTACAAATCAGATGACCACATTTTGAGCCACGCAATATACATTTCCACCCTAACTGTCAAGTATTGCATTGAAACCCAAGATTACTGCATTGCTGAAAAAAAAAACTGGTACACTTGGAAAGGTGAAGTCTATTTTGATCCGATGATGGCGTATGCCACTTAGGGGTTACTAGATGTACTGATAATGGCTTCAACGTCGTCCGCCACGTAGTGGCATAGCCGCCAGAACACTATCTGTGTCTACCGTTTAATGGGAAATGCACATAGCCAGAAGGCTCAGTGTGGTGAAAACGCGTGAAGCAAGCGGACAATCACGCCATGGAGACGCGTTCGTGCTTCCTACAGCCAACTGAGTGAGTTTCAAAAGGGTCAAATTGTGGCCTTCCGAGTGGCGAGATTTTCCTTTCGGATAATTGTCATTCAAGTTGGACGTGCTGCGTCAGTTGTACGACGGGGATTGGATCAAAGGCCACGTTAACATTCTCACACCCGTAGATGAGGTCCTGGACGTCGACGCATCACCAGAATCGTCGTATTCTAAGGGTAGCAGTGGAAGATCGTACAGCTACCACAGCCACATGAGAGTACTTGTGAGCTCAGACGTGTCAACACTCACTGTTGCGAACCGGTTATTAGCAGTGGGACTACGGGCACACGCACCTCTATCCTGTCTTCCATTCGCGCCACAGCATCAACCAGCACGGCTCGACTAGTGCCGTTAGAATATCACTTCGAAGATGGAATGGCGTGCGGCCGGCCGGGGTGGCCGAGCGGCTCTAGGCACTACAGTCTGGAACCACGCGAAGGTTACGGTTGCAGGTTCGAATCCTGCCTCGGACATGGATGTGTGTGATGTCCTTAGGATAGTTAGTTTTAATTAGTTCTCAGTTCTAGGGGACTGATGACCTCAGTAGTTAAGTCTCATAGTGCTCAGAGCCATTTTTTTTTTTTTTTTTTGGAATGGCGTGCCATGGTCTTGAGCAATGAAAGCAGATTCCACATGCATGCAAGTGATGGTTGTTTGCGCGTACGACTTCGACATGGTGAGCGCTGTCTCGTAGAGTGCATTCGTCCAAGACTCATTGCCCCAGCCCAGGCCTTGTCTTCTAGGGTGCGGTAAGCTACAACTCTCGTTCACCTTTGGTGATTCTAGAGGGAACATTAAGCAGCGCTCGGTATGTGCAGAACGTTGTCAGACCCGTTCTTTTGCCGTTCTTGCAACAGGAAGGTGATGTGTTGTGCCAACACGGTAATGCCTGCCCACACACTGCCCGTGAAACTCAACGTGTTCTGCAAGACGTGCAGCAACATCCTAGACTTGTCTCCAATCGAACACGTGTGGGATATGATGGGACGAGAAGTGACTTGTGCGACTCGTCAGCCAACGACACCTGCAGTACTATGTGAACAGACTGAGCAGGCGTGGAATAACGCATCTCAGGACAGTATTCGCCATGTGTACAATCGACTGGATACCGGAGTCAGCGCCTGCATTGCCGCCCGTGGAGGCTACGCCACCTACTAATATGGGTGTTTCAGTGTGGGTCGGTTACTTGGTACGTCAAAATCGCTTGTACTATTGATCTGTAAAAGTAATCATTTCGTGTACTCCTTATACACTGTTGCAACAATATATCTTCACTGAGTTGGAAACCTATAAAAGGGTGTACTAATTTTTATTCCGGAAGTGTACATTGTTTCGTCATGGTTGCATTCTCCATTACACCTACTGTCGACAGTGCTTCAACCTAAATGTTTCGCTATTGTTAGGGCGACGTGCGTCCTCCACGGGCAAAACACTGACTAAAAAGTATATCATGACAGCTGTGAACCTTGCAGGAAAGTGAAACAATTATTGACTGATCTGCAGGTTCACCCACTCTATTACATTCCAAATGCACACAGATTCGTTTTTTCTCTATCAAATTGAGGAATGAATATTCGTCTGTGTCCCGTTGAGATAACGGTAAGGCTTAGGCGTTGGTGAAGTTACAGATTCTTATCAAGGAATAATTTTCGGTGGAGGTCTCGTACATCTGAGTTTTATTCTCAAGTCTACAACTATTTCCAGGCTCTCACTGGACGAACATATCAATTTCGAAAAGAACGTCTTTTCTGTCAAGAGTCTGCAAACATTTTTTCCATCATGATCAGTTCGACCTACGTCAATCGAAGCCATCATAGCGCTGCAATAGGGACTAGGTCTTTCACGCACTCATTTAGTTCTCTGTATTGTACCCGATTTCAGGGGTTCACATCCTCTTAATGGTCTGTATAAGATGGGGATTCAATAAAAACTGACGCTACAGTGTGGCCTAGTCTTTCATTCAGTCGAGCGGAAACTTGGATCTTCGTCCCGTCTGGCCAACTACACGTCTGGAAGAGTCTTGGCAATTATGGAAAGAGACACCCCGCAACATGTCGTCCACACCGTTCTTTTCCACAATTTGTCAAAGTGAGCTTTCACGTCCTGCTGCAATCGCATCCTAAACGATGACGGCCGCGCCAGCATTTAATGCTTTTCATGTCTCGAGGAGGCCACGTCACGACGTTTGGCACCAATAATCTTAGCGAAAGCTTTTGTTACGTACTCAAGTGCTTCTAATTCAGTTTTACACGAAGTAGGTGAGCTTGTGTATGAACAAATACTAGCAATTAAAAAAATGAATTTGTTGTATTCAGATACGAGCATCAGATAATTGTGGTTCTGAAACAAGAAATTTAATGAGCTTTAACCGTATCTTAGCTGATACTGTTAACTGTTTAGTCAGGCAGACGACTCACTCATTGTTTTTAGATTATGTCTGCGTTTGAAAATGTATATAATTGTGACTGTATATAACAGCATAGTATTTTGAAGCCGAAAGAATATTATTTGCTGTTTCTCGTATGTCTTTGCTACAAATCACAGACTGACGCGATTTTAAGCATTTATATGCCATTTACATAATAATTTGGTGCTAGCAATTGGTAGAAACAAAATTAAAATTTTAAATTACGAATTAGGAACGCATACCACTGAACTAATAATGTCTATCAGAACTGCTCACTATTTTAATTTGGTTACACATTCAATTCTATATTTTTGGGAACACATCGTCGGCTAAAATATTTACTATGGGTCAATTGTGCAAATAGTGTATGTTGCTTACACATAGTTTGTCATATTTTATCAATTCACTACACATTCTGCTTCCACATGTCATTTTGGTTAGAAGTGTTATTAATTTGAACATTTCCTTTGTATTTTACACAAATAGTGCAAATCTCTATTTTAATGACTCGAAAGTTGTCTTACTGGTCCCGGATTGTCCACTGTCTTCCTCTCTATTACTTCGTTCACAGAGAAAAGTAATTGAAAGCAAATCTATTGGAGCTAGCTTAAAAAAAATTACATTTATATGATTTTAAAGTGCATCAGTGCATAGTTTTTCCCCATACACATGGTACATAAACTGAATCAAAAATGGTTCGCTCTAAGCACTATGGGACTTAACATCTGAGGTCATCAGTTTCCTAGACTAAGAACTACTTAAACCTAACTAACCTAAGGACCTCACACACATCCATGCCAGAGGCAGGATTCGAACCTGCGACCGTAGCAGCAGCGCGGTTCCGGACTGAAGCTCCTAGAACCGCTTGGTCAAAGAGGCCGGCTTGAACCGAATCAATTTAAAACTAAACTAAAACACGAACCACAGTGAAACATGTAAATAAAACAAAAAATATCTACTTTTTCTGCAATAAAAACTTGTATTTGTCATTACAACATGTTCTACTATATCAAGTGAAATATTTCCGTAAATGCTGCACAAAACGACATAATATTTTTGTCACCTACAACATACTTTTTATGAACCAAATTAGTAGAGGAAATTGGGGCTAGATGGTATAGATATGCTTCTCACAGGATACCTGGCGCTTCTTAATACCCTTTTGTGACTAAATTTCTGCAAGTGTTGGTAGAGAGCAGCACGTTACGGCAGTATTAGCGTGTTAACAGTATACTGACAACTGAAGTACTTATATTCAGTTCCGGAGACTGATTGGTCGAAAGGTCTGTATGTCACAATAATTTTGTGTGACGGTTCAGAGGTCGCGAAATCGAGGAGTCGGCCAGTTGCCCTTGTGGGGTGCGGGAGGCAAGTTGTGAGCCCTCTGGGGTAGAGGTGCTATTGCGCTGCGTATTTCGAAAGTCGGTAGTCCGTGATGAATAAAGATGTTCTCTCTTTGTGGAATGTTTCTAAAGTGCATTACCACGCACGAGTAAGGAAACCAGCTTAGTCTATCGTAGGTTTTCGAGGCGGGTGTGCTGTTTATAAGTGCCAATAGCATTGCTGCAGTCGTAGCACCGGTTCCCGTCAGATCATCGACGTTAAGTGCTGCAGGGCTTGGCTAGCACTTGGATGGGTCACCGTCCGGGTCTGCCAAGTGCTGTTGACAAGTGGGGTTCACTCAGCCCTTGTGAGGCTAATTGAGGAGCTACTTGATTGAGAGGTAGCGGCACCAGTCACGAAAACTGACAACGGCTGAGAGAGCGGTGTACTGACCACGTGCCCCTCTGTATCTGCATCTGTTGACGCCTAAGGGCTGAGGGTGACACCGCGGCTGCTCGGTACCGTTGGGCCATTAAGGCATGTTCGAACGGCGTGTTTTCTTTTGTGCTGTTTAGTAAGTGTTTATGGACTCTGTAGGAAAAGTCCGTCTAGCAGAGCATGTAGCAATCAGTTAGCTGCAGGTGTTGTTTGATAAAAACGGGGTATACTTGGCGATGGTTATTATAAGGTAATAAATTCCATTTTGCTCAAATGGAAGTTTCGAGGGTGACGTTCTAGTGTGTTTCCTTAGCCCTTTCTGATTCAGATAGTAATCGTGTGTTGTTTACATTGGAGATAGTACAAACTGGTTGATGATGGTGTAGTTCCTGTTTGCGGCACTCCATTTTCAATCCATTGGTCGGAACTGAGACTCTTACGAAGCAGTTCGATTTCTGCAGCTAACTGATTAGTGCTATAGGCGAAGTGACTACTTTGATCCTGACTCGAGGAACAAAAAGTAGCTGGTGACCCTTGTTTTGGCTCATTAGGAGATGTCTAGCACTGCATAGAAATAATCTGGGTTAACCTCAAACGTTTCGGAGGAAGTGTACGGAGCAATATGTAACATGTTTTGTCTCGTGCACCACAGGGAGCTAAGAGTGCTTGGTGGGACTCGCAAGACGCTACAGAAGCTTAATTGACAGTGTGACATTACGAGTGACGAGTCTGCTAAGCATGGTGTATAAAAGCAGCCTACTTGGTTGAGGGGAATGCGGCTGGCAATAAAGTATCTGAAGCTGTGAAGTGTCTGTGCCAGACAAGTCAGGTGCTTGGCGGAGCACCTTCGCTATTGCAGCAAGCTGTGGATGGTCGTGTTTATGGGCGGGGTCGGGGAGGAGCGAGCGTTGTGGGGGGGGGGGGGGGGGGGGCGGCGGTCGACAGGTTACTGTGACTTCGAAATTCCGGGGTGGTATGTGGGAGAGTGTGCCACCACATGCTTAAGGAAGTAAGGCAAGATGGCTCAAAAACTGAAATCTAGAATAGTCACTGAAAACACTAACACTGCTCCCAAGCATGTTACAAAAATATAAAAAAAAAACGTCGAATACTTCTGCTAGCATTAAGGGGATCACCCCCTTCCCTGCTTCACTCGGCAATGGCGCGTGCGAATAATGATGTTCGGTGTGCCTCTGTATTAATTCTAATTTCCCGAATTTTCTCTTCGTGGTCATTTCGAGAGGCAGTAATATGTTGTCCAACTCTTGCCGGAAATTACTCTCTAGAAATTTCAGTTGTAAACCTCTTAGTGATGCACAATGCTTCTCTTGCATTTGGCACTGGAATGTGTTGAGCATCCCTGTAAAGTCTCGCGCCGACTAAACAACTCCGCGACGAAATGCGCCGCAATTCGTTCGGTCTTCTCTATCTCTTCTATCAGACCTATTTGCTAAAGCTCCCAGACTGATGAACAATACTCAAGACTCGGTCCAAAAAGTGGCTTGTAAGTCGCTTCTTTCGTGGATGAGTTTCATTTCCTTAAGATTATTTCCATGAATCTCATTCTGGCATCCGATTTTCTTGCTATTTGTTTTATGTGATCATTCCACTTCAGGTCGATCTGGATGGTTGCTCCTAAATATTTTACGGTAGATACTTCTTCCACCAGGTCCCGAGTTCGAGTCTCGGCCTGGTACACAGTTTTAATCTACCAGGAAGTTTCAGATCAGCGCACACTCCGCTGCTCAGTTGATAATCAACCGAGATCGCGGCTACAGTCTCAGCAAGGCTTGGGACCCGGCATTGAATGTAATTAAGAAGACTCTCAGCAAGAAGTACGAACTGGCGACCAGGGCGGACGTAGCAAGCACATCGACGCTACGACAGATTCCGACGCCCACGTCTTCGCGACCGCGGGCGCGCGGGCGCGGACGGCGAAAAGAGCGGCCCGCGGGGGGAGGGGATTTAAATCGGCCTCCCGCCTTCAGGAGCTCAGTTTACGGACCACACGCACGGACAGTCGCTGAGACGTGCAGCCGCGAGAAGGACGCACCTGCGCTTGCTAGCGACACGAAGGGTGTGGCAGATCGCCGTCCGGCCGCGCTTGCGCCATCGGCGGCCCCATCTGGCCCCCCCGGTTATGACGACCAGCGCTATGGCTATGGACTTGATGGACACAGCAACGGAAACCTTGAAGACAGCGCTGTCTGCTCCGCTCCCCGATTCCGAAGATGAGAGCTCCACCGCGCGTCAGCCACGCGGACGAAGCGGGAAAAATAAGAGGAGAGCAACAGCCACGACGTCCGCTGTTCGCAGCTCGCCGAATGAGAAGAGGGCGAAGCAAGATTTCGCCCCTGACGCCGACGGCTTCGTCCCGGCCCGGAGAACTGCAAGACGCATACAGTCATCGACGACGCTTCCACCTGCCGTCGCCAACTCATTGGACGCGCTCGCTGACGCGCCGGAACACCTGCCGCGCGAACCTGCGCCGAAGAAACACTCACATCTTCCGCCGGTGGTCCTCCAGTATTGGCCGCCGTATGGGGAACTGCAGAAGTTGTTGCGCAGCTGGACAGCGGCCGTGTACACCGTGAAGCCTGCCGGGCGTGACCTGTACAGGGTCACATTCCGCACTGCTGACGATTATCGCCGGGTCACTCAGGAGGCGTCTGAGCGTGGTATCCCATTCTATACCCACGCTTCCGCACCTGACAAGGTCTCGAAGATCGTAATACGCGATGGAAGTCAACATGGAAGTCGATCACCTGCATCGTGAACTCTCTGACCTGGGCTTCTACATCCCGGCAGTCGTGAAGATGAAGTCGCCTAAATCACGCGATGATATGCCGCTCTTCCTGGTCGGCTGCTCCGACACCGCGGAGAACCACAAGCTCTATCAATTGAAACGGTTCGCCGACGTCCCGGTTCGGACCCAAGATCTTCGCTCCAGAAGAGGACCAGTGCAGTGCTTTCGCTGCCACGGAATAAATCACGTCGCCCGCCACTGCTCTATGCCAGACAGATGCGTTAAATGCGTCGGCGCCCACGGAGGACGTGCGTGCCCCCGTCCACCCACCGAGAAGCCGACATGTGCACTCTGTGGCGGTGCACACGTGGCCAGCTATCGTGGGTGTGAGGAGTGGAAGCGTGCCATCGCTCGCCAACGTGGCCAAATACCCGCGCCACGCCCGAAGAAGCAAGCAACGAGACGGCCTGGCGTCTCTTTCGCAGCGGCAGCCTCAGGGGCGCCCTCCTCCCCCCCCCCCCCCCCCCCCGACAGCGTCTGCCGCTCTTGCTCCCGCCGCCTCCGAGGCCGTGCCGACACCTGAGGCCACTGCGCCTCCACATCAGCCGACAGTGGCGGAACCGAGAACTGCCTCTCCCACGGCGTCGGCCGGGCCGCGCCCCGCCACCTGCCGGCGCGGGGGTCGACGCCCCGTGGGTACCCTGCGCTCAGCAACGTCAGTCGAGCAGCCCCAGGTGGACTCTCACAGCGCAGCAGCCGCGCCTCCCCCTTCCAGCGACGGGGCCGCGCCTGCTGCTTCCACTGCCCCCCTGGCCAACCTCGTCGCGCAGCTCACTGCCCTCGTGACCAGCGCCACGAAGTTGATCGAGGCAACTCACCGCTGCAGTGCCGACGGCCACACCGGCCACTACCACTGTCAACCCTCACCAGCTGCACCATAGGAAGCGTTAGAGGGCTCACGGTCGTCGCGTGGAATGCCAACGGTGTCCGCACCCGAGCCGGTGAACTTCGCCAATTTCTTCGAGACGAAGCTGTCGACGTCTGCCTTATCAACGAAACCCACCTGAAGCCTGGGGTCGACGTCAGGGCGGCAAACTACTCCAGGTACCGCATCGATCGACTGACGGCGGGCGGAGGGACAGCCGTTTACATCGGCATTGGCATTCGTCATCACATGATACAACTTCTACCACTGGCAACGCTGGAGACCACTGGTGTCGTCGTTCATACCTCGGCGGGCGTCGCTGCCTATAGACCGCTGGACCCTGCTGACGTCGATTCTCTGCTCTCCTTAAGGGGGCAGGTGTTCGTCGCCGGGGACTTCAATAGCAAACAAGTCGCCTGGCACTCCAGGATCACCAATGCCGCTGGACGCTGCCTGCTGAGGGTAGCAGAACGCCACCACGTGCTTGTGGTGGGGCCATACGACCCGACTATCTTCCCTGCCCGTGGCCAGCCGGATATAATAGACATCGCGGTCGTCAAGGGCATCCCACACCAGATAACTGCCACGACGATGACGGCACTGTTTTCTGATCGTGTCCCAGTGGTTTTTGACATAGATCTGGACGCCCTACAACAGCCCAGGAGAGGCATCTCGCTTGCTGGCATCAACCGGGACAGGTTTCAAGCAGCCGTAACGGACTCACTCGCCGCCACCCCGCCCCCTGCGGACGCTGGAGCGAACGCAGCACTTCTGCACTTCGCGGCAATCACGATAGATGCAGCCAAAGCAGCAACGCCGCCCCTACCACGAACTCCGCCTGACTGCTCCCGACAACTGCGACCGGACATCCTTGCGGCCATCACTGAGAAGAACCGGGTCTACATTGAGTGGCAGCCGACAAGAAATGCCGACACCAAGCGCCTCCTCAGTAGGATGCGTCGGGACATCCGGGCCGCCATTGACAACCATCGCCATCGCGACTGGAATAACAAGGTCACCACCCTCTGGCGAACGACGAAGCGTTTTCTACGCAGCACACAACGTATCCCTCCGCTGATGGTCAACGGTTATGCTGTCTGCGAACCGGCTGAGAAAGTGGATGCCCTAGCAGACGTCTTTGAGGCTGCGTTTACGCCAATAGAAGATCTGACCGATGCTGTACAAGACGACCTGGTTGCTGACCGGCCCCCGCACTACTTGGAGGCACGCGACGACGATGACGTCATTGAAGAGACGACGGCGGAAGAGGTGTCGTCCATCCTACGCGCCCTGAACCCCAGGAAAGCTACGGGCCCAGACGAAGCTTCCAACGCCCTTCTCAAGAAGTTACCGGCAGTGGCTGTTACTCATCTCGCCAACGTCTTTAATGAAATACTCCGGTCCTGCAGTTTTCCTCAGTCCTGGAAGCATGCAGAGATCGTGGCGCTTCCGAAGATAGGGAAAGATCTGCGCCAGCCCGCGAACTACGGGCCTATTAGTTTACTACCGGCCGTCTCCAAGGTCTTTGGAAGGATATACATCAGGCGACTGCAGCGCCACGTTGACGAGGAAGGTCTCCTGTCCGAAGAGCAGTTCGGATTTCGCAGGGGCCACTCAGCAGCTCACCAATTCCTTCAGCTAGTGGAACATGTGTTCGTCGCCCTCGAGCAGCGCGAGTTCTTCGGCGCGGTGTTCCTGGACGTGTCGCGTGCTTTCAACAGTGTGTGGCACCGTGGCCTCTTATTCAAACTTTTTGAACTTGGGGTACCGGCGTCGCACGTCCGTCTCATCCGTTCCTATCTTGAAGATCGGACCTTCCATGTGCGGGCCGCGCACGGATTGTCCACCGTCCGACGCATCAACGCCGGTGTGCCACAGGGCTCGGTATTGGGGCCACTCCTGTACTCGCTGTACACTTCTGATTCACCGAAGATCGACCGTGTGCGACTCGTCCTGTACGCAGATGACATGGCTCTATATACAAGAAGCCTCAATGCCGCCGTCGTGCGCCGCCGTCTGCTGCTCACCGTTGACACCCTGGCAGCCTGGGCCATCAAGTGGTGTCTACAATTCAATGGGGCAAAGACGCAGTTCCTGATCGTCACCAGAAGACTCGTTCCTGAAGGCCTGCAACCGCTCACCGTCGGTGGAAGCCCTGTCCCGTGGCGTCCAACGGTGCATTACCTCGGCGTCACCATCGACCGCCGACTCACGTGGCGTCCACACATCCACGAAGTGTAGAACAAAGTGCATAACAGGCTCCGCAAACTCTACCCGGTGCTGAACCCCAGTTCCCAACTACCACCACGGCTGGGAATCACTCTGTACGAGGCGCTGCTCCGCCCTGTACTACAATACGCCGCCGTCGTCTGGGGGAACGCCGGCGACACCAACCTGACGAAGCTGGAGACACTGCAGAACCGCGTACCTCGGCTGGTCTTACACCTGCCTTACGACTTCCCAAGCGCACATCTTCACGATATCGCGGAAGTACCACTGCTCCGTGACCTCTTCAAGACGACCGCCCGCACCTTTTACGAACGTGCTGGCCGGTCAGACAACAACCAAATCCGGACGCTGGGCCGCAAACTGCCGCGCAGCGTAACCACCAGATGGTCACACCTGCTAGCTGCCTAGCTAGCACTGCCGAACTGTGCTGCGGAAACACCCCTGAAGACAATCAACAAGTGAGGACGCATTACATCAGCATGCATGAGATGCAAAGCAATACCTGCTGCGAACCCCATCACACGTCGGAGGACAAGTTATCTCCGTGAAGATCCAAGCGTGGAGCTCAGTTCGTCAGCGCACCTGACGATGGTGACATGTCTGATCGCCGAAATATTTTGCCCGTTGGACACTATGAACCGGCAGTATACCCGTGGACTGTTCGAGCAACAAATAAGCCGGGAGAAACTAAAGAATCAGCTCGGGTATTGACTGTCTAACACGGCAATTGGACAGAATTTGGCACGATATCCCTCAGGATGCCAACAGCTTTATCAGTCAATGCCAAAACGAATAACGGCTTGCATAAGGGCCAGAGGTGGACCAATGTGTTATTGACTAGCTGAATTTGTGACTCTATTTCTCTTGAATAAATCGTCCCATTTTTTTCTCAAACTGTGATTTCGAGTGTACTTTGGCTACACGCTATTCAGATCCTGTTTGATGTTTTTTACAGAACTGTGTGCGTAACAAATATGTTTTAATCATCTTATATTATCAACATTTCACATTTTATCATTCTTTTAAAAAGTGTTTGATGAATGAAGATTCACTTGTCAATTTTACCTGCGTTCTTTCGTATTAGTCACATACATCCACTTCAAGAGAAGGTACGCTTTTAAAATTACCTGTTAGTCTTCTTCCAGTGTTAAGATAACGCCTACCACAAGCCTTGATTAGATCATGTTTTTCACTCATAATAGTATTTTATCGTCCTCTGCTTAGGTATTACTTTCAATTCCACTACTTTCACAGCAGCAAGATTCAAAGACTGTTGTTTATTTCTCGTTCAACAGTTGCATACCAATGCTGTATGTTGCACTGGCCAACGCCAATGGGAGGGGTCAGCGACTGACCCCACAACCATCACACATTCTCTGTCTATGATAAATCAATTTACTTATGTATTTCCATAATTTTGGCAGATTAGAAGATTAAAATGTTGATTATCATTACAGGGAAAGCGTTTCTGGGATATGTTTAGTAAAAAATAAATAGTTTTTTTATATTTATTTGTATTAATTTCACAATTACAAAGATTACTCAGATTCACATTCAGAACACTTTACAATACGAACTACTTCTTCTTTCTTGGTGTGTGCAGGGCAGATATACTTCCTGCAAGAAGTGCAAGCCTTCATGTACTGCACGTGTTACTTTCCGTCGCGGCTCCGTAACATTGTTTCCTGTGCTCACAGCACCTTGATTTTAATTACACTCATACCCAAAAGTTGATAAAGCTGTAGTGTATTTTGAGTGTAGGCCTACAGCATTTTGAGCGCGTCTTTTCATGTTGAGATCACAAAGTTCACGAGCAAGATCTTTCAGGTACTTCTTTCTTCCAGAACTCTTTGTCGCGTAATTCTTTGTCCATTCCTTGTGTGTATCTTGAAATACAACATATGAATTGTATGCTGCAATGTCAATCAAGTTGAAAAACACCGCCATTGGCCATCGACGCGTTGCTCGACGGCAGCTGTACATTCTTACAGACTTATCGAATGTATCCACTCCTGACTTTGTACAATTGTTGAATAGGATGATGTCTGGCTCCTCTTCCGTCACATTCATATCATAATGTTGGGTTGACAATACTGTAAAAACCTTTCCTTTCTAGGCACGTAACTGACTAAAGTGGCATCATCGCTAAAGGCAATTCGGATTGTTCCCGGTGTAGCTTTTTTTTAGAGAAACAAGACGGAGTTCTGTAGGAACATCGCGTTCGTCACTTCGAATAGTACCAACTGTAGTTATTTTCTCTTTCAAAAGATCAGATGCGAGTGGAACGGTAGTGAACTTTCTGTCCATGGTAACATTTCTTCCAGATTGTTTCAAGTTAGACATTTCAATCAATCTTCTAACTATTTCAGGGCCACTGTTATGGTTCTTCTAATTAGCGTGCTTTCCAGCGTAGGGATCCGCAACGAAGCAGTATTTCGTGCCTGAATCACATAACAGGTTCACCTCTATTCCATATTTTCCTGGTTTTGTTGGAATATATAGCCTGAATGGGCATCGCCCATGGAAGGTCACAAGTTCTTCATCCACTGTGACTGACTCACTAGGATTATAAAACTCAGGAAATTTACTAACCACTCTCATGTTCCATATATCCCTGGTAGGAGCAAATTTGTCGGTCTGTTTTCTAGCTGCTCGAGTTAGAGCATCATCAAAACGCAAGCACTTCAGTAAGAGCTTCAGTCAATGCTCCGAAAATGAAGCTTGGTACATCGGAAAGTTTTCTTTACTAAATATACCACGTAAACTATCCTTGTTCTGTCTATGGACTCCACAGTTCAGTAGAGTTCAAATTGCTGACACAATTTCTTCCCTTTCAAATGCTTTCGAATTTTTTATGAAAATATCTTCAGATGATTTCCAAGCTTTTGATTGGTACACATCAAAATGTTACCAAGATGTTATCATCGAAGTACATGAGAAAAGCTTTACGTGGTGTATCAGGTTTTATCCCTGGCTTAGTTCCTTTCGGGGTTTTCATTACGTTAGCAACATTAGCAACAGACCTCCTTCTTTGATTTATGTAAGGGCTTCTCTTCCATATCACACTTGACGGGGCCACCATGTCTTTTTCAAGTTGATCAATTTGTGCTTTCAGCCTGGGTTGTCTTCTTGTTGGTTTAATATCTATAAAAATATGAAAACAGAACCGAACACTAGCAAACTAAGCACTCTACCGAGACACACATCCTAATATACTCCAAACTCGCTGCTGTCAGAAACTACTTGATCTGGAATTTCCATGACTACATCTTCAGTTTCACTGCTTAAGCTTTCGGATAGTTCACCACTATATTCATTGTCTGAACTCTCAAGCAAATTTCTAATTACGTCAGCTGTCAATTTCATCTTCTTGTACATTCTGTCAGATGCCACAAAGATATTACCTTCCACTCACCACACTGTTTCCCCGTTGACTGCGAGTGGTTATTGTTGATCTGCTATACCTTCAGTTATAACAATCGCTATAACTCAACAATGAGCGTAAACCAAAAGCTGTTGTTATTGTCGATTGTAGCAATTATAATTACCATAAATGTCATGTATTTATTAAATAAACTACTGAACACGACAGGAGTTTTAGCCTAAAAACTTCGTTAGGGTCAGTTACTTACCCTCCCATTGGTATGCAATTGTTAATAGCCTACATAACTAAAATAGAATTTTTTTAAGAAATCTGTTAATAACCATTTGTTGCTCGCCCATTTCTAAAATTTTTTGTGCGTTGAACTGTGAAAGTTTTCATTAAATCTTTTTAATTTTGTTCATGTCGTCATCATTTTCTAAATTGAGTCTCTTTTTGTGAATTTCCATGTCATACACCTTGATATACAGGGTGGTCTATCTGAAGTTTCGGGTGAGGTTACCTCGAAAACTACACATCGGGTAAAAATAGTGGGCAAGAAAAGTTCGTTAGCTCAAAGGGGGACATCAATTGATACTACATGTGAGCCCCAGCCCCCGCCCCCTTGGGTGGGTCGGGGAGCAACTTCTAAATCTTAAATGGAAACCTCCATTTTTTATTGCAGATTCAGATTCTCCATAAAAAAGTAATCAAGTGCAGTCTGAAACATTTTTAAACCATTGACAGATGGCGCTGAAATCGAGAAAAATTAAAATTGGGAAAGAACTCCGATTTATTAGAATGATCCGAGAAGGACACCTCAAATGGATACAAAATGTGCACCAAATCATTTATTACGCCAAATTAAGCTTTTTTTTACAAAATGTGTCCTACCCGCCACAGTTTTTGATGGAGGGAGGCGGAATGGTATCAAAATCTCATTAGGGAACTCTTCACAGCCGGCCATTGTGGCCGAGCGGTTCAAGGCGCGTCAGTCTGGGACCGCGCTGCTGCTACTGTCCCAGGTTCGAATCCTGTCTCGGGCATGGATGTGTGTGCTGTCCTTAGGTTAGTTAGGTTTAAGTAGTTCTAAGTCTAGGGCACTGATGACCTCAGATGTTAAGTCCCATAGTGCTCAGAGCCATTTGAACCATTTTTGAACTCTTCACAATTGCATTACTCACCCGACTGTGGCGCTACCACGGCCAAACTGCGAACTACGGCTCAGTATAATGGTCGGCGCAATGCAATCAGACGTCACTTCATTTTCAGATTGTGAACCGTAAACATCAACTGACGAAAGTAAATTATTCTTTATCGAAACATGGCTCACTATCGTCCTACAGAGATTGTTGATAAGATGTTAATTTTAGGTGAATGCCATAACAATTGCGCTGCAGCTGCGGAATTGTATGCTCATCGTTTCTCAAACAGATAACATCCAAGGGAAAACATTTGCACTCAACGAGTTCGAAATGGATTCATGCACCGTCCAACTCGTCATAGCGAATACAATGAAAATGACTCTCGTATCCTTACCGTTCTTGCTTGTGTTCAACTGGATCCCGAAATGAGTAGTCATGCGTTTCAGAGACGAACTGGAATAGGGAACTCAACTGTTTTGAGGATTCTGAAGGCATATAAATATCATGCGTATCATATCACAGTGACACAGGTATTAACGCCGAAAGATATGCAAATACGCGTGCATTTCTGCCATTGGGCCTTGAAAATGATAAGAGGTGACAATGATTTTTTTAAATACATTATATTCACCGATGAAGGCACATTCAAAAAGAATGGCGAGTTAAATAGTCATGATTGTCATTACTGGTCCCTTGTCAATCCACACTGGCACATACCCATTGACAATCAACACAAATCATCCAAGTGCCCGGACCGTCCGCCGGATAGTTATGTTATTTAAGGAAAAGGGGAGTGGTCAGCCACATGTGAAACGTCAACCACGACCTGCAACAAATGATGATGCCCAAGTAGGTGGTTTAGCTGCTGTCGCGGATAATCCGCACATCAGTAGCAGACAAATTGTGCGAGAATCGGGAATCTCAAAAACGTTGGTGTTGTGAATGCTATATCAACATCGATTGCACCCGTACCACATTTCTATGCACCGGGAATTGCATGGCAACGACTATGAACATCGTGTACAGTTCTGGCACTGGGCACAAGAGAAATTACTGGACGATGACAGATTTTTTGCACGCGTTCTATTTAGCGACAAAGCGTAATTCACCAACAGCGGTAACGTAAACCGGAATAATATGCACTATTGGGCGACGGAAAATTCACGATAGCTGCGATAAGTGGAACATCAGCGACCTTTGGGGGTTAATTTATGTTGCTGCATTATGGGAGGAAGGATAATTGGACCCCATTTTATAGATGGCAATCTAAATGGTGCAATGTATGCTGATTTCCTACGTAATATTCTACTGATGTTACTACAAGATGTTTCACAGCATGACAGAATGGCGATGCACTTCCAACATGATAGATGTCTGACACATAGCTCGCGTGCGGTTGAAGCGGTATTGAATAGCATATTTCATGACACGTGGAATGGTCTTCAAAGCACCATACCATGGTCCGCACGTTCACCGGATGTGACGTCCCCGGATTTCTTTCTGTGGGGAAAGTTGAAGGATATTTGCTATCGTGATACACCGACAACGCCTGACAACATGCATGTGCGAACATTACGGAAGGCGAACTACTCGCTGTTGACGTTCTGTATTTTAATTTTAAAAACCTACCTGTTACCAACTGTTCGTCTAAATTGTGAGTCGTATGTTTGTGACTATCACAGCGCCATCTACCACAAAGCGAAAAAAGTGGTCCAACTAAAATATTCATATTTCTTTACATACTACACGAATATGTGTTAAAAAAATGGGGGTTCCTATTTTAAAAAACGCAGTTAACATCCGCTTGACCTATGGCAGCGCCATCTAGCGGGCCAACCATAACGCCATCTGGTTTTCACCTTCAAGCTAGATAAGTTTCGTTCTTTGTGGTTTTTTCGTTTGACGCTTATTTCGTGAGATATTTGGCCCGGTCACGATCAGTGGACCACCCTGTATTCCTATGTGTGTAGAACTGTCAGCGATCGACAGTTGCGGTTCGAATTATAACTTGCTAACTGTTCATCTATAAATTACGCTGCCAGAGATGCGCACTCTGTAGGTACAGATAAGGGAAACTCTCACGTTCAAGTTCCTCATCCTGATGACACCGCATTCCTCGCCCTCGCTCCTACCCTCCAACGGTCCCAACGCCTTCTCCAGAATCACCTTGACCTTTTTGCTGCATGGTGTAACCAGTGGCTCCTGAAACTCAATCCTTCCAAGACCCAGGCAATCATCGTAGGTCGTACCACTCGCTCCTTCCGGCTCCTGGATTTCTCCCTTACTGACTGTCTGTGCACGTCCTGCCGCCTCACTCCCACCCTCACCTACCTTGGCCTCACCATTGACCGTCACCTCACCTGGATCCCTCATCTCCGCTCCATCCAATCCAAAGCCCACAACTGCCTCAGACTCCTCAAACTCCTCTCTGGTCGGACGTGGGGGTTGCACCCCTCTACCATCCTCCACACCTACAAATCCTTAATCCATCCCATCCTCTGTTATGCCAGTCTTGCCTGGATATCTGCCCCCCTCCCCAATTTCTATAAGTCCCTCCAGATCCTTGAGCGTCATGCACTCCGCCTCGCCTTCCGTATACGCCTCCCGTCCCCCACGCGGATCCTCTATGATCTCATTCCTTTCCCCCATCTGCTCCTATTCCTCGAACATATCCACATCCTGTACACCTCCCGCCGTCTTGAATCCCCTCACCCCCTGGTTGCTCCTCTCCTCTCCCATCCCTGCCCCCTGTCACGTCTTCACCGTTGTGTCCCCACTACCCTCCATATCTACACCCTACATCTCCTTTCCCAAGGTGGCTTCAATCAACTCCCCCTCTCTCCCTCCATTTATCCCTCCTATCAACTCTGATCCTCACTCCCCCTCCTTTCCTCTGTCCTTTCCCTGGGCTCCCTCTTCCCCCCCTTCTGTCCTGTTTTCTCCCCACTAAACCTCTCCCTGCCTCCCTTCTCCCCCCCCCCAAGTCCTTTTGTATTCCCCTCCTCTGCCTACCCCACTCCCTGTCGCGTCTGCCCCCCCACCCCTCTTATGGGTCCTCATCCTCTATCAGCTCCATTCCCGGTTCCCCCCTTCGCTTTTACTCTCCTTTCCCCCCTTTTTTGTTTTCCCATCATCTGTCCAGTTTCCCCCCACCTGCTCTCGGCTGTGGTATGTCACATTTGCCAACTTTTTAGTGCAGTGTTCCAGTGACTATTCAGTGTTGTTCGTCTTTCTCGTGTTGTGAACAGAAACCATGCTGTCGCTAGGTGTGAATTTTATATCTTTTGCGAACAGAATCCAGACTGTCGCTGTGTTTTTTAATTGTCTGTCTATTGTTTTACCTGTCTGCTTCGTATGTATTTTATTAGCATCATCATCCCTCTGTTCTTTGCTTTAAGTTCCACGATTTCTTTTCGCCATGTTACTCTTTAAGTCTCCGATTTTATCGCCTGTTTTTATTATTTATTCTCTTCATCTTTCTCGCAAAGTCTGTAGGCTGAAGAGCGGCATACTAAGCTGCTGCCAGCCCGCCCCCTTCAGGGGGAATTGAAATTCAATAAAGAAAAAAAAAAGTTCAAGTTCCTCCTACGTCACCATCCATAACACGGATCCCTACACCTTTTTCCCCTCCGCCGGTGTGCCCCAAGTATCCGTCCTCTCCCCCTTCTGTACCTTTTGTATACGGCGGACATGCCGCCACCGTCACCCCCCGTCCACCTTCTCCAGTTTGCCGATGACACCACCTTCCTTGCCATTGCCCCCACCCTGCAGCGCTCCCAACACCTTCTCCAATCCCATCTTGACGGGTTCACTGCTTGGTGCAACCAGTGGTTGCTCTAGGTCAATCCCTCCAAAACCCAGGCGATCATTGTAGGCAAAACCACCCCTTCCTTCCGCCGCCTTGATTTCTATCTTACCATCTATGGACGTCCTATCGCCCTCACTCCCACCCTTAAGTACCTTGGCGTCACCCTCGACTGTCACCTCTCCTGGACTCCCTATCTCCGGACAATCCAAGCCAAGGCACGCTCCCGACTCCGTCTCCTCAAGTTCCTTTCCGGCCGTACGTGGGGTCTCGACCCCTCCACCATCCTCCACACCTATAAATCCCTCATCCGCCTTATCCTTTGTTACGCCCATCTGGCCTGGTTCTCCACCCCCCATACCTTTTATAAATCCCTTCAAATCCTTGAACGCCATGCTCTCCGCCTCGCCTATCGCATCCATCTCCCCTCCCCCACGCGGATCCTGTACGATCTCATTCTGTTCCCCCCACCTCCTCCTTTTCCTTGAAAGGATACGGGTCCTGTACACCTCCTGCAAACTCGATCCTCCTCACCCGCTTGTCTCGCCCATCCTCTCCCACCCCCGCCCACTGCCGTGCCTGTATTCCCACGTCCCACCCGGCCTCCATCTCTCCACCCTCCTTACACTCTCCCAAGGTGGCTTCCGCCAGCTCCCCCTCCCTGATGATGTCCTCCTCCCCTCCATCTACTCCTCCTACTTTGATCCTGCCCCCCCCCCACTTCCGGTGTCCTTTCCTTTAGGCACCCTCCCTCCCTTCTCTCTCCTTTTCCCCCCATACCTCTTCCTCCATCCCTCTTCTCCCGGGCTTCCCCTCCCCCTTCCTCCTTTCCTCCTATCTCCTCTGCCCATGGCATCTCTGCTCTCCCCTCTCCCTCTCCAGCCCCCCCCCCTCCTCCTTTCTTGGCAGGTCCCCGGACTCGCACACGCTACGTGGACTTTCGCGCGCCGGACATCATCGCCCTCAGTGTCTCGTGTGTGCCGTCGTGTTTAGTGTTCAGTGTTCACCGTCGCACTCCTTCGTTCACCTGTGCCATCGCCATCTTCAGTGTTTGTGCGTCGTTTCAAAAGTTTGCCGTGTGGATTATCGTCGAGTATGAAGGGCTCCATGTTTGTCTTTATGTGTCTACTGTTTTATTGCCCTCCGTTCTGGAACTTATGTGTATTCTTCCTGGCTTTTTCTCATTGTGTATTCTATGGCTGAAGAGCAGCATAGAATGCTGCTGACAGCCTGCCTGCTGTACAGGTTTTAAAATAACAATAAAGTAAAAAAAAAAGTTCAAGTTCCAGGATGCTAAGTGCAGTCGACATACTGTCAATTAACGAATAACTTATTACTAAGATACAAGAAAAAAACTAAATCTGCAGTTTGTAGATGTCTTGACATGATTGTGGGGGCATATCAGAATTGGAAGGTGTAAACAAAAGTAGCAAAGCTCATCTGGTAAGCAATAAGAGCATATACTTATGGGAAAAATATCAGAGCAGCAGCAGAAATCTACTGTTTACATGTCAACACTCTGTTGCAGATCCCTACACGGTAGAGTGGAGGTCAAATTAACATGTAGAACTGTGCCAGACGTTAAGTTTCCATCAATTGCATCGCTACATGAGTCTGCAGAGAAGCTCTCATCTATGTATGGGGCGAGTGTTACTATACTTTTCATGATCTTCCTATCCAAAATGCATGCATGTATATCACCGGGAAGAGGGGAATTCTTAAGATTTTTTTAGTAGACTGGAGTGTAGGACATGCAAATGTCCTCATAAAAAATCAAACAACACATGGATATGTCAGCTATATGAGCATATACATATGAAAAACTATGGAAAACACGAGAAAATGACAAAATCGGTAAAAATCGAGGCAAACCTGGTATAATTACGACAAATTGATGGAAATTGAGGGAAATACGACGAAAAATGTTAAATCGCGAAAAACTTGCAACATTACGTAAATTGACTGAGAATACATAAAATTTGAGAAAAAGCTCCTCCAGAACAGGCCAAGAAGGCCCAACGGTACTGACTGGCCGCCGTGTCATCCTTAGCTCATAGGCGTCACTGGATGCTGACATGGAGGGGCATGTGGTCAGCACACCCCTCTCCTCGCCGCATGACAGTTTCCGAGACTGGAGCCGCAACTTCTCAATCAAGTAGCTCCTCAGTTAGCCTCACAAGGGCTCAATGCACCCCGCTTGCCAACAGTGCTAGGCAGACTGGATAGTCACCCATCCAAGTTCTAGCCCAGCCCGACTCCGCTTAACTTCAGTGATCTGATGGGAACCGGTGATACCACTGTGGCAAGGCCGTTGGCAAAACTACAGAAAAAGTACATTGAAATGCAGAGAATTGAGGTGCGTTCGGGGTACTCAGACACTCAAGACCAAGAAAAGCTTAAAAATGATGCACTGCCTGCATTCAGTTTTAACCCTCCCCTCCCCCTGTAAACTTCGTCGGTTTTCGTAGAGGCGTTATATTAAAGCAGGCAAAAAATACGTATCCCAAGCCAGAATTGTGTTCTCGCACATGCAGTCAAATATGGATATCATCAAATTTCGGTTGGTTCTCATAAGCAGTGTTATTCTTTAAGTATTATGGAGAAAAATCAATGCGTTTGTCATACTTCATCCATTCCCTACACTATTCTGTAGCTGAGCTGTATTCTGATTTTAAGCGCTCCTTGTGTAGCGCTATGCATATAGTAGTGTAATTAGGACCGATCTTTATGATTAATTACACAATTAGGACCGATCATTAGTTCAGTTTCCCAGCCAAAATACATAAAGTACACTAACTTAAACTTCCTCTCCTGCATCTGTTTCCATGTGTTGGGGAGGAGGGGGGGGGGGTGCACTTGGGCTATTCATCCAGAAGGACCAGAGTTCGAGTCGCAGTAAAGGGCACCGCCATTTTTAATTTCCCGTCAGTTCCCGGGTGGTGGTAGGGTTGGATGTCAGCACAGCCCCAGGACAAAGAAATTCCCGCCAAAATTCGAAATTCTTGCCAAAATTCGAAATTTCCGTATACAGGGTAGTTGGGGAAGGATGAGGGGGCGGGAGCCCATGTGCCGGCTGAGAAAAACACATGATGTCATCTGGTGTTGGTGATGGGGGTGGGGGTGGGGGTGGTGGTAATTAACTGATCAATTCAATTAGTATCTTGACACAGAGAAAAGCAAAATTTTTCAGTCTTTACCCGATTGCCACGTGTATTACAGGAAAGAACTGCACTAAAAAACCGAAAATCAGTTATTTCAGAAACCGATTATTTTGAGCGATTTTAACACTCCGGTTAAACAGGCGTTGAAAAAAAAAAACGATATCACCGAAAACCGGATGTGTCACCGATAACTGTCATACATAATTCTGACATAACATTTTATATGTTTTCAGTACGCAATAAGAAGAGTAAGAATAGGCAATTTTCACCAAAAATTTTTGATTACTTGACGTGAGACTTACGAAATAAACCTGTTCATGAATTTCGTCGAAAAAATATGAAATTAAGGTTTGTATGAGAGGCGTTCAGCAACTAATGCTACACATTTTTTCGCGTCCAATTTTGGTTGAAAAATGCGGAATTTGTTGTGGGACATCGTGAAATGTTACCGCTTCAGACACTATAGTTTCATAAAGTTCCGACAGGTGGCGGAGCTAACGTATCCTTCAAAAGCGTGTCTGTTACAGAAGTGCATACCAAGTAGAGAGCTGTCATTGAGTTTGTTTTGACGATAAACCATAGCATCACAGATGTTTATAGACGCATGCTGAATGTCTACGGAAAGCTGACAGTAAACAAAAGCACGGTGAGTCGTGGGGTGAGGCGGCTGGCCTCATCACAAGGTTGCACAAACCCATCAGATCTCCCTACAGCCGGGATCTCGCACCTTCCAACTTCTATCTCTTTGGCCCAATGAAGGATGCACTCCGCGAGTAGCAGTACGTGGATAGCGGGAGGTTATTGATGCAGCTAGACGTTGCTGCGACGTCGACCTCTAGAGTGGTACCATGTGGACATACAGGCCCTCCCAGTATCGTGGCGTAAAGCCGTCGCATTGAACGGAGATTATGTTGAAAAGTAGGGTATTGTAGCTAAAATAGTGGGGAACAGTGTGGTGTATTGGAATTCCAACCTGCTTTTAGGAATAAGATTGTCACATTACTTATTGAAAGCCCCTCTTACATGAAAAGTGCTTTATTTATTGTTAAAAATTCAGAAATATTTCTTTTTTATGGGTGCTTATTTTCAAATTGTAAAATGTGCTAGGAATGGGATCGAAACCTCACAGTATCTCTACTTGTTTTACTCCCAGCGCACATTTTTTTCGCGAAAGAAGCCATCCATCTTTCTCTGCCTCAGAGCGACCAACACTGTCTTTAAACGCTGTGTCTCTGTTTCTTCCACGAGCTCATCAGCAATGTAGTACAACTTGCCGTCCACCTTCTTAGACAATGCGACCGATGAGCTCGCTGTCCGGTACCCTCCCTAAATCAATCAACCAGCCACCATTCATGAAGTGAGCCAATCTGTTTCCCTATCTCCTTCGACGTCGCGCACAGTCCTCACAGCCTGGCAAACCGTTAATTGGCAGGCTTTTCTGTAGTGTCAAGTGCAGGGTTAATGACTGGAACATGAGACACCTGTTAACTCCAGGCACTCCATCCACGATCGCCGAAATATTCGTGCCTCACTGTGCCAGCACCATCGAACAGAAGCATCACAGTCGCACAGAGTCCGAGAAGGTGATTCGGCATTAAAAACTGCCATTGTTACTACTGTGCACTTGTCGACGACTTTATTTGACAGTTATATTGTGCAAATGTTTGAGGGTCTTTGTACATACTGTGTACAGGGTATTTCTGATAAGGTGTCCCTGTAACCCACAAAATAGTAAGTAAACGGAAGAAGTCAACGTAAGAAACGTACTCTCTCTGTGGAGCTATTGACATAGTTTATTTAGTTATTTTCCAGAGAATTGCAGAAATGAGTTATAATTTTTAAAATTAAATGTATTTTTTCTATCTTGAGACTTATATATTTAAACCATTTGAGTACAAATCAATTTGAATAAAATTTATATCACTGAATAGTTAGTGAGGTAGAAACGTTCGACGTTTTGCAGGTGCATGCAAAATACTGTACATAACTGGCTGTGTTTAAATTTGATGTTTCGACGGCGGAATGAGGTACTCAAACAAGAGCCTATTTTCCTGACTGCATAACTGATAACATCTTCTAAATGCGCTGTAGAATAGATGTACAGTTGCAGGTGTCACAACGCAACAAGCTTCCTTGATGCTCTGCTTGAAGTCAGATAGGGTTCTGTTCAAATGGTTCAAATGGCTCGGAGCACTATGGGACTTAACTGCTGAGGTCATCAGTCCCCTAGAACTTAGGACTACTTAAATCTAACTAACCTAAGGACATCACACACATCCATGCCCGAGGCAGGATTCGAACCTGCGACCGTAGCGGTCGCGCGGTTCCAGACTGTAGCGCCTAGAACCGCTCGGTAGGGTTCTGTGTTTGGTGACATAAACACTAATTTTTATATGTCCCCAGTAAAAGGTGAAGAGTACTTAAACGTGAGTCAACAGCCTGATGCAAGTGTTTCAACTTAGCGACACTTGGGCGATTTGCGTGTTCGTAGCCTACCCCAGTAATCCTACTGGGGAGAGGGAACGTACAGTTTAACGTGGAATCCATACCAAGCGTCGTTCCTGAAAAATCTTCACATAATTCTGTGGTGAAGGCTCGTTCAAAAGTAGACTTAAAATTTTCCACAGTGCAAGTGGGATTTTTTTCCTTTGTTTAATTTTTAATATGGTCGCCACCTCCCCCACAGCCCTTCCTTGCTGTCACCAACCATTCCTTTATCGGTTATGTTCAGTGGCACTGTTAGTTTATTTGCATTTTGAAGTATCCTGAACTTGGAACACTTCCGAAAAGCCAGCCGTTGTGGCCGAGCGGTTCTAGGCGCTTCAGTCCAGAACCGCGAGCCCGCTACGGTCGCAGGTTCGGATCCTGCCTCGGGCATGGATGAGCATGGTGTTCTTATGCTGGTTAGGTTTAAGTAGTTCTAAGTCTAGGGGACTGGTGGCCTCAAATGTTAAGTCCCATACTGCTCAGAGCCATTTTTCAACTTACGAAAAAACAAGCGAGCATGTAGTTCATCCTCTTTATTTAAGAACACAATAAGTGCAACAAAAATAGTCTTCATTGTCCGTCACAAACAAGTAACAAACTTTGTAACTTGTTCCTGACAGGAAAATAAGTTCACAAGTAAACGCAAGTACTTTGAATACAAGTCTTGGTTGAGGATACAACAGGATGAAAGCTTCCACAGTCAGAGTTCGTTTTCATTAGTTTGACTACCAATCGTTTAAGTCCTCGCTTTCCTAGAGCGGAGGACATTGGAATAGACTAACATGTAAGTAACGATCTGTAAGAGTTCACAGTTTCTACAGTCTTGCCAAGGGAGTCTGACAGAATACCAACAGGCCGACAGAATACCAGCAGGCCCGCGAGGTCCCTTGGCGTGCGTTGCAGGCGGGGCTGGATCCGGAGCAGACTTCTTCTCTTGGCTAACTGCGTCGTTAACTGCAATGATATGCGTGGGTGTGGGCGCGGTTCTAAATACTCTCATGGCAGAGGTACAGTTCCTCCTGAGTGATTGCGCGTGACATTAGCGGTTGTAGCAAAAAATGGTTCAAATGGCTCTGAGCACTATGGGACTCAACTTCTGAGGTCATTAGTCCCCTAGAACTTAGAACTAGTTAAACCTAACTAACCTAAGGACATCACAAACATCCATGCCCGAGGCAGGATTCGAACCTGCGACCGTAGCGGTCTTGCGGTTCCAGACTGCAGCGCCTTTAACCGCACGGCCACTTCGACCGGCGGTTGCAGCAAAAGTTTCGCGACAAGTGCGACTTCTCTTGGTGATTTATACGTTCTCTGTGCTTGGCCCGGTGTTTGCGTAGGCCCTCTGCAGGTCGCGCTGCAATTAGCGGAGCCGGAACGTATTTGAAGGGGCTGAGCTGGCCACCAATCCGACGGTAGTGTGTTGTAGTATGGCGTCGGCGCCTAACGGCTTTTGCGACACACATTTCCTCATATTGAAACTATTATGTAAAATCTCCTAAGCCTGAGGCTTTAACCTCTTGCTGCTGAAATTATGCAATGAGAAAAATGCTGCCGTTCTTCCAGCTTCTTAAAGTAATGAAACTTCTTTACTGAAAATGGCAAACTAAAACTATGCATGTACGAGGGTTATTCGGAAAGTAAGGAACGATCGGTCGCGAAATGGAAAATACAGTGAAAATCTGATGAAGCTTTGCACACAAGCGTTAGACACTGCGTCCAGTAAACCCGTTGATCGCATCATGTCGCTCTTTTCAGTTCTGAGCTCACAGTGAGAACGTAAAGATGGCTATATATTAGCGTCTCCCGCCAAGTATGAGGGCCTGGCGAAAGATTTCGCCTGAAGCTATGCAATCCACATAACGTAACTGTCATGCAGTTCGTTCTACACCACAATTCTCGGCCGCAGTCTTCGGGGGCAATGAAGATGCTCCTGCAGCGTTTTCGATGGGAATTGTTTGATCACCCACAATACAGCTCGTAACTGGCTACCCCTCAGGTTCATCTCTGCTCAAATAAACCGCTGGCTATGAACACAATATTTTGACACAGACAACGATCGTTCCTTACTTTCCGAATAGCCCTCGTATTACATTGGACAAATTAAAATACATTTATTCACACTTGAAAAGAAAATGAAGCTTTTCCTGGACACATATGGAAGAAAAAATTATATTTAAATTAAGGGACTTGTTTCTTCTTGTTAAATAAAAGCAACCTTCTGTTGCTGATAATCATGAAATAATAGTAGGTTCATCTTCTAAATGAATGAAAGTCAGTCTTCTTTTTATGGGAAATTTAGAAAGATAAGTATCCATCTATTTTATGAGAGTAAAACTGAGTTGCTCCTGTGACTAGATAAAATATTACATCTGAAATCTGTAATACCACAACACAGAGGCACCAGAAGTGAGAACTTCAAAAGCACAGAGGTTTTGTTCTCTTTGGAATAAGTACTTTTGTTTTTTCTTGTTTCCCTACTTCTGTTTCTCTATATATGTAGATGTACTACTTGCATAAAGTACCGGTGTCTATAATAATTTAAGATACCCTATTGTGGCTTTTTCGTTGTGCAGATTATTTAGGATCTGGCGTGAAGGTGAGCAGTGGCATGATCGTATGCACCATGTTTCCAAATGTTTACCTTTGATTGTCATCCCTTGCAGTTCGAAAATATTGCCCTTCTATATAGGACAAGTATCCCGAGAATGTCATCTTGGTTCTCAGTAATGTAGGTGGTTGTATGCCCCATCATCAATAGAGCTACGATTGTTTAGGAACTAAGTATCGCGGGCGGTCAGGTCGAATCAGCTCTCGAACATTCAGACAGTGTGCATTCGTCCTATCAGTGATGGCCAGTCGGTGAGCAACAAACTGCCACAGGTCCTGTGCTGCTCCATAAACAAATCTGAACATGATCGATTCATTGTTTCCGTATTTGTCGCAGGTGACTGTTGCACTGAAGTGCGGTTTGTCAAAAATGGTTCAAATGGCTCTGAGCACCATGGGACTCAACTGCTGTGGTCATAAGTCCCCTAGAACTTAGAACTACTTAAACCTAACTAACCTAAGGACATCACACACACCCATGCCCGAGGCAGGATTCGAACCTGCGACCGTAGCAGCAGCGCGGCTCCAGACTGGAGCGCCTAGAACCGCACGGCCACCGCGGCCGGCTGCGGTTTGTCGTCCGTTTGGATTTTGTTACTGACAGTTAGATACTACTGTGAACGGATCTATGAAGAAAGGAGCACCTGGTGAATATTTCGCCACAGTACTATTCAGTTCACCTGTGGCTCCTTTTCTTCAACGGGGTTTCCAAGTGCGGTCTTTGTCATGATTTTGTGTATTGTCGTCTTAAGAAACTGCGAGGTGTTTGGTATACCGGAATGCACACAGCTAAATTTAAGAAAATATCTCCAGATATGCCAGTATTCAGAATAAATCATCGCTAGGTGTACTGGTGACGACAAGCTCATTAGTGTAAAGCTGGGTAAGAGATTGTGTAGAAGGCATATTCCCTGTCGCTGTTTTTCTTTTCTCATTCGGTTTATGAGGAGCGTCGTGTATTGATATCGAATGCTGATTAGACCAAGGCTGCCCTGCAAGGGATACTGAGTGAGTCACATTAACTTTACCTTAAATATGTTACGACGGACAAGAAACCAGATGGATGCCTGCTGAATATTTGCGGTCAAACCTTCAGGGAATAGAAGTACTTGTATCATGTAGTATATTTTGCTTGCGATGGCCAGACGAAAAATTTACACCTTTGCAAGAGGTTTACGTGTCTGGGAGAGTGCAGATTCAGAGTGATACTGGTGTGGTTCAGGGTATTTACCCAGTTCTTAATTATCATGCCGACAGACTGGCCCCGTAGATGCCCAGAGAGCGTTGCGAGCGCTGTTGCTCGGCCCATGTCGCGTCAGTTCTTTCGCCAAATCCTCTACTAAGAGGCAGAACGGTCGTCTTCCTGTAATTGATCTCAGTGCCAGATGACTCCATGAAGATTTTAATTACGCCTTCTCACGAGGACAGGTCTTGATGGGAAGACACAACAATACATACGTAGTCTCTGTAAGCTGTGCAGCAGATACGCATGTTCTAAACCGCTAACCCCAAATTCTGTTGTCAATGAGACGTAGTAGTTGTTCAGTGGCACTGGTATACAAGGCCATCGATAGCCGCCATCCTTGGCGCACAGATCGACCTACGTGGAGCGATTTTGTGAGTATACAATTAATTAAAATCCGATAGGAAGCATTTGATAATATTGTTGGAGTACAACTTCAATCTCCCGTCCTCTTCATCGCTTCTACTGAAAACTCATGGCTCACATGGTTCAACACTTTCTAAAAGTCTAAAAACGTAAGTGCTCCGTTAGTTCCGGGTGCTGCAGTGGAGCACATCACTACCGTAGTCCACGTGCTACAGAGGGACTGCATAATGTTGGTAGCTACCTAATGTCTACTCTGAGTGTTTCCATACGAAGCTTGTCCGCATGCGTGATGATTTTCATATATACCTGAAGAAGTGTGACAGACGCGGACGTTGCCTACAAGCGTAGTCCCAGATTCCAGTTTCCGTATTGTGACGTCTCGCCATACGTCATTAGCAACATTTTAACGGAGTCTTTGAGGATGTCCCATCAGCATTGGTCGAATTCTGTTCCGAGGGCATCAAGCCCTGGTGACTTTCCCTTAGCTGCACGGAAGGTAGCATCATCAGTTTCGTCGATCGTGAGTGGTTCTTCCAGAGTGACTCTATTTGCATTTTGCAGGTGTTCCTCAATTGTGTTGAATACTGTGTGACAAACCTGATCGCCGATGTCTTGTTGTCACAAGGGGACTAGAAACCGCATTGGCACAGTGCATAATCCCCCTCTGTATACAGGGTCGTCCACTGATAGTGACCGGGCCACATATCTCACGAAATAAGCATCAAACGAAAAAACTACGAAGAGCGAAACTCGTCTAGCTTGAAGGGGGAGACCAGATGGCGCTATTGTTGGCCCTCTAGATGGCGCTGCCATAGGTCAAACGAATATCAACTGCATTTTTTAAAAAATAGTAACCCCCATTTTTATTACATATTCGTGTAGTACGTAAAGAAATATGAATGTATTAGTTGACCCACGTTTTTCGCTTTGTGATAGATGGCGCTGTAATAGTCACAAACGTATAAGTACGTGGTATCACGTAACATTCCATCAGTGCGGACGGTATTTGCTTCGTGATACATTACCTGTGTTAAAATGGACCGTTTACCAATAGCGTTGATGTATGGCTATTGTGATCAAAATGCCCAACGGGCGTGTGCTATGTATGCTGCTCGGTATCGTGAACGACATCATCCAAGTGTCCGGACCGTTCGCCAGATAGTTACGTTATTTACAGGAAGTGTTCAGCCACATGTGAAACGTCAACCACGACCTGCAACAAATGATGATCACCAAGTAGGTGTTTTAGCTGCTGTCGCGGCTAATCCGCACATCAGTAACAAACAAATTGCGCTAGAATCGGGAATCTCAAAAACGTCGGTGTTGAGAATGCTACATCAACATCGATTGCACTCGTACCATATTTCTATGCACCAGGAATTGCATGACGACGACTTTGAACGTCGTGTACAGTTCTGCCACTAGGCAAAAGAGAAATTACGGGACGATGACAGATCTTTTGCACGCGTTGTATTTAGCGACGAAGCGTCATTCACCAACAGCGGTAACGTAAACCGGCATAATATGCACTATTGGGCAACGGAAAATCCACGATGGCTGCAACAAGTGGAACATCAGCGACCTTTGCGAGTTAATGTATGGTGCGGCATTATGGGAGGAAGGATAATTGGCCCTATTTTATCGATGGCAATCTAAATGGTGCCATGTATGCTGATTTCCTACGTAATGCTCTACCGATGTTACTACAAGATGTTTCACTGCATGACAGAATGGCGATGTACTTCCAACACGATGGATGTTCGGCACATAGCTCGGGTGCGGTTGAAGCGGTATTGAATAGCATATTTCATGACAGGTGGATTAGTCGTCGAAGCACCATACCATGGCCAGCACGTTCACCGGATCTGACGTTCCCGGATTTCTTTCTGTGGGGAAAGTTGAAGGATATTTGCTATCGTGATCCACCGACAACGCCTGACAACATGCGTCAGCGCGTTGTCAATGCATGTACGAACATTACGGAAGGCGAACTACTCGCTGCTGAGAGGAATGTCGTTACACGTATTGCCAAGTGCTTTGAGGTTGAGGGACATCATTTTGAGCGTTTATTGCATTAACGTGGTATTTACAGGCAATCACGCTGTAACAGCTTGCGATCTCAGAAATGATAAGTTCACAAAGGTACATGTATCACATTGGAACAACCGAAATTAAATGTTCAAACGTACCTACATTCTATACTTTAATTTAAAAAACCTACCTGTTACCAACTGTTCGTCTAAATTTGTGAGCCGTATGTTTGTGACTATTACAGCGTCATCTATCACGTACTACACGAATATGTAATAAAAATGGGGGTTCCTATTTTAAAAAACGCAATCGATATCCGTTTGACCTATGGCAGTGTCATCTAGCGGGCCAACCATAGGGCCATCTCGTTTCCCCCTTCAAGTTAGACAAGTTTCGTTCTTTGTAGTTTTTTCGTTTGACGCTTATTTCGTGAGATATTTGGCCCGGTCACGATCAGTGGACCACCCTGTATGTACTCGCTGGCCGGGATCGTTCACAACTGCAGCGAATAGTTGAACTTTTCCTAGGAGTGCGAGATGCAAAAGAATATCCTTTCTCCTGCCGGTATGTGTTTTGGTCGAGACTTAACAAAGACTCCAGAGAGCCACTTTTGTCATATGTCAGTGATTTTAACTTTAAAGTACTTGAGATTTGCGTATGCTTCAGCGTCTAGGATAGTAATTCTCTGGTACAGGCTCCTGATCCGTTGATAGTAAAACTTAATGGTCGATTTTTCCTTGGCACATTGTTTCACTACGGACTGGAACCTAAGCTTTGCGTAGCGGATCCACCAGGCCCGAGCATCGGGATAGCGGTAAAAGAATTTGCTTTAATTTGAGTCTTATTTCGTTTTTAAGCTCAGTGCCCTGTAGGAGGCTAGAATTCAGCTTGCAGTAACCGAAACCACGAGAGACCTGTTCACGATGAACAGTTATAAAACAGGAGTAGGCACAATGGTCAGAAAAACTGACTGGCGTTTTGTCATCGTTCGTGACATACAATTGCAGAGCGGGTAAGACATACGTGTTATCCAATATACTGGCTGCACAGTGGAACAGATACGTAAATGAGAGGCATGAATCGTGTATCTGTTCCCAAGTGTCTACGAGATGAATACCACTGACAAGAGTTCTGAATTCGTGGCACCTACTGAAGTTTGTCATCTGATCCTTAGCTTGGTTCAAATGGCTCTGAGCACTATGGGACTCAACTTCTGAGGTCATCAGTCCCTTAAAACTTAGAACTACTTAAACCTAACTAACCTAAGGACATCACACACATCCATGCCCGAGGCAGGATTCGAACCTGCGACCGTAGCGGCCTCGCGGTTCCAGACTGGAGCGCCTAGAACCGCATTGCCACTCCGGCCGGCTCTGATCCTTAGCATGGAGGACGCAGTTATAGTCTCCAGCAAATATTAGTGGACTACCGTTGGTGCTGGTAAGACTGGGTAGCTCTTCTTTAGAAAAATAGGCAACGCTCGTGTAACTTGGTTTAAATTTACGGGGCATTTAGCTTTATAATATAATGAGATCCCTCGCCCACTAAAAAGACGCTGTACGTTAGTGAAGGCTATGCCGTCATGCGTCAGCACCGAAGTGCTAGTAGAATTTTCATTACTCATGTTAAAAGTCGAAGTATAACACGCTACAAGAATATCGGTCGTGTCAACTTCCTGAAAAAGTGCAATATCGACTGGGTTGGGGCACCGAAAGTCTACAAGAGCACAGATCTTATAGCCAGTTAATTTCATTAACTTACTATTCCTTTGGTTCTTGCTAAAATATTTTGTACATTATGAACGGAAGAAAACATGACGCTGTTGTAATATTGTACAATATTACATCAGTGTCGTGAGTTTTTTCATCCACAATCAGGTTAATATAAATTGCAGTAATGCGATAATCTGGGTGCTGCATCAAAGGGCTGTAGCTGCATTGCAGGGTCAGTTTGCGTTCCCGTGCCGACTTCAGACCATCAGACCGATATTTTAGGCGTTGTGGGAGGGTCTTCTTCCATGGTTGTAGAGCCAGTAGTGCCATCAATCGTACATTTCGAAGCGGTTTCAGCTGTCTTAATGAATGTGACCGGTTTCAATTGAGCAGGTTTCAGTTGCTGAGATTTTTTCTGCGCCTTGGAATGCGCGACGCGATTTTTTTTTCCTTATCATATGACACAAGTACTGCTTCTCTATTTCCTTTGTCTTTGTCTCGTTATACCGCTCTTTAGGTTGAGTTTCGTCATCGGATCGCTGAGTGGAGCCTGCGATGGCACCGTTATTATTTACAACTGGACTTACACCGTTTGTTTCGGCAGGAATTACGAATCCCGAATTTGTAGCAGATGGAGCCGTTGCGACATCTAGGGTGTCTGCGGTAGCGCCTGCGGTGTCAAGCACGCCTTCCACATCTTGCCACCGTGTCTTCCTCAGGGACCGACGAGCTGTACGGACCCTGTGGCGAGTGTCACAGCACGTGATACTAGACGTCTTACGAGCTGTAGCGACCGTCTCCGGCGGGGAGTGATTTACTATTTGACACCAGTTTAATACTTTGTAGCTGCGTGTTTAAACACAGTCAAGCTCTCGATACCACATGACAAAGTTAAGGACTTTAGTGGTTACCTTCCATTCACATACTGATTTCCGCCTGGTCCCGAATGTAGCCGAGCATTCGCGATGTATGTCGGTCAAGGCAACCAGTATTACGTCACAAGTTCCTTGCAGGGCCCGTATTTCTTGTCGGTTCAGATCTTCCTCCTACTCACTATTACGATCGTCGGTAAGAGGAAATACCTGGTGTGACAAAACTCATGGGATAGCGATATGCACATATAGAGATGGCGGTGGCACCGCTTACACAATGTATAAAATGGCAGTGCATTGGCGAAGCTGTGATTTGTACTCAGGTGATTCACGTGGAAAGGTTTCCGACGTGATTATGGCCGCACGACGGGCATTAACAGATTTTGAACGTGGAATGGCAGTTGGAGGTAAACGCATGGCATATTCTATTTCATGATTTTTAGGGAATTCGATATTCCGAGATTCACAGTATCAAGAGTGTGCCGAAATACCACATTTCAGGCATTACCTCTCACCACAGACAACGCAGTGACTGACGGCCTTAGCTTAAAGACCGAGAGCAGCGGCATTTGCATAGAGTTGTCAGTGCTGACACGAAAGCAGCACTGTTTGAAATAACTGCAGAAACCAATGTGGGACGTACAACGAACGCATTGGTACAGTGATGATGATGATGATGATGTTTGGTTTGTGGGGCGCTCAACTGCGTGGTTATCAGCGCCCGTACAATTACCCAATCTTTGCTCAGTCCAATTTCGCCACTTTCCTGGATGATGATGAAATGATGAGGACAACACAAACACCCAGTCATCTCGAGGCAGGTGAAAATCCCTGACCCCGCCGGGAATCGAACCCGGGACCCCGTGCTCGGGAAGCGAGAACGCTACCGCGAGACCACGAGCGGCGGCAGGCATTGGTACAGTGCGGCACATGTAGCTTTAATGGGCTATGGCAGCAGACGACCAAAGCGAGTGCCTTAACAGCACGCTATCGCCTGCAGCGCCTCTCCTGAGCTCGTGACCATATCGGTTGCACTCTAGAAGACTGGAAAACGGCTGCCTGGACAAATGAGTCCAACTTTCAGTTGGTAAGAGCTGATGGTCGGTTGAGAGTGTGGCGCACGAAGTCATGTACCCAGGTTGTCAACAGGTGCTGTGCAATGGCTGTTTTTGCGCCGGCCGAAGTGGCCATGCGGTTAAAGGCGCTGCAGTCTAGAACCGCAAGACCGCTACGGTTGCAGGTTCGAATCCTGCCTCGGGCATGGATGTGTGTGATGTCCTTAGGTTAGTTAGGTTTAACTAGTTCTAAGTTCTAGGGGACTAATGACCTCAGCAGTTGAGTCCCATAGTGCTCAGAGCCATGTGAACCAATGGCTGTGTTTACATGGAATGGACTGGATCCTCTGGTCCAACAGAATCGATCATTGGCTGGAATTTGTTATGTTCCGCTACCTGGAGACCATTTGCAACCATTCAGTAATGGAATTGTTATGGATGACAATGCACCCTGTCACCGGGCCGCAATTGTTCGCGATTGGTTTGAAGAACTTTCCGGACAATTAGAGCGAACGATTTGGCTACCCAGATCGCCCGACATCAATCCCATCGAACTTTATGGGCCATAAACGAGAGGTCAGTTCGTGCACAAAATCCAGCACCGACAGCGCTTTCCCAATTGTAGATGGCTATAGAGACAATATTCCTGCAGGGGTCTTCCAGCGACTTGTTGAGTCGATGCCACGTCGAGTTGCTGCACTACACCGGGCTAAAGAAGGTCCAACACGATATTGGGAGGTACCCAACCACTTTTGTCACCTCAGTTTACAGGTGCTGGCTTTAGCTGCAGAGCGACAGCAGCGGCCTTGCGTCAGCGGGAGCGCTGGCAGTTTCAGCCGAAACACTGCGCAAGAACACAGCAGCAACTGTTTGCTTGATCAGTGGCTACTTTCAAGTACTCGGTTGGCCTGTAAAAAGAGTAGGTGGGGTTGGGGACTGCCCACTATCCCACGTGATTGCCTGTAGGCCACCAGTGACTGGATACGAAGGGATATGTTTCTTCAGGTCATTCCTTACATCACTGTCTACTTGGCGTATACAAGGAGGCCGGCCGTTGTGGCCAAGCGGTTCCAGGCGCTTCAGTCCGGAACCGCACTGCTGCTACCGTCACAGGTTCGAATCCTGCCTCGGGCATGGATGTGTGTGATGTCCTTAGGTTAGTTAGGTTTAAGTAGTTCTAAGTCTAGGGGACTGAAGACCTCAGATGTTAAGTCCCATAGTGGTCAGAGCCATTTTAACCATTTTGTACAAGGAGACGACTACTTTTCGTTAGTCACACCAAGTAGAGTTCCATATGGACGTAGTCATCTGGAAACGTCATCATTCGAAAATCCGAACGGGCGATGAAATACACGTGTATTTTACAAATCCCATAACCGTGATTTTCTATTTGAACGTCATTAATAGAACCGTTCTCACGTCCGTTCGTTGCCACGGCAGCCGCGCGACTCATGGGGAATCGAGTACGTAGTCTGTTAGTTTACAAACACTACACCACCTGGCCCGACCGCAGAAAAAGAAGTCTACTGGTGTTAAATTAGGTGACCTTTCGGACCGTTCCTGAGGACCACGGTCTCCCAATCACCACGGGGAAAGTCTATTGTTCAGGTCTTGCATATCATGCGCAGACTGGGCTGGGTGACCATAGTGTTCCATCCACATATGGCCTCTAATGTTTGGACTAGCACTTTCAAGAAGTGAACCTAAATGTTCGGCGATAAAAGCTCGATATATGTCACCTTCAAAATACATGCAAAGTAGTATAATGAAGGCATCTCCAAAGGAAACCACACAATGCAGGTACTGTGACAGTGACAGGTGGTACGGGTGAAACTTGTAGCTGGGTACTATTCGCTGTACAGTGTAGGAAGGATGATTCTACTAAATGCAGCAATTTCTTGTAAGCTGACGTGCAGACCGTGGTGTAGTGCAGCTGAAGCAAACACTCCCATATTCTCATTTCTTACTTGTCTTTATCCACTAACGCCGCATCTTCTCAAAATACTTGATTCTCGAAGTCGTTGTTCAGTACATAAAAGTACATTATAGCTGATGGAGCTCTTCGACCAGGATAAGCCACGACTGCTTGGTTGACCTTGTGTCCGCATTCTCTAGGCATCGCCAATACGTCAGCGTACTCGCTGGAAGTGTATGCGACGCTTATTCCACCTCAGTATCCATTGCGGACCGAAATCGTTTGTTTGTACATACCGGCCTGCCTTGTTCACAGCAGTGTAAAGACACATTCTACAATCTTACTAAGCGTGGGCTCAAGCAGCGCAAGCCGGGCGCTGTGGCCAAGCGGCTCTAGGTGCTTCAGTCCGAAACGACGCGGCTGCTACGGTCGCGGGTTCGAATCCTGCATCGGGCATGGATGTGTGTGTTGTCCTTAGGTTAGTTAGGTTTACGTAGTTCAAAGTCCAGGGACTGATGACCTCAGAAGTCAAGTCCCATAGTGCTTAGAGCCATTTGAACCATTTGAACCAAGCAGCGCACCGAGAAATCTTGTCGTTCCTTGACACTAACAACTTCACATACGCTCCGCAAAGCGTTGAGAAGCCGCGCTGAGTTGTGTATTCAGGAAAACAGCAACTATTTTGAGCACCTCACTGAAATGAACAGTCCGCCATTAAGAACACCTACCTGAACACAGTCAGTTATGTACAGCATGTTCCATCCATCACAGTTCGTAGTAATTGACGGAAAATCATCGAGTAAAATAGAAGTGATTTCTGGCGTTACCCAAGGTAGTGTTATAGGCCCTTTGCTGTTCCTTATGTGTATAAACGATTTGGGAGACAATCTGAGCAGCTCTCTTTGGTTGTTTGCAGATGACGCTGTCGTTTATCGACTAATAAAGTCATCTAAAGATCAAAACAAACTGCAAAACGAATTAGAAGAAATATCTGAATGGTGCGAAAAGTGGCAGTTGACCCTAAATGACGAAAAGTGTGAGGTCATCCATATGAGCACTAAAAGGAACTCGTTAAACTTCAGTTACACGATAAATCAGTCTAATCCAAAAGCCATAAATTCAACTAAATACCTAGGTATTACAATTACGAACAACTTAAATTGAAGGGAACACACACAAAATGTTGTGGGGAAGGCTAACCAAACAATGCGTTTTATTGGCAGGACACTTAGAAAAAGTAACAGACCTACAAAGGAGACTGCCTACACTACGCTTGTCCGTCCTCTTTTAGAATACTGCTGCACAGTGTGGGATCCTTACCAGATAGGACTGACGGAGTACATTGAAAAAGTTGAAAGAAGGGCAGCACGTTTTTTATTATAGCGAAATATGGGAGAGAGTGTCACAGAAATGATACAGGATTTGGGCTGGAAATCATTAAAAGAAAGGCATTTTTCGTTGCGACGGAATTTTCTCACGAAATTCCAATCATCAACTTTCTCCTCCGAACGCGAAAATATTTTATTGACACCGACCTACATAGGGAGGAACGATCGCCACGATAAAATAAGGGAAATCAGAGCTCGTACGGAAAGATATAGGTGTTCATTCTTTCCGCGCGCTATACATGATTGGAATAATAAAGAATTGTGAAGGTGGTTCGATGAACCCTCTGCCAGGCACTTAAATGTGATTTGCAGAGTATCCATGTAGATGTCGATCCCCAAAACTTCGTCCGCAGCTCTTGGTCTAGTGGCTAGCTTTGCTGCCTCTGGATAACCGAGTCCCGGGTTCAATTCCCGACCGGGTTTGGGATTTTCTCTGCTGTTGAGGGTGCAAAATTTCATTGGTCTGAAGATTGTGAATCTGCATTTCATACCCTTAAAGATAAGTTAACGCACAGTCCAGTGTTAGCCTACCCAGATTATAATAAAGAATTTATTTTATCCTGTGACGCAAGTGGTCATTCAGTAGGAGTTGTTTTGAGTCAGAATATTAATGGCGCGGAACACCCCATAGCCTACGCTTCGAGACAACTAACAACGGCAGAAAGAAATTATTCCACAACGGAGAAAGAATTGTTACGTGTTATTTATGGTATCAAATACTTTAAATGCTACTTGTATGGTAGGAAATTCAAGATTATTACAGACCACGCAGCTTTAAAATGGTTGCTTGGGTTAAAGGATCCATCTAGTCGTCTCACCCGTTGGGCCCTATGTCTTTCCGAAATGGATTTCGAAGTTATCCATAAACCAGGAAAAAAACACACGAATGCAGATTGCCTAAGTCGGAAAGTCGCACTTTTGGAAGCAACAGGCCGAGATACTGAGGACTGGAGAAAGGCACAAAATGAGGATACAGAATGCAAAAAATACGCAACTCAAAAACAATTTTGCTTTGAAGATGGTGTATTATGCCGTAAAACAAAACTTGGACTGCGAATTGTTGTTCCCCAACACCTTAGACAAGAAATAATGGCAGAGGCCCACGATCATATCCTTGCAGGACACAGTGGACAGCGGACAACCGAAAGACGTGTAGCAGAGCGATTTTGGTGGCAAACCAGAAAGCAGGATGTTGCGCAGTACGTTCGTAATTGCATTGCGTGCGCACAACGAGCTGAACTTTCTCGTTTAAAAGTACCCTTACAGAAGCTCCCCGAGGCTTCATGTCCATATCAAATCTGTGGAATGGATCTATACGGGCCATTTCATAAAACACCTGCTGGTAATAAGTATGTTCTTACAATTATAGATCACTTTTCACACTACCTAGCTATGGTGAGTCTCCCAGATCAGCAAGCAAATACAGTTGCCCAAGCTTTAGTTAACAACTGGATACTTAAATTTGGCGTACCTGAAGCTATTATCACAGATCAGGGATCTAATTGTATGTCTGAATTAATGAAACAGCTATGCCACATACTAAAAATACGCAATTTATGCACAACTCCATTACACCCTCAGTGCAACGGACGCACAGAAAGAGTTCATCGGACAATTGGCAAGATGCTTAGTTATTATATTAACGAACAACATTCTAATTGGGATACGTATTTACCAATAATCGTGTTGGTATACAACGCCAAAACGCATGAAACAACTGGCATGTCACCTTATGAAGTGGTCTATGGGAGAAAAATGCCGTCCCCTTTTGATGTAATCAGTCAGAAAAACGGAAAAGTCGGAGAAACAGTGAGAGATTTCAGTCGAATGATGAAGGATGTATGGAAAAGGTTCAAAAATCTAATACAATGGCTTTGGAACGACAGGAAAGATTAGGTAATGCCCAAGCTAAATATCCAAATTACAAAATCGGTCAGTGGGTGATGCTGTCAACCCCATATATTGCGAAAGGAAAAACGAAGAAATTTGTAACAAACTACAGAGGTCCTTATCAAATTATTGAGATCACGTCACCAGTCAACGTCAAACTGCAACTGCCCACCCGAACTACTATTGTCCATGCAAGTCGTTTAAAACCTTTTAAGGGCGCTCCAGATGTAATTCCTTCAACAATAGTGTCTGCTTTACCGAAGGGTGGAGGAAGTTCCCGAAGAGGAAAAAGAGTGGCCACGCCAGCACAACATACAGACATGGCACCATACAATCTTCGACCAAGGGTGCGAATGTCCTAGTTGAATCTTAGTAGACTGTGGATAATATACATATGTAAATAATTAATAAATGATAATGGCTTATTTTTTTTAAGAAAAAAAAGTTGAACGTAGGATCAGGTAGATCTTGTAGTTAACAATGTATTCCTTCTTTTCTTGTTTTTGTTTTTACTAGGTTTGTAGGTCCATAACCATGTTGTTTGCTTTTTTCAGAAGACTGGGTGTATGTGTTGTTCTCATCATTTCATCATCATCAATTGTGACAGCGGCTAGATTCGACCGTGTAAAAAAAATTGGTCTGTGTAAGAATTGGGACTCTGTGCGAGCACTGATGACTGCACAGTTGAGCGCCCCACAAACCAAACATCATATCATCATCCCCAAAACTTTGAACGTTTCTGGTTCCCTAACTCAAATTGACTAAAATGAATTTAAATAGATTTGTACAGAGTTGATTAAAATATGTCAACTTGGTGAGAAAAAAAGCAATGTGCTATTTAAAGAATTGTAGCTCTTTGTTGTTGTAAAATAACTAAATGAACTACGTTCGTACCGCTGCTGAAAGAGTAAGGTTTCTTACATTTTCTTATCTAAATAAATATTCCTTTCACTTATTATTTGGTGTGTTACAGAGAAAAATACCTTATCTAAAATATCCTGTAGATTGGCAGACCAACACTGATCGGTAAGATAGCCGACAACTAGGAAACATTTTTGCATATTTAGAATTGAGCGCTGACCGACGTAGCGAAAACTTATATATCCTTTCATGCTTGTCTTAACAAAAACGCAAAAACATTTTTGCATATATCCATGCTGTGACGGGTTGCGTTTGCTTTTGTGGTTGTCTATAAAGCAGGGACGGGCTGGATCCGGCTGAGTGATTGAAATCCGAAAACAAAGAAAAGCACCCGACATAAGAGATGGACGGCGTGAGATGGCACCGCAAACAGTGGGGGCAGCGACGCGGCTAACGGCCGCTGGGATGCGTCAACAGCCTGCTGCCTCATCCCTTTGCTTGAGCCACTGATCCAGCAGCCTTTGTACGGAGATGGCTACTGCATCTTCCAGGATCCTCCCTCTGACCTTCAAAGTTTCCACAACGAAACTTTATCTCGAAACCTGGCAGAAATCCGAACAGATTCTGGTCGTATGTAAAGTACAAAACACGAGACACACTTAGTGGTATACAAATAAACAATGAACAGTGGTGTTCGAAATTGCGCTGTATTAAACGTCAAAAATTCATGGTACTGCAAAGCAGCGTAAAATTAGACCCTAATTATCAGTGCTTAACGAAGAAAGCAACCAAAAACGTGCTCACAGACAGCACTTCCTGATGTAGGTGAAAAACCGAATAGAAATTAACGTAAGTAAAAACTATCAATTTGTTAACGAACTATTTTTTTATCTAGAAAACAAATGAAATTTTAAATAACTTTAATTACAGACCACTGATGATGTTTTACTTCAATAAAGCGAAATGCGTCTGGTGAAAAAACCACACGTTTTCTTGTAGTTATAACTACGGAACGAGAGTACCCTCAGAAACAAGTAAATTAGTATAAACTTCCGAACTGCGTTGCTAGAAGCAAATTTTCTACGTTTCCTTTACTAAATAATGTCTGTAAACAAGGAAAGAAGGGACAAAAGAAAAGAAATACAAAATAAGAACTGTTTTTGTTTGGTTACAGCGAGTACAGTAATTTTGTAACTTTACATTTACAACAGATCACACTTAAAAAAGGTGTTCGAAAAAAGAGTATGCTAGCGGAGCGATGTGCAGCACTACCCCCTACAGGCGAGGGTAGGATCGACAAGCCAAACCGTTGCACGTGTGGGCAGTTATGTCATCTGTTGACGTCGTATATTTAGCATTTGTCATCCACTTTTGAGGTATTTCCAGACATTTGCGGCCCCATGTGTCTCATATTAAATACAGAGTCGTCTAAGTCACTTCAGGGTTTTAAAACGTTAATAAGAATCATCATGTATAGTAGGAAGTTCAAATGAATGTAGGTTGCAGTAATTATCCGGAGGTGAAGAGGCTTGCACAGGATAGAGTAGCGTGGAGAGCTGCATCAAGTCAGTCTTCGGATTGAATATCACAACAACAAAAACATTCTTAATGACAGAACAAGAACTGCGTATAAATTACATGTACTATGAAGAATTTAATATAAAATTTAAAAAAAAAGTATTTTCTACAAGAGAATCAAATGCTTCAATACACTTGCCATGGAGTTGAACAAAAGAAGTGACTAAACCTAAAATGTGTAAAAACGTAATTATAGCGTGTCTCTTAAATTATCCATCATATACAAAAAAAGTTTTACTTAAATAACTTAAAACAAGGGTTTGGTAAAAATTAAATATTAAATAAGTTTTGTCTTCAAGCAAAATATTTTATAACTTATGTTGCTGGAAAACTGTGTTCCCAAGATATGTGATTGTGGTGTGCGTACTGTAAGACCTTCGGTACACACACCATCAGATTATTTGACTTGTCGCTCTAACGAAGTAGGCGAGTGTCAGCAATATGTCTCGTGGTCTTATAGTGGCGTGTTTATCTTCTGCCGTTAGGTCAGACGATAGAAATGCCACTTGCACGCTTAGAGTAGCAGATTGACGGTGACCAACTTTAAACAGAACTTGATTAATTTTCACACACATTTATTAAAATAATAAAAAGCATAGACATTACGTAACTTGATTCTGGATGCTGTTTACAATTGACAATCTGAAGTTCCTTTGGTCTTGGTACGTTAATCTTATTCTCACATATCTCTGATACTTGACAAAGTGTCCAGTCATTTATCTTCATGGCTATGTACAGGAATATGGTAATCTTATTAGGCGCAGACTGAAACTTGACTATAGACTGGTACAGACAAATGCAGACTAATGCAGACAGATGCAGACTGACTAATCAGAGGTCTGTACAGTCGTTATAATACCTCGCGTGTTCAGGTATCACTGCACGAGTGTGATCCGCGAGGAGAAAAGGTTCTGCGTTAGGAGCAATCTCATTGGCTGCGTTACATATTAATACGCAGATCGGCGGAAGCAGAATTTGGTCCGTCTCTAGGGCAGCGCCATCTCGTAGTGCGGAGACGGACGAGCGCTGCGCCTGCGCTGTTGTGCTTAGCGGGGCGCGCTGTAGTGGGAAAGTTGTGTACACGCTGATTACGCGGAACTATGTACACAACAGTGATGGAAAACGTTCATCTTCTTTCAGCTTCCTGAGCTCAACATCTGATTCATTGTGGAGAGATCATGGCTCAGTTTTTCAGAGGGGGAAATAAGGTCACACGGAGATTGTCTTGGAGACATAGTGCTATCATCATGGCCCTGATATCATCTGACAGCATGTGTGAGGTTGGGTTGATTTGGGGGGGGGGGGGGGGGAAGAGACCAAACTACAGGTCGTCGGTCTCATCAGATTAGGGTAGGATGAAGAAGGAAGTGCCCTTTCAAAAGAACCATCCTGGCATTTGCCTTAAGCGATTTAGAGAAATCACAGAAAACCTAAATCAGGATGACCGGACACGAGATTGAACCGTCGTCCTGCAGAATGCGAGTCCAGTGTGCTAACCACTGCGCCACCTCGCTGGGTCACAGCATGTGTGAGTAGTGTGTCCAGTGAGTGAATTGCGTAGAGTGACTTTGATGAGACATGAATGAATAGTGTAAAAATATTTCTGGAGTTAAATAGATATACAAGTAATTATACGTATGTATGTTACTTAAAATTAAATTTTGAGTTGTTGTTGCATTTAGCTGTAACATAGCATATCTGAATTATTGTGAAATCCTCTGTGAATAAGCAAACCACTAACCAACCAAGAATCTGCATTCCTTTTACTTTTTAGGGAATTTATTTCTTCGCCAGATGCATCATTCCAAGAAACCCATCAAAACCTGCTGTCGGGTTCTTTGCACCTAAAAAGGACCCATATTTTTTCACTACCATGTAATGTAGTCTTAGAAAATAGTAGTTGGTAGAGTTGCAAAAAAAAAAAAAAAAGAAACACAGATGATGTCAATGGCTGGAAAAGTTATTAAAGGGACAGGGGGGCAAGCTAAAACGATGCCTCACTCAAGGTAATAGCAACAACGCTTTCTGACAATATGTGAGGATGACCAAAATTGTGAACCACTAGTTGAACGTCAATACAACATAGATTAATTGTATTACAGGATTGCATGTTAGATGGAGTCGCTGCAGAGCAGACTATGCTGGTGTAAGCTGTCGCCAGCAATCCACTCAGCAAAGAGGCTTTGAGAAGATCGGTAGTAGCGGCCGGAGCAAGTGAACTTATCAGAAAAGAAGCCAAAGACAAACTCGCAAGAAACGGGCCGCCAACGCCCTCTTGATCACCAGTATTTAGATTGCCACCGCGGACCGCAGTCCCGTCACTTGTAGTCACAGTCAGTCATCCAGTGAGTCACTGAGTCGAGTCTTCAGTTGCAGTTAGCTCAGCCTCTAGCTCAGAGTCAGTCAGCACCTAGCAACCCAAGTAGTGTAACTATCGGAACTTGCGCTTCACCAGCAGCGAGGCTAAAGTGGACGATTATGGAAGAGCTTGTACCACAACTAGCTTAAAGATAAGTAATTTCTTATTCTCATGAATAAAGAACCCTGTTAATACATGAGTGCTGTTGTGTTATAGAAAGAGGATACCGGCCACCAAACAAAAAAATGGTTCAAATGGCTCTGAGCACTATGGGACTCAACTTCTGAGGTCATCAGTCCCCTAGAACTTAGAACTACTTAAACCTAACTAACCTAAGGACATCACACACATCCATGCCCGAGGCAGGATTCGAACCTGCGACCGTAGCGGTCAGCGGTTCCAGACTGTAGCGCCTAGAACCGCACGGCCACTCCGGCCGGTCCGCCAAACAACATCCTCACCTTGCTTCCCATGGCACAAGCCTACAGTGACAACGACACGACACAAAAACTGGCGACGAGAATAATTCAGTGCAGATTTTGCTTGCTTCTCTTGTGCTTCAGCTCGCACGGGTGCCCATTTCTCATTTCTGCTTTGTTGTTGTGTTCTTGCATGTATTCCAGGAGGGGAGTCACAGAACTAATGAAGTTTCTCTTTTCAGAGGCTTTGCTTAATTTTTGCTATAACATATTTGTGTAAACCATTGCCACACCATCCACCCCCTGGCCCCGCGTCTAAGCCACAGACGGCCAATGAGATGGAACTAACATGAGCTTTTCAGTTTCAGAATCAACAAATTGTTGCCTTACTGACGACGGTACAACACATTCTGGTTGCACAAGCCGCGTCGGCCGTACAAAAACAACTGACCGACCGACCAGCCCAACAAGAGCAGCCGACCAGCATACCTTCCCGCATTGGCTCGAATACCTGACACAGTTCCAAGCACATTGTGAAGTTCATCGAGTTCAAGGTACCGTAAAGCTTGAATACTTCGGTTGCAGGGTCCCCAGTGTTCACGTTAATACAAAAACTATTCCCGACGCACTTCGCTATGAGGAAGTAATCGCTGCTTTAATTCAAGATTATGACCAGCAACCCCAAGTAGCTGCAGCCAGACATAATTTCTTTCGCTTGCAGAAAAAGCCGGAACAGACGTACCGCCAGTGGTACACAGAATTTTACGGACATGGCTAGGAAGTGTAAATTTAAGTGCAGTTGTGTAACTTTTAAAGTGATTTAATGATAAGAGATGCTATAACATTGTGTCCCAGATAGTAGAATAAGGGAACAGATCTTAAAGTACTTCCTAAAGTGTTGCAAATTCTAGAGCAATATGATTCGGGTGCCATAGCGGCCGATAGGTTTGGGGGGTCGAGTCGCCCCTTGCTTGCGACCGCCCCAAGCTCCCACAACAAGCGCGTTCACAGCCGCGCGGCCAGCCATATAGACATGTAAACAGGTCTGTGACTTTAGTGAAGACTTGCCCTAAATGTTTTGCCCGCCATAGAAGACAGGACTGCCCATCACGTAACGCAACGTGTTACACGTGTGGGAGAAAAAAAAGGGCCATGTCCAAGCAGGTTGTTTGCAACGGCATAAAAACGCCAATTTTGCCTGCTCCCAGGGAAAACAGGTTCGTGCACATGCAGTGAGCGTTGTGTTTTCCAAACCTACAACAGGTTCAAATGGCTCTGAGCACTATGCGACTTAACTTCTGAGGTCATCAGTCGCCTAGAACTTAGAACTAATTAAACGTAACTAACCTAAGGACATCACACACATCCATGCCCGAGGCAGGATTCGAACCTGGGGCCGTAGTGGTCGCTCGGTTCCAGACTGTAGCGCCTAGAACGACACGGCCACTCCGGCCGGCCCTACAACAGGTTCTGAAAAAAGTAAGATTAAGGTTGTGCCACATTCTCGCCCTAGTGCTGTGCAAAGACATTCTGACAAACTATTTGTCTCATTACGAATGCTGGCCATCGTGTAAACTTTCAGTTCGACACAGGTGCTTCAGTAACTTTGCTTAATCGTGCCACCTACAGACAGTTAAGCTCATCACGGCTTTCTAAATCTAGCAAGCACCTCCCTGCTTAAAACGGACAGGAAATTCCAGTGCTTGGACAGTGTAGTTTGCCTGCCACTTACAAATCTCACACTATGACAGTGAATTTTACTGTGTTAGAGTCAAGAGACAGTGAGAACATTTTCGGTTTAGATGCCTCTGATTTGTTTGGACTTAACGTCCACGAGAACGTCTTTTCCATATCGGCTTCTGATCCGAAAGACAATGTAGCTAGCTTGCTTAATGAATTTCCTGAACTATTTTCAGAAGGAATGAAAAAACCGAATAACTTTGTAGCACATGTTATATTGAAAGACAATGTCCAGCCCAAGTTTTTCAGGGGCCACCCCGTTCGAATTGCTTTAAGAGACCAAGTACCCAGTGAACTGAAAGGATTGCAAGATAATGGTGTAATTGATCCCATTCAAGCTAGTCAATGGGCAAGTGTCCGGCCATGGTAGCTGAGTGGTGCCGGCACGGTAGCTCAGCGTGTTCGGTCAGAGGGCTGAGTGTTCTCTGTAATAAAAAAATCTCAGTCAAGGAATCAACGATCAACTTCAACGGATGTCTTGTGACGTCCGCCCAGACCAAACGCAAAGAACTACTGGTCAAAAGTGGTCAGCGCGACGGAACGTGATACCTAACGGCCCGGGTTCGATTCCCGGCTGGGTCGGAGATTTTCTCCGCTCAGGGACTGGGTGTTGTGTTATCCTTATCATCATCATCATTTCATCCACATCGACACGCAAATCGCCGAAGTGGCGTCAACTCGAGATACTTGCACCAGGCGAACGGTCTACCCGACGGGAGGTCTTAGCCACACGGCATCTTCATTTTCAATGGGCATGTCATCTCGTTTTGTTGCCTAAGCCTTCTGGTCGCATTCGCATTTGTGTTGACTTCAAGTCTACAGTCAACCCACAGACAGTAGTTGGCACTTATCCGTTACCTTACCCAGAGGAACTCATGAGCAGACTTGGTACAGGACGTTACTTTTCTAAGATAGGTGTGCGTGATGCCTACTAGCAAATTCCTTTGGATGAAGAATCACAGAAAGCGTTTTTCGTCGACACCTTAGGACTGTTCAAGTCTTTGCATTTTCCCTTCGGCAGTGCTTCCGCATCCGCCATTTTTCAGCGTTACTTCAAAAGTGTCATTATGGTTCAAACCACCTTGACGGTATTGTCGTCTCAGGTCGTACACCAGAGAAACACATTGCCAATTTGTGTACTCTTTTTCGAGTGTCGTCAGAAGCATGCATTAAGTGTCGTCTTGAAAAGTTTGACTTTTTTTCAAACTGAACTACAGTACTTAGGTCACGTGGTAAACAGTCAGGGTGTGCACCCCCTCCAATCTGATTTGCTTGCAATCCGTGATCTGCCTGTTCCTCGCAATGTGTCTGAACTGCAGTCAGTACTAGGCCAGATTACATACTACATTCGGTTCATACCGAATGCCGCTCAGATCGAGGAGTCGCAAAAATGTACCTATTCTGTGGACTAAAATTGTCAAAACGCATTTCAGAAACTCAAAAATGCTTTGCTCAGTGACAGATGTTTAGTGTATTTTGATCCTGCAAGTCAGTAGTTTTGAAAGGCGATGTTTCTTCCTACGGAATCGGCGCTGCGCTTTCGCGAAGAATTGGTGCACAAGACAGACCTATTGTTTTTGCCTCAGAGTTGTTAACTCAAACTCAGTGCAATTATTCTAAAATAGAAAAAGAGGCTCTCGCTGTTGTGTATGGTGTGACAAAATTCCATCACTATTTGTATCGTCACAAATGCTATTTGACAGATGACAAGTCTTTGCAGTCCTTGTCTCAACCGTCGAAGCCGGTTCCTACACGCACTGCTCAAAAATTGCAAAGTTGGTCTTTGTTGCTTTCGCAGTATCAGTATGAAATTGTGTACAGATCTACGGCAAAGCATGGCAATGCAGACGCCCTATCTCGCTTTACGATTGGCCCAAACACTGATTTTGATGCATCTGCCGCATCTTGTTGCCAAATCAGTGCGCAGGACTCTGAATTGCTGGAATCTTTTCCCTTGCATTTAAGAAAAATGGCACAGGCCACGGAAGCATATCCAGATCTCAAGATTTTGTTACATTACATTCGCACGTCTAGGCTTCGTTCATTGAACAGTATCAAGAACTCAGTTGTGCGCCGATATTTTGCACGTCGGCATAACCTTACAATTCAACATGGTGTGATTCTAGTTCAAAATGACAGTGGTCAATTCCCAAAATTTTGCAAAAGGACGTATTGCGATTGCTCCACCAAGGACACTGGTGAATTGTTCGCACTAAACAGTTAGCGCTACGGCACTGTACTTGGCAGGGCTTGGACGCCTACATTGAACAATTAGATTCTACACAGAATACGCGAAAGAACGTGCCCCCCTTCTAACAGCCGTGTACCGCAAGTCTCTAGAGGAACGGAAAGTTCCAAATGATTGGAAAAGAGCACAGGTAGTTCCAGTTTTCAAGAAGGGTCGCCGAGCAGATGCGCAAAACTATAGGCCTATATCTCCGACATCGATCTGTTGTAGAATTTTAGAACATGTTTTTTGCTCGCGTATCATGTCATTTCTGGAAACCCAGAATCTACTCTGTAGGAATCAACATGGATTCCGGAAACAGCGATCGTGTGAGACCCAACTCACTTTATTTGTTCATGAGACCCAGAAAATATTAGATACAGGCTCCCAGGTAGATGCCATTTTCCTTGACTTCCGGAAGGCGTTCGATACAGTTCCGCACTGTCGCCTGATAAACAAAGCAAGAGCCTACGGAATATCAGACCAGCTGTGTGGCTGGATTGAAGAGGTTTTAGCAAACAGAACACAGCATGTTGTTCTCAATGGAGAGACGTCTACAGACGTTAAAGTAGCCTCTGGCGTGCCACAGGGGAGTGTTATGGGACCATTGCTTTTCGCAATATGTATATAAATGACCTAGTAGATAGTGTCGGAAGTTCCATGCGGCTTTTCGCGGATGATGCTGTAGTATACTGAGAAGTTGCAGCATTAGAATATTGCAGCGAAATGCAGGAAGATCTGCAGCGGATAGACACTTGGTGCAGGGAGTGGCAACTGACCCGTAACATAGACAAATGTAATGTATTGCGAATACATAGAAAGAAGGATCCTTTATTGTATGATTATATGATATCGGAACAAACACTGGCAGCAGTTACTTCTGTAAAATATCTGGGAGTATGCGTACGGAACGATTTGAAGTGGAATGATTATATAAAATTAATTGTTGGTAAGGCGGGTGCCAGGTTGAGATTCATTGGGAGAGTCCTTAGAAAATGTAGTCCGTCAACAAAGGAGGTGGCGTACAAAAGACTCGTTCGACCTATACTTGAGTATTGCTCATCAGTGTGGGATCCGTACCAGGTCGGGTTGACAGAGGAGATAGAGAAGATCCAAAGAAGAGCGGCACGTTTCGTCACAGGGTTATTTGGTAACCGTGATAGCGTTACGGAGATGCTTCCCCCTACGTATACCTCCCGAGGAGATCACGAATGTAAAATTAGAGAGATTCGAGCACGCACGGAGGCTTTCCGGCAATCGTTCTTCCGGCGAAACATACGTGACTGGAACAGGAAAGGGAGGTAAGGACAGTGGCACGTAAAGTGCCCTCCGCCACACACCGTTGGGCGGCTTGCAGAGTATAAATGTAGATGTAGAACAGAAGACGTCACAGTGCCTCGCATGCGCGGAAAACCAATCCTCTCCGCCACAGACATTCTGAGCTTGGCGTAAGACTCAATCGCCATGGCAACTAGTGCACAATGACTTTGCAGGACCATTTTGGACCACTCATTGGCTCATAGTGGTAGACTCCTTTAGCAAATTTCCATTTGCGGTGCCTATGAACTCTACCACGTCACGTACCACCATTCAAGCGTTGTCCTACATATTTTGCATTGTTTTGCCAAAAGTACTTGTGCCAAACAACGGACCACAGTACACTTCACGTGATTCTGAACAGTATTGTGAGCGAAATGGCATTCGTCATCTAACAAGTGCTCTGTTTCACCCTCAGTCCAATGGAGAAGCAGGACGCTTCGACGTACTTTCAAGCACCGGAAGGCCAAGCTTCACACCACCCACACACGGGAAAAGGCGCTGCAACTTTTTCTCGCCTCCTATCGCTCCCACCCACGAGACGGACCATCACTGGCGGAACTTCTGCATGGCCGCCGCCACTCGTCGGGAAGTGCCTAGCGTGGCCGCATTGCGGCAACCGCGGGCTGCACTGTGGGCCTGGCGCGTGGACTCTTCCTGCAGGCGTGGGGACTCTGGAGCAGGGAGCACGCGCGCTGGAGTGCGTGAGCGTCTTGCCTCTTGCACTTCAGAATACTGAATGGACTTTTGTCGAATGATCTGCAGTTACAGCACACACGTTTATCAGCATGAGGTGCAAAGTTCCTGCTGCATCTTCATTATTTGATAAAGGGTATTCCGGCTTCTTCATACATTCACGAATATCATTTCTTTCCAAGCATTGTTCAGGTGACTATGGTCAAAGTCCTAAACTGCATGGTTACAGCTATTATACCTGTTAAAATCCTTCTCCTCCAGCACAGACATCTCATCCATTGAACTCACAGTAAACAGTAATCAGTTACATCCATACTCTTTAGAAGCCCATCACAGACTGAGCCAATTCCCCACCATTTTTCCCCAGGCCGCCACTTTGGATTACGTCACAGGAGGGGAGGGTGGAGTGCACTGTTGTGTACTAGGTCAGTTGGACTCCAGACCTCAGAGTGAACACACTGGATGGAGCTACTATCTATGGCAACTCAAATTGTTTAAATAAACAATATACCTCAATTCATGCAAAATAAATACTTATGTCTGTCCTATCCAGCAACCCAGCACAGACTGAGTCCTTCTACTGCCAATTTCCAGATAGGGGGAGGTGAAGTGAAGTGAGGGGAGAGGGAGAGGGAGAGGGAGGGGGAGAGGGGAGAGGGGAGGGGGATGGGAGGAGATGGGGCGTGGTGTTAGGTTAGTGCAGGTAGCCCAACTGACCTATTTTCCCGACAAAATTTGAACTTCCTGCCATGACGTGAGTGCGACACTGCCACATCTATGGTCGCTGTCTTGGATCCACCATCTTGAATAAATTTGTCAACAAATCAGAGTGGGGCCATTCCCACTTTTCCCTACTACTATTACGAATTAGAATGAGCCTGTAACCTCTCCCTATGGTGCCCGCTCAGATGTCCCCAGTTATAAAAGATGAAGATGGAGGCAGTGTGCTTCAATAGCAATAATAAATAATTCGGACACATACTGCCTTGTGATTGGTTTAGAGCATCATGACGTAGCTGCAAAATCCAGAACAGTCGGGTGGATCTTACATAACTGGATAAAACACGAAAAATGTAGAAAAATTCGTATTGTGGGAAACCTGGTAAAAATACGAGAAAGGGTGAAAAATGTGTAAAATTGGGGAAATTACAAAAAAAAGAAACATATGGATAAATACGTAAATATGTGTAAGAACAAGAGTGCTTACATATATTCCTGGGGGCTGGTCTCTGCTGGTGCCTCGAATGACATAACATTAAATTATTATTAACAAACCAACCTCAAGTGGAATTGCTTATCGTAATTTGTTATTAACAGACAGACACAGCTTGATCCTCTCCCTATGCTGTCTAGCTTCTCAGCGAACTACACCCACACAAGTGACCCTCTTATAAAAGATGAAGATGAGGAGGGGGAGGAGGAGGTGGAGGTACATTATCCTCATTGGTCCAGGGTGAGGAGAGGTCTACCCACCATTTTATTGTCTTCCCATTGACTGAGAGGGGCTTCTCGCCAACTCCATGTCTTGTGACCACTATAGCGTTACGTCACGACTATGAATATAATTCACAATCGTCTGGGTGATTCCCTTGAACGACCTTGGTCACTTCCTGGTGGTTCCCTGAGGTAGAGGGAGGAGGAGGGGAACCCAGGATCCCAAGTGGGTAACCTGACACCAAATGTGTAACATGAAACTGGATGTGATAAGATCGTTATCTCTGTGGGAACCAGCACTTTCTACCTACTCGGCAGTAAGCGGTGCAGTCGCCAAGAAAGCAAGACCCGTAATTCCCAAGGTGAATTCTCTGACCAGTAACTCTTGCCACGGCCGAGATAAACACACTACCTAATCAAAATTATCCGGACACCCGAATGCAATGTGAAACTGAGCACTAGATAATACGAGAGGCGTATCCGCCAGTATAAAAGAAGACAGGATATACTATGCTGTTAGTCACCGATGCGTCGTGAGTACCTTGCGGCGATGCTCCTGGACGTCTCCAAAGCATTCATGTCCATGTGGGACGGCGGTCTTGTGTGCAAACTCTTTGTGCTCGGGGTTCCGACGTTGCACTGTCAGTTGCTCTATTCATATCACACCGAGAGGACGTTTCACATACGAGCTACTACGGGGTGTCTAAAGCCTGGACCCATACGTGATGGGATACCGCAAGGGTCTGTTGCTCAGCCCCCTGCTGTACTCCTTGTACTCTGCCGACGTCCCGGAAGTGGCTCGGATCCAGTTGGCTCTACACGCCGACGACACCGCGCTCTTCACTAGGACATGCTTTACCGCTGCTTGTAGCTCACCTGTCATGCACTTGATTCTTGGTCGACGAAGTGGGACCTCAAGTTCAATGCCCCTCGAGTCAGGCGCCTTTCTTCACCCAATGGGAGATGTCTCCTTCCTTACTACTTATCTCCATATTGGGAGGCACCATTCTATGGTCTGTGATGGGCAAGTACCAGGAGATGAACTTGGTCTGATGTTTAACCTGGCAACCGCATATCTGGGACATCACAAACAAGCTGCTGGGATGCATCTGTGCCTTGTATCCACTCCTCAACACGGCGTCTATGTTTCCTCTGCACCGTGGAGTCACCCTTTACCTGGGGCTGGAATGTGCCATCAGGTGTTGGAGTATGCAGCCGTCATGTGTGGTAACGCTGCCCTGACAAGTATAAAGCATCTCCAGACGGTGAAGAGTGGGGCCCTGCAGTTCTCTCTGCACATCCCGCGAGACTGTTCCAACCGCCGTGAGTAGTGCCGGCAGTCTCTGATGATTATCCTTTGGGTGACACTCCAATGGTAACCATCCATCCTGTCGGAACTAAATCGAATTCAGAAGACGCCAGGTCTGCAGGAGCAGTACCAGACAGAAGAGGGCCTGTCCAAATGAGTGTTACTGTTGGTGTGTGTGTTTAGTAGAGAAGCATTAACATCACAATGGGTCTGTCAGGAAACCTCAGTGACTCAGAATGTGGACGAATCATTGGATGTCATCTGAGTAACAAATCCGCTGGGGGCATTTCAACCCTTCTAAACTGCCCAAGTCGACTGTTGATGTGTTTCTGAAATATAAACGTGAGGGAACAACTACAGCTAAACAAGGCTGATGGACAGTCACTGTCGAGAATAGCGGAGGGTGATTGTAAGAAATCGCTTGAAATCAATTGAAGGAATCATTAGTGAGTTCCAAAGTTCTGCCTGCAGTTCATCTAGCACAATGAGTGTTTGTGGGAAGTTAAAAACAATGGGCCGGCCGTTGTGAGCGAGCGGTTCTAGGCGCTTCAATCCGGAACCACGCGACCGCTACGGTCGCAGGTTCGAATCCTGCCTCGGGCATGGATGTGTGTGATGTCCTTAGGTTAGTTAGGTTTAAGTAGTTCTAAGCCTAGGGGACTGATGACCCCAGATGTTAAGTCCCATAGTGCTCAGAGCCATTTGAACTATCTTGAAAAACAATGAGGTACAATGGTCGAGCAGCGCCTCATAATACAGTCATTTCTGTGGTCAGTACTAAGCAATGCCACTGCACAGTGGATGACTGGAAAGGAGTGATTTGGAGTGATGGATCATGCTATACCCTGAGCCAATCCGGTCGAAGGGTTTGGGTTTGGCAATTGCTTGAACATCGTCATCTTGCATCATGTCAAGTGCCAACAGTGAATTATGAAGAAGGTATTTTACTGTGTAGTCCTCTTATTATGCTTAAGAAAAAGCTAATTTGGAAGAGTATGAACATATTTTAAAGTACTATGTACTGGTTACTGCAGAGGAATAGTTCGGAGACGTTGTTTGTTTGTATCAACATGACAATTCACCCTGTCATAGAGCAGCATCTGTGAGGTGAATGGTTGTGAACAATACCATTTCTGAAGACTAATGGGATTTATGGGATGAGTAGAAGTCTACTTCGCTCCAGACCCCAGCGTTAACATCACTACCTTCTCTAGTTTCAATTCTTCAGGAAAAATGGGCTGCCATTCCTCCACACATATTCAGACACCTCATTAAATGTGTTTCCAGCAGAGTTCAAGCCGTCATAAAGGTGAAGGGTGGATACACCTCACGTTAATGTCTACTAATATCTGTCCGGATACTTTTGATCAGATACTGTTTGTCTGCACGGCAGGCGATCCATCAATCTGGTACTTATTTGTGTTGTCTATAGTAGCCGTCACACCTGACCCGGATTGTATGTATTTGCTACGTTATAGCATCATCTGGAATTCTCTGTAAATCATCCTTTGCAATCTGTTTGCTTGTAGGTCACTTGTCCTCGTTGTATTACCATCGTGAATGTCTCTCCTACGACACTTTTCTCTTTATGTTTTCGTCGACTACCGGGACTAGTCGGTTCCAGCTCGTCTTCAGTCTCGAACTGGTTCTTTATACTCCGTCTGGGATTCTTCTGCCTTGTGATCCCGACAGCTGCAGTAGCACTCGCTCAACTCATAACAAAAATGTCGTGTGAATAGATAAATCATAAAGTGAATCACACAACACAGTTTGTACTCCTGGAAGACAAACGTCAAAAGCAAACAAAAATCGTAGCCGTTCGGGTAATAGGCGGTTAAACGCCGTGCCGTAGTCGCGAGACACAGGATATTAAGACGGTAGGTGAATGGAGGGGAAGAAAGTCAAATATTGTTAGTTGATTTTAATCAAAACATGTACAATTCTAAATTTAATTTCGTCTCTAGGACGCCTGAGTAGCCAGTCCGCTTTCGGCCGGTGAGCGGCGAGGACGTCTTGTTTACGTTACGTCCGCAGAGTCGCGAGCGCGCGTAGTTTGTTTACTTCCTCGCTGCAGCTAATACTCGCGTCCGTTGACATTGAGTCGCCATGGCTCAGTCGTACAGAAAAGCTACCATCAAGATCAGCTTCCAGCGCGACTACGCACGACCACGAGCCTTTGAAGTCGAACGATTCATCCGTGACGAAGTTCAAATACCAACACAGCACATCATCGGTATCCACCTATCCATCACAAGTAGCGTCGTTTACGTCAAGATTGCGAGGTGCCGGGGCTAGCAGTGTATTTAACACTAAATTATTCTCGAATCTTCATGTGGAAATGATGCTCTAAGCCCCCTCTTTTCTAACTCCGACTTTTGCTGTTGCACATGGATTAAGAAGAAACGCGAACTGACTGTAATCGATCCTGCAAGTGGAGTAGAAAAGAGTTTGGCACCTGCAATAATTTAATTGGATAGAAATTAATTAGTTAAAGGAAAGTTTTACTGATGTAGTGAGAAATGAAAGGGTCGCTCTACCGATTAACAGTTCTGTCCAAAATAACAATTTGATTTATTATGACTAAACTAGAAATAATAAACAAAACACATGAAACATTTACAATAAATCAAATTAGATACTCAAATAAATGCTGTGAAGGTGAAGTTGTCCATAAACTAGATTGTGACATTTATGACCAAGTGGTATGTGGAGCCAATTTCTTGCAACTCAAATCTTAAAAGAAACACCCAGCCAACGCAGCATTAATTGCTGCTACGTAGTGAGAACTCAGACAATGAACATCCAAGAGAGAACAAAGTTAGAAAAGACGAACAGGCGCGCTCTGCTGAGCTCTGATTATCGCCTAGCAAAATTCTCTAATTTGCCGGTGCTGCGGATGTACATTACCAAGCTGTCTTCTTAACTGCAAGAACACGATCTGGCACACCGGAGGCGATGGCTGGTTGCTTCGACGTCCCGTCGTGGTGATGATAATGTCCTGAGTATAGCCCGAAACAAATTCTCCTGGTCTGGTTGTTCCAGACTAAAGACTTCCGCCAGCCGGAGTGGCCGTGCGGATCTAGGCGTTACAGTCTGGAACCGCGTGACCGCTACGGCTGCAGGTTCGAATCCTGCCTTGGGCATGGATGTGCGTGATGTCCTTAGGTTAGTTAGGTTTAAGTAGTTCTAAGTTATAGGGGACTGATGACCACAGCAGTTAAGTCCCATAGTGCTCAGAGCCATTTGAATCTTTCAAAGACTTCCTAGCAACACAAATATGCCTCTGAGGGAGACGCTCGCTACACAATCACTGACGGCACAGTGAGTGATTTTAACAAGAGAAGTCACACAGTAACTCCAGTACAGTCAACTTTAGCCAAAACTGCTCAAGACGGACAACATAGGCCGCTTGTACGCAGAACGCTCAATTTCCAACTGTACTCGGAAAGTTACATTGAAGTCGAAACTTCATAAACTTCTTCAAACAGTTACAATTAAATGAAAGTATATTAGACAGCCAACGGAAAGCAGTCTGTCCAGAGCAGCGAGAGCTCAGTCTTGTAACCTACCCCGCCCGAAAGGCGAAAGCCGAGCCCTCTCAAGAGCACCCGTACAAGCCGAACACAGAACATTCCCGCCCCCACGACAGTGGTCGTGGTTAAACGTTCCAATCAGCAACTCGAAAACCGGCGGAAAATTCCCCTCTATTGCCGATGCAGTACTATTCCACCAATGGAGATGCTTGGCGCCAATTTCTGCGCCGATTTTGCTACGTCACGGAGCTATTCCCTGGGCAAGCCAATCACAGTTATGAATTTGCAGAAAGCGCGTGAATTTGCCCGCCAAGACTGCCTGGGAACACAAGTCATTCCCACACCTCGCTGGTAGCCCACCAGAAAGTGCTTTCACTAAGTTTCTGCGAAGTAACGGAATCTCTAGCCCAGCCGCTCCGTCAGGTCCCTCTGGGCGTGTCGCCCCCGCTCTTATGACAATGTCAGCGTCTGGAAAGCATCCACTCGACTCCCTCACAACCGTCGGCTTAACCCTTTCAAGATCAGCAAAACCCACCTGTCACTGGACCACCCGGGTAACGAGAGACGCTGCATGGGAGGTCCGTGTGTGAAGGAATAGCGACTTTCCACAGCATGCAATTAGAGAGGAAAATCGAATTACTCAGAGTAAGATAGAAATATGAGACGGGGCAAACACTCCGATGGTCACATCGGAGAGGTTACTGTTGACCATGCTGGACTAGGATTACGCACACTAAGAGTCTTCGAACTCCCTTTCGAAGTTCAAAAATGGTTCAAATGGCTCTGAGAACTATGGGACTTAACTTCTGAGGTCATCAGTCCCCTAGAACTTAGAACTACTTAAACCTAACTAACCTAAGTACATCACACACATCCATGCCCGAGTCAGGATTCGAACCTGCAACCGTAGGGGTCGCGCGGTTCTAGACTGTAGCGCCTAGAACCGCTCGGCCACTTCGACCACCCCTTTCGAAGTGCCACCAGAAGTGCCTCAGCTTTCCGCCCTTACGGGACGGTAATTAGCCACGTGGCCGTAAAAAGGAACACCTTCGAGACGTACCAGCTCCTCAACGGCGTCCGTCAAGTGAAAATTGAATTAAAGAAACATGTGCCATCCTACTTAGTCATAGGTGGTTGTCGAGCAATTTTAATGTACGACGGACAACCTCGTACTTGTTCTGGTTGCGGCCAGGAGGGTCATGTGCGCTCGGCGTGTATTCAACGTCGGGTTACACAAATTCCATTACATGACACAGCACCACCTCCTTCGCTCACGGCCCTCCCCCTCAATTACGCAGGGGTGACACGATCGACCGTCATGACAGACGACAAACCACTTGGCAGACGGGAAGCGTTAGAATGCACACCTGTCGCCAGTCCTGGATTGACCAACAACATTACGCTCTCCATAGAGATTGAAGAACGCCGCCCATCGACTCCACATGAAGATTCGGACGAGAGAATGGAACTCGACGCGAGGGTTGTACTGACCTCTGCCTTTCTCCCTGAGGAGGATGCAATACGGGAACCACAAACTCTTTAGGACACAGAAACGCACGTCCGCAAACAAAGGTCACCGAGAAAACATAAAAAGCGACCACGCACACCCTCAGACGATTGCCTCCAGCGTTTTCTCTAGTTGACGACCGGACAGCCGACGAAACGACTAGGAAAATGGATGACACAGAATCGCCCTTACCTGTCACTTTGTCTGATTCTGACAAACCCGATTCCACTCTCTCGGGCAAACAGATGGCAAGCTCAACGCCCGCCGTTGGTACACAACCAGAAACAACTGCGGATTCACCCTTAGTCACTCAGCCCACAAGTGTTCTACCGCAGCCACCGTTAACTTACGGACCTTGGGCGGATGACATTGAAGACGATTCTACGCCCGCTGTGGAGGATGAGGAGAGGGGTCTCTCCTCCCACACCTCGGCCCCTCCCGAGTAGCAACAGATGCCGGCGCGGACGCGGCCAGCAGATCACGGGCCCCACCTTTTACGGCGACACTGACGACGGCCCCCACCGCAGGAGACGATCTTCAGACCTATCGCTTAACGACCATCAACATTAACACCATTCGGATACGTATGAAGTTGTCGTTGCTCCAAGACATGCTCAATGCAGCAGACGTTGACATAGTCTTTCTCCAAGAAGTCTTCGTCGCCGATTTCCCGGGTATGTATGGTTATACGGCTCATGTGTCCCACGACTCGCCAACTAACAGTGGAGTCGCAGTTCTCCTCAGAGAGGGCCTCGAGGCGGACGAAGTCCAATATCTCCCCGACGCTAGAGGAAAGGCCGTAACGGTGCAAGGTGTCCGGTTTATCACTGTGTACGCCCCTTCCGGAACGAATCGCCGTCGTGACCGATCGCTCTTCTTTGCAGAAGGAATAGCACCGCTTTTTCAGGGCAGGCACGATGACGTGATATTAGGGGGCGATTTCAATTGCACCCAAGCACCTAAAGATCAGCTGCCACGCCATTCACCGTGCCCCGAACTTGGGACACTCATCGGCGATCTCCAGCTGGTAGATACATGGGAACATGTCCGAGGAAATAGACTGGGATACACTCATTTCACGAGTCACTCGTCTAGTCGCATCGATAGGATTTGCGTTTCCCGTTCCCTCGCGGCAAAGGTGAGTGACGCGGAGGTGTGACCAGTAGCCTTTTCTGATCATGAGGCCTATAAATGTGCCGTCACCCTTCGTCGCCAATGGGTGTGGCGCAGCCGACATCCCTGGAAATTAAACCTGGCTCATCTCGCTTCCCCGGATAGTCGATGCGCCATCGTAGACACGTGGAGTTCGTGCGTCCGCCGCCTTCCGACGTCGATTAGTTGGTGGTTAAACTGCGCCAAGCCGGCCCTACGGAGAACCTTTATTACGTATGGTCGTGAGACTGCTGCTTGGAGGCGGCAGACCCTCGATTTTTATTTCACGGTCCTTCGCGAATGCTCCTCCTTGCCACCCGCACCGGAACGACAGTTGACAGTTCAGCATGCGAAGGCACAGATCGTAACCCATATGCGCCGAAACCTCGAAGGGACGATCGTCCGAGCGCGAACACAAGACTCGCAACGGAACGACCCACCATGTACCACGTCATCCCAGAACGTACACTGCGAAGACGGGCGCTCATACATGCCGTCACCACTGAGGACGGCCGTCATCACACCACACAACGCGGTATTGCGGCAGCCTTCTTCGACCATTACGCACGACTTTATTCTGCTCAATGTTCCGATCCGACGACGGTGACAGCAGTCTCACAACTGGTTTACGGCATTGTCCCACAGAATTTACAAACTGAATTATTGAACGACATTACGGAAGACGAAGTTATCGACGCCATAGGTAAAGAAGCGGCGAATAAGTCTTCTGGCCCCGACGGGCTCCCTGTGGAGTTTTATAGAACTTTCCAGTATTTACTGGTTCCCACGTTGACAGACATCTGTCGGGAACTTCTGTCCCCCGCGGTGCCGCTCCCTACGACCTTCGTAGAAAGAATAATTACACCGGTTCACAAACCTAAACGTGGGGCTCTAATACAAGATTACCGCCCGCTAACACTCGTCAACTGCGACATGAAGATATTCACCAGACTATTAGCAAACCGTCTACGACCGACCCTACCTTACGTCATCTCACCAGATCAGACTTCCCTAGGGGGTACCGGGGGTACCAACAACATCCACACAGCACTGTGTCGATACCGTGATTTAATAGCCCTAGCCAGGGCACGCCGCATCCCGGGAGCGCTGGCATCACTAGATTTTAGCCAAGCTTTTGATCGTAGGGATCACTTGTACCTAACGTCCGTTCTCCAGCACATGCAGTACCCCCAGCAATTCACAGACGTCGTAATGCGCCTCCTCCGAGGGGCGACTTCCAAAGTGCTCGTTAACGGGCGTAACTCGCAGTCCCTCCCGATTTTCCGTTCCGTGCGTCAAGGCTGCCCCTTGTCGACGTTACTATACGCTTTGGCACTGGAACCGCTCCTCTGTGGCCTCCGTCAACGCCTCACCGGTCTTACCCTATGTGACGTCACATTTCGCTGTACAGCATATGCAGACGACCTAGTTCCCTTGTTCCGCAATCGCGACGATGTCATCAGAGCACCAGAATGGATTACCACGTACGGTGTGGCTTCCAGCAGCTGTCTCAACATCGACAAATCGGTCGCCATGGCCATAGGAGACAGGTTGACCCCAGCGTGTGTCGAACCCCTACAGCTTCGTGGCACTATCAAATGTCTCGGTATAGAGTTTCACGACAACATCGGCGCACTGCGGCTCTTAACTGCCGCCGCTTATTACAACAAATTCGGGTCCAGATCTTCAACCTTCGTCTGCGGATCCTCGATATTCTACAAAGGACACACTTCGTCAATGTTTACCTCGCATCGCGCCTTCCACACATAGCGCGTGATCTTCCAATACCGTTACTGATGGCTCGACGTGTATTAGCGGCATTCGGAGACTACGTCAGCACCGGCATGCTCTTCAAAGTCAGTTATGAGTCACTGACCCTTCCCCCAGAAAGGGGAGGTCTTGGTCTAGTCCGTGTCGACGACAGAGCTGTGGCCCTGCATGTCAACTCACACATCAAGCTGTGGCGCCACCACCCGGAAAGTTTGACAGGTTTGCTGTTGGAGTCCTTAGCTCCGCCCTCCCTTATGCCACCACTGACGACGCAAGACATTGCCCCACCCTTCTACTACTTCGGGAACTTTTACATTGAACACAGCTATGTCCGTATCGCAGTACCACCGACGAAACAGGCATCGGCGCAGGTTATATATCATGTCCTACAGCAGAGGCGCCCACCAAACATCGTGGATACCAAAATCCCTCAGGTTAATTGGAAGGTGGTGTGGAGGACGATTCACGCGGTTACAGTGGCCACAGACGTCCGATCCACATGGTACATCAGTCAATGGTAAACAGATCACCCGATCACGCCTCCACAAGATAAACATGGCGGAATCGCCTCTATGTGTAGACTGCTGGATGTCAGACACGGACGAACACCGTCTCACATGTGGCGCGGCAGAAGACGTATGGCACTTGGTGCTACAAATTTTGTCGTATTTGCTACGAGTGACTCCGGAACACATTACACCTCGGTTTCTACTATTTCCGGATCAACAGTATTTCCCGCGCACCAAGACCAACGTTGTCACGTGGATCCGTGCGCATGTGGTACACTACTTATTTCACGATGGACCTAAAGATGTATTCGAATTTTGGAACTACCTACAAGAACGTCATTGCAAGATCGTACGAAATCCAAAATACAGACAGTATTTTTCTAATTACTTAGGGAGTGCCCTACGCGACCCTCCACGCAGCTGGATCATCAACAGGTAGGAGAAGAAACCCACTGAGTGAGCTGACAAGACTAAGTTCGATTCTCGGTGGAAAAACATACGACATACGTGAAGACGTACCTGGATGATGAAGCGTAAGGAGCGTAGCGACACACCCTCCTGCATCATGTACGCAGCACTTTTTTTTCGTTTTCCCCATATACATTACCTCGGTGTAGGAACGTGCCGAGATATTGTTTTCTTTACTCAGAGCACGATGCGGTGCTAGGAACATTTATTTTTTTTGTGGTATAAAGTAAAACCAAATTAAGAATATATTAAAAACAGTAAATAAAAATAAATAAATAAATAAAAATTCCCACAAAATATTTCCCCTTACCATCCCTGATTCCTTGATTCCTTGTCGGGGCGAGGGGGACACTGTGACCAGGCCTCGGGTTACGATCCCTGATCACTCAGCCCTCCCCGACCTCAGCCCTCGAAGTTAAGTCGGTTCGAACCCTGGTACGGGAAATTTTCAATGGCAGTATTGGGCTGGCAGGTGAAGGAGGAGTGGTGGCATAAAGTTCCTCATCACAACCCTTTACTTTAATATCGTGGATAAAATTCCAAATATTTCCGCAGTGTCTCATGAAGTGAGAGTATGTGCCACTGTTGATGATGATTCGTCCGTCTGATGGGGATATTAAGCTAGGCGTCTCCCTACCCGCGAAGAGTAGGCTATGTGCCGGCAAAAAGTTTCGCTCTCTCCCTTCCCTTTAACCATAAGAAAGCAACCTAACACTACGTTATATAAGCACAGCACACAGATACACACTTGATACTTCATAACAGACCGGAGGAAGGCATGGCAAAAAAAAACACTTAGACATTGCCATGAGGAGCAATGCACGCCTCTTGGTCTATACAGGGTGTTACAAAAAGGTACGGCCAAACTTTCAGGAAACATTCCTCACACACAAAGAAAGAAAATATGTTATGTGGACATGTGTCCGGAAACGCTTACTTTCCATGTTAGAGCAATACCAATAGTTATTTAAATCTGTTATATTTTGTGCTTTCTGAACAGTCCCTGAAAAAAATAAATAAAAAACGGTCATATGTTTTGTGAAATGATTTATGTAAAAGTAAGAAACAAAACAAAATAAACATTTGATGCATCTCTAAATGATGCTCGGAATCATGTACAGCAAATGAGATGCCGATTGAGCATTTAAAGTTCTATTTTAAACTTAAAATCTTAAAATTATTAGAGTACTAAGGAATACTTTGTCTGTTGGGATTTTACTGAGTGGTCTCTTTGCCTCACTAACGTACGAGCATCTCAGCTGCTTTCAAGCATCATTCAAAAGCGCGTCAAAAGTTTCTCAGATCTGTTTCATTTTTAACTTTTAGACAAATCATTCCAAAAAATTTTTGACAATTTTTACATTTGTAATACAAATAGAATCGAAAGGGAGGAACGCGGTAAGAGCACATAGCCTATACTTCAGAATAGCACCGAGAGGGTTTAACATTCCCACATGACGGATGTACCGTCATCAGCATCACAATTACACTCCCTCACTCTAAGACACTGCAGAAACGTCAGGAAATGAACCCGTGAAATTTGTGTTAAGCCTGAGAATCAACAAATCACCACCTCGCTCATTCAAGCTTTTATCCACTACCTCGATTCATACTGCCTACATCCGAATCGTGTGCCACCACAAAAGCATGTATTAACGAATTCGACTGCAGAAGCTGGGTACTGAAAAGTAGTAAGCCTCAATTTTTTTGTGGGAGACAACGCACATAGACATTAGTTCTCTAGGTACGATAATCTTCCTATTACAGACGGTATTTGTCTACAGTTAAAGTGTAAATTTTCAAGAGAAGAGCATCTGTTCCCAATGTACACGCTAGGTCAGACGGTGAAATGCAATTGACGTCACGAATGCCAAAGTAGCTAACAGTAAGAGTTACAATATCTGCATTGTACGTAAAAGATGTGCGAGTCAGAGTTGGTTGCGCTCACAATTTTTTCTTTGACGATGGTGTTTGTAGAAATATATCTTTGTTTAAAAGCAGGAAACGATTCATACTGAGCAGTAGCACAAAAATTTTGTTCATTCGAAGCTAATGCAAGTGTGTACAAACGAGATATTTTCATGTCGAAACCAGAATCAAGTCCAAATCCGAAGGCCGTGTCGTCAATTAAGTACAACACTTCGAATTTAAAGCACATTTATTACTGACACCAACGTACAGCCAGAACAGAACTCACCTCCTTGACAGAGAGTGAAGCTCGTTATACAAACATCGAATATTGGCAGAATGTTAATATTTACATAAACATAGAATGTTCCAGAATATATAAAAATTACAAACGTAATATATTTCAAGAACCGCCCAGTAATGGTAAATACTAAATATCTGCAGGCGGTCGTGTCTGAACTGGCGACGAAACAGTATGCCACACTGGATGCACCACAGCTGTCAACATTGCTCCCCCTCCTGGCGAAACAGCGACCCACTGATTTCAGAAGTTCTCATTGGAGCTGACAAAAGCACTCTGGATCTTTGGATCTAAATCTTGTCAGTAGTCCTCTGTTTGGAGGCACTGGTGAATCTTCTTCACTATCATGAGTAATGAAGTGAGTCCCTCCCGACGAAGCTTCGCAATTATCGAGTAGGTCTTCAGTTTCCTCGAACCACCCATCACTGATCTGTGCCTGTGGATTGTAGTAGGGCTTCATACGCAGGACATGGACGATGCCTCAGCACTTTTTGATTCTTAATGAAGGATGATAATCCTAGACCTCACATGTGATTTCCGACAAGCGGTGAAGGATACGATACGATGCGACCAACGCGCCTTGTTACTTCGGGTTTGGAGATGAGGTGTTTCACATACCCATCCTGAATATCCTCCAATGGAAACGGGAACAGTGTATTCATTGTCGTTTCGGACTCGCGGCCGTGGAGCAGAAATAACGGTGTCAAGCCTGTACTCTCTTACTGCGTTGTGTTTTATGTGAATGTCTCGACAGGCAGCAGTGTATCCCAATGTCTCTGTTCGACATCAACATGCATCGAGAGCATACTTGTCAACGTCTTATTAAAAAGTTCTGTGAGGAGGTTAGTCTGTAATTGGTAGGCAGTTGCCATCCTGTGGATGCAACGTGAAATTATCTCTGATACTAATCTCAACTGGAAAGCAATTTCAAGATCAGAGATCATCACATGGTGTGCTCCATGTTTCAAAATGATGTCTTCTGTAGGGAACTGGAGCTTTCGCAGTTGGCACAGATTTGGTGACAGGATAGCGACTGAGGTAATCAGTACAGACTATTATCCATCGAATTCCATTTGTCGTCTTTGGGAACCCCCCAAAGAGGTGTCGATTCCAATCAGATGGAATGGCCCCACTGTAGGTGGGATTGGTATCATATGCCCAGGAGGTAATTGCAGCATGTGCTTCCGTCGTTAGCTTTCCTTACAGTGACCCACACGGTGTCTAACGGATCGGTAGGGACCTGTGCAGTGTCCAGTGATATCTACATCTAGTTCTGCTAGAACCTTCATGTATTGCATGTGACTGGATGTTAGAGTTTCGTGGAAGTACTTAAGGATCGCTGGCTGTAGATGAGCTGGGTTGGCACGCAACCATTTCAGTCCCATTAGGTCATAGATTCCCTTACATAATGTTACATTTATTAATTTGAATCCTCCTTTGTTTGTTTCCTCATTCTTCAAGGTTTCTGTGGTCCTCAGCAATGCTGGATCTTCGCTATGTTGAGCAGCTATGTCATTTAATACAGCAATAACTGAGATTTCGTTCGTGCTGTTGTGTTCCTGTAAAGGATTTCTTGGAAGGCAATCAGCATCCTTGTTTTCGCGTCCATTTATGTATATCATTGTGACATTCTACACGTGAAGCCTCAGTCCCCACCTTGCCAGTTGACCCGCCGTATCCTCACTCTGATAGAAGTGCATTCTGTCACAATAGTGAATGGTTAACATAAAGATACAGCCAGAACTTATTGATGTCCCAATCAACTGCAAGGCACTCTTTCTCCGTTGTAGAGTAGTTCACTTCAGACTTGGAAGCTACTCTGGAAACATAATCTGTCACTTTTTTAGCACCTTCCTGGATCTGTACTAGTACTGCTCCTATCTCAAAACCGTTAACGTCAGTGTGATGTTCTGTCTCGACATTCTCGTCAAACAATGCTGGAACTGGAGAAGATAGTAGCGTCTCCTGAAATAAAAGGAAAGGTCTCTCTTCCGCCTCGTTCCAGGAAAATTGGGTGTCACCTTTCAGTAGTTCTCGCAAGGGACATGCTTTGGTACCTAAGTCCTTTGTGAAGAGGAGGTAGTACGAGCACGTTCCGAGAAAATTTTTCACGTCACGAATGTGCTGAGGAGTACGAAAATCTGTGACTGTTCTTATCTTCATTCGGATTGGACAGACTCCATCATTGTTCATTAGGTATCCAAAGACATTTATTTCTTAGGTGGCAAAGAGACACTTTTCAGCATTCAGGCAGAAGTCTGCAGTTTGAACACTCTTTAACATGATTATCAGTCGACTTAGGTGCTCTTCAGATGTCTTCGAGAAAACTACAAGCTGACGAAGCAGGTTGTTCATATGCTCAAAGGTGGCTGGAGCGTCCAAACGGAGTAACTTAGAACTCGTAGAGGTCATTAGGAGATATGAAGACAGTATTTTTCCAGTCAGCCTCATCAAGCTCAGTTTGCCAGTAGCCTGACTGCATGCCCATAGTTGAGACGTACTTTACTCCTTTCAAACATGTCATCGCTGGACAGTAATGACTAGAGATCTTTCTTTGTGATTTTGTTCAGTCACTGGTAGCTGACAGTAATTTCACGTGCCGCCCTTCTTCACAAGGGCCACAGGAAAGGACCAAGGACTCTCTGAATGTTCAGTGATGTCATCTTGCAGCATCTTATCCACTTCCGCCTGGATTAACTGTCGTTCAGCTGGCAACACTATATGAGCGCTGGCTAATTGGAGGACGATCAACGGTGTTGATAGAGTAACTTTTGATCTGTCTTTTCTCCACTCCAGAATTGAAAACATCCGAAAGTGGGTGCGGAATGGCTATCACTCGTCGATATTGTTCCTTGGTCAGACCAGATCCTTTTGGCTGTTCGATAGTAGCTTCTTCCCCCGTGTTGCTAGGAGAGGTAGCAGAGCATGATTCATTGTTGATGACACAGCTGCCTTCCCTGGACTGATTCATCTGTCCATACGCACATATTTTTAGGGATGAGTTGTGGCTGTTTGTGAAAATTAATGGCACAAAGTTCTCCTTCATCACCTACAGTGCTTATGATCATCGCTGGCATGTAGATTTCTTTTGTGAACCTGCGTAGCTTTTTTTTCAGTCGATAAAAGTTTGAAAATTAAAATGGGCGCCTACAACGGCGAACAGCGGCCCAGAGTAATTTCGTTACGTGTGCTTGTGCGCGCAGCTTCGCCAACTTGGAGCTCTGATCTTCCAAGGTCTGTGACTCGTGATGCCTGTAAGAAGTGTCATCCGAGAATAACACCATAACTACATTCTGCTGAAATGACAAGTTAGGACTATGTTCTCTTATTGATAGTTATTCTTGTAATACATGTTCCTGTCGCATGGACATACTTCCCGTTTGCGACTTTCAGCACAATCGTTCTTGTATAACGGAACGTAGTCTTCTTTAGCAGGCGGCGATAAGCTTCCAATATTACAGAAGAAGAACCTCTTGAGGGTACTAGCGCCTGGACTGGTTGGCCATCGATCGTAACGTCGATAAGATACTTGTCATCTTAGTAATTGTTGACCATGGAGGATTTTTGTCTGTGGCGGCCTGTTATCTATGTATGATCAAGTCGCTTTGTTTGCCTCAAGTCGCGGCTAGGTAAATGGCTGGGAGCTCCGTACGGCGACGGGGAAAGGCTACGGCACGTTGGGGAGCGACATCGTCTAGGGTACGGCTATGGAATTCGCCCCACAGTCCACAATAATCGTCTGCAGATGACTGGCGTAAACAGACTGTTGAAGTCTTTGCAGTAGAGCACGTGTCCAGGACGTCCACAATGAAAAATGACTGGCTTGTGTGCCCTGTCCTCCAGATATCTGCTCTTCTGCTAGGTGTCTTTACTTGGTGGAGGAATTGGTTGTAATTTTGTCGGTCGCATGATGGGTTGTCGTTTGACGGCGCCAATATATGTCAGAGTTTGCCGATTCCATTCTTTATGGCGATTTCGACTGGTGATGGTGATTGGTGCCAATGATTGATACACAAAAGTCAAATATGCCAGATCATACAAACATCATGAACACAAGATGTTTCAAGAAGCTTACAGCAATGGTAAATACTAAACAACAAATAATTGCTCATCGTTGGGTTTGAAAATGGTTCAAATGGCTCTGAGCACTATGGGACTTAACAGCTGTGGTCATCAGTCCCCTAGAGCTTAGAACTACTTAAACCTAACTAACCTAAGGACATCACACACATCCATGCCCGAGGCAGGATTCGAACCTGCGACCGTAGCAGTCGCGCGGTTCTGGACTGAGCGCCTAGAACCGCTCGGCCACCGCGGCCGGCCGTTGGGTTTGAACTGGCGACCTAAAGCACACCAGGCAGCGATGCTAAACACTACGCCACACTTGAAATTGGAAAAAATAAACAAATACTTTTTGCTTCACAAAGAATACAAAATTCGTAAAAGAAAATGAATGAAACACTTGTTGGAAACGTGTCGTTTCCATTGTTGTTATACTTCCATGCTATGGTTTCTGCAGAAATTAGAGCTTCTGAGACACCATAACTTGTGAAAACACAAATTTTTTGAGCCAAATGAATGAAAATGATGCACACTTCGCAGCAACACTCTTACCTGAAGTGCGCCAACGAAAAATTGCGTCTTCTTTACAGTAAAGTGTGAAGTAAAATATTTTTTTTTAACGAAAGCTTTTTATTTCGGATTATTTTTAATACTGTAGTGCTCTTCCGTTGTATACTGCATACACTCATCTGTTGTTGTGGTCTTCAGTCCTGAGACTGGTTTGATGCAGCTCTCCATGCTACTCTATCTTGTGCAAGCTTCTTCATCTCCCAGTACCTACTGCAACCTACATCCTTCTGAATTTGCTTAGTGTATTCATCTCTTGGTCTCCCCCTACGAATTTTACCCTCCACGCTGCCCTCCAATACTAAATTGGTGATCCCTTGATGCCTCATAATATGTCCTACCAACCGATCCCTTCTTCTGGTCAAGTTGTGCCACAAACTCCTCTTCTCCCCAATCGTATTCAGTACCTCCTCACAATTTGTTATGTGATCTACCCATCTAATCTTCAGCATTCTTCTGTAGCACCACATTTCGAAAGCTTCTATTCTCTTCTTGTCCAAACTATTTACCGTCCATGTTTCACTTCCATACATGGCTACACTCCATACAAATACTTTCAGAAATGACTTCCTGACGCTTAAGTCTATACTCGATGTTAACAAATTTCTCTTCTTCAGAAACGATTTCCTTGTCATTGCCAGTCTACATTTCATATCCTCTCTACTTCGACCATCATCAGTTATTTTGCTCCCCAAATAGCAAAACTCCTTTACTACTTTAAGTGTCTCATTTCCTAATCTAATACCCTCAACATCACCCGACTTAATTTGACTACATTCCATTATCCTCGTTTTGCTTTTGTTGATGTTCATCTTATATCCTCCCTTCAAGACACTGTCCATTCCGTCCAACTGCTCTTCCAAGTCCTTTGCTGTCTCTGACAGAATTACAATGTCATCGGCGAACCTCAACGTTTTTATTTCTTCTCCATGGTTTTTAATACCTACTCCGAATTTTTCTTTTGTTTCCTTTACTGCTTGCTCAATATACATCTATACTTGCATTATTGGTCGTTATTGTGAAATATGCGAACTGGTAGATAATGCAACCCTAGCTGTTGTTCTTTATTTCAGAAAATGAATGCAAGTCTGGCTGAAGTACTTATTTCAGTGTTACAGTAGTCCTAGTAATCGCTGTGAGTTTTTTTCTAGTTCAGTTCCATATTTGTAATTGGTCTCGGTAAATTGGGCTATATCTCAAAGTGTCGACAGTATGGCAATGATTGCAGTACAGACTCTGCTTCAATTGAGTCTTCAGTTTTTCGCTGTGAGGACCTTCGCATTTACTATGCCATACTATGTCGACACTATTTTGTATTGAAGGATGGATTGTTAATATTTTTCCAGACATTTTTCCAGTTGACTACTGGATATTTCTCTCCCACAGGGTTCGGCTTGTGGTGTCTCGTGAGTTGGCAATACGTCATTCTGGTGTTAAATGGCCGTGGATTATCTTGATTATAGCTCATGTCCATGTACCATTCTGCGTTTTGAAGACTCAGTGAGGTTTCCGGGCCTCTTTTTTTTATTCCAAATTGTCGTGGTTGCCACACCTGAGAGACATGAAAGCCAGAACCCTGAAGGCACTGAACATCATAAAGTGCCTTAGCCACAGGTGTTAGGGAGCGGACAGGGTGCGTCTGCTCCAGTTTTATACGGCTTTCGCACGTTCACGGCTAGACTTTGGCGTACCGTGCATGGATCGATGAGGCCTTCTTATCTGAAGATCATTAATGCTGTCCACTATGAGGGGATTAGGCTGGCCACGGATGCTTATAGGACTAGCCCCATAGCCAGACTCTGTGCTAGGGCTGGTGAACCGCCACTGCCAATTCGACAGTAACTCCTCATGGTGCGTCAGGCACGTAAGTTCCTCGTAGCTACGAATTCACCTGAATACCGTACTGTTGGTGGTCCGCCCCTGGAACACCTTTTTTTCAGTCATCCACGAGCAACAAGGCCCTTTGGTGGAGTGATTTGGTGAGGAGCAAGTAAACCCCAAACCCAGGGTTTTAACCGTCTGCCAGCCTGGTTAGCGCAGAAGCCTAGAGTAATTTTAGATTTAGCGCAGTACTGCAGAGGTTGCATTCCTTCAACTTTACAGCTGTTTTTACGGGTAGACCGAAACAGGGGGACTCCGTTGGTTGATCTGTTGTTTTCCCTGATTGTGTCCTTAACGTCCGACTGCATCAAGACTTTACTGTCTTTGATGCAGAATCATATGCGACCGAGCAGATGAGACGTGGTTCGAGTACTAAATTCCTTGTCTTTTAGGATTCTTTGAGTGCCCTTCACTCTCTACAAAGCTTCTACCCAGCAGATAAAGTAGTCCAGAATATCAAGGACGCCCTCCTCAAGTTACAACCGCTGAAGGTGGTATCATTCTGCTGGGTGCCAGGGCGCATGGATATTGCGGGGAACGGAAGGCCAGCCTCCGTTAGGTCGGTGTGCCATCCCCCTGCATGCTATCACTTATCTGTTGCGATACAGAGCCTTTCGCCGCTGGGAGGATGAATGGCTGGAAACGCAGACAATAACCTCCTTCTTGTAAAGCTCTCAACGTGGCCGTGTCGTATCTCCTTCAGGCCAGGTCGTCCTTACTCGTCTTCGTAGAAGCCACAGCCCTATGACGCATGACTTCTGGCTCCTGAAAGAGGAAACTCAATGTGTGGTTCTTGTGGCGTACAGATCCCAGGAATAGCACTTTTCAGCGTTCCTCCGTTGTCTTAAGGCGCGTAAGATAGAGAGAGAGTGTGGTCAAAACGAGTGAGGTTGGAGTGAGTGCATAAGTGCCATTTAATAGGTTTTCTCCTCACTATATGATAACATTTTCATAATTTTATCCACATTAGTTTCTTTTAATGCGCTCAAGGGCGCTGTAACCTCGCCGTTGAGCATCCTTAAGCGCCAAATATGCACACTACATGTAGTAAGTGCGGACGTTGCCGAGTTGAGAGCTGATGCGGCCAATGTCGACTAGAGCTTTCTTGTTCGTTGCGGCTAAGCTAGTGAATAAAGTTTTTGTAATTGTCACAAGGGGAGACAGCAGTATTTTGCAGATATGGTTCATATATATTGCAATACATTGTTTTTTGACATCTTTGACGCCCAATCCACCAGCAATGCTGGTAACTTTGAAGATATTTCCGCTCCAGACGAACAAATACGCTGCAGCTAGAGTCTTATGCACTGTATCCTTGGGTACTGGTAACACTGCTAATATATTTTACTTAGGGCATAGCTGTTAATAGATAGAGCTTTCTCTATCCGGTTTAACGTTCTAGTTTTACGTTCATAGAGAGTATCCCTGGATATACAAGTATTAGGTTAATGGTCCCAATTTCCAACTGTCATCTCCCGTGGACTGGACATTACAATCATACCTAAATGATTCGTCTTCTCTGTTCTTTACAGCCCTGTTCTTCCCATGTTCTCAGTTTGGGATCCGACAAGTAAAATCTTCGATTTGCATTCATTCAGCTTGGTGCCAGATGAAGCGACACGAATGAATATTATTTCTTGAACAGTTTCAATTTCAGATTTCGTGTTAAATACGACACTTATATCATCAGCATAATAGTATGTGCCAAACATCTGTAAACCTTGTAATATTTGATGCAGATTTAACAGCAATGGTTCTACGACGATTGCATACAGTGTGATAAAAAGGATGCAGTCTTGTCGCACAAATTGTTTAATCGGGACTGATGAACTTAGTAGGCCTTTAATTCTGAGACGGCTGGAGTGGCCGAGCGGTTCTAGGCGCTGCACTCTGGAGCCGCGCGACCGCTACGGTCGCAGGTTCGAATCCTACCTCGGGCATGGATGTGTGTGATGTCCTTAGGTTGGTTAGGTTTAAGTAGTTATAAGTTCTAGGGGCATGATGACCTCAGCAGTTAAGTCCCATAGTGCTCAGAGTCATATGAACCATTAATTCTGATTCGAGAGGAATTTCCGACTATACAATTTCGTATGAGCTGAGTAAAATGATCACTGAACCCCATCAGTCGCCTTACTGTTAGTACAAAGTGGTGGTTAATGCGGTCAAATGCCTTATCAAAGTCTAAAAACAAGACACCAACGTCGCATTTACATTGCCACTATAAATTTATAATATCCGTATATTCACATAATGCATATGTCATAGATTTCCCTGACGCAGCACTGACTTGATAGGGATAGTTACCTACGTAAGTATCGACTTCATTCTACTATTTATGAGTCAGCTGAAGACTTTATAGTCGGAGTTCAGCAGAGTCAGTGATCGGAAATCCTTCAGCCAGCACTAGATGCACCACAGCTCGCCGCAATATAATTAGAGTAAGTATGTAATGAAATTCGGTAATTTTATACTACAACAGCAGTGTCACACTTGTGAACTGGGTGGCATTGGCAAAAAACTCGATTATAATGGAGCAAAATGACATAAAATACGACACATAACATATTCGTAGCAAATGCGTCTAGGTATCGAAGGAATGATTATCCGATTTGGATTTTATTTAGTAAAATGATGCTACGTTCATTTGAGTCTGACCTAAGTCAAGGCTTTGGACATCACCTTAGCTGCCAAACTGTCCAACTGGGTATTTTTCCGTAATCCAGATAAAGTGTGTTGTAGGGTAAGTTTACAGTGCACACCGAATGTTGCCTTCTGAGCCTCCTAGTTTGCTTAATATTTACGTATTATCTGATCAGAAGTTACAAGTCATTCACCCCTTGTAGGAGGGGGGGGAGGGGGGGCTCAGATCCCTCTTGCACTTGCTCTTCCTTCAAAAACGCCGCATGAACTACGGTGGGAACGTCCGCCTTCTTATGAGGGACACGGCCTAGTTTCCTACACCAACGCGTATCTCGCAAACTTATCTGTGTGGACAGAGTAGAGTGTGACAGCAGCATCTCTCGCGCCTTTACGCCAAATTTTAAATCCTAATAAGATTTCCCTGAGGCGGGGACCTCCCTGAGAGGCCTCCATACTTTTTACTACCTCTCGCACTCCCGTATTACGCACATTATTCGCTCCTACCGTCACTTGATTCTCGGACGAGTTCTTCATTTCCTCCACATTAACAACTTATTTATTTGCCTGTCTTTCAGTGTCCCCTTGGCTGTCTCATCGCCATCAGGTTAATGATTACTGAAAATAAGGCACATTTTCTTTCAATATATTTCCTCATTTTGAATAGATATTTGTCATTGCGGCCCAGTCATTTACTATAGCTCTCTCGGCCATCACTACCTACAATGAATATAATGAATTGGAACGATAGCACGCTGATTAAAAACGCGTATTCCTGTAGATCAGTTTCAAAAACATTCACCGTAATTAGTATGAATCTGACAATTCTCTTTTGACGCACACCATTTTCGTCACCGATAAATCATGTAGATTAGTTCCCTAACGCTCAGTGGGCACGACGGAAATCTATCCTCGCTGATGAATATTTCGATTCGGGGACACTTCAAAATCAGCCTTTTGCTCCAGGCAGATTTTTGCGCGAGTTGATCGATGTCTTCTTGCGCCACTGATCGCCAGCACCAGATGTTAATGACATGTCTACTCCCCTGTTTGCCGGCCGGAGTGGCCGCACGGTTCTAGGCGCTACAGTCTGGAGCCGAGCGACCGCTACGGTCACAGGTTCGAATCCTGCCTCGGGCATGGATGTATGTGATGTCCTTAGGTTAGTTAGGTTTAATTAGTTCTAAGTTCTAGGTGACTGATGACCTCAGAAGTTAAGTCGCATAGTGCTCAGAGCCATTTGAACCATTTGAACTCCCCTGTTTATGGCTGGCGTCCCCATCACTTTTAAATTGTGTTTATGTTGAATTTTCCTCTATCCTGCCTCCGTTTTCGGCAACTCCACCCTTTCGGTGTACTTGTTGCTGTGAACCTCCACGTCTGTTTCCATGTGAACAATGCATTGCGTTTGCATCTCGCTGTAGGCAGTGTTTTGTCCCTCAACGGGCATGCATTACGACGTTGCGCCTCGCCATTCCGCTCTTTAACAGTTTGGCAGTGCCGCCGATCATCTCTGTTCGTCGAGAACTGTGGTGGCCTCGTATTGGCGCCACTATAGTTCTCCGCAGCGCCTGTCCTGATATTCTTTCAATTTTCGCTCGAATCGAGGGTTCTTAAGATCACTCGAAATGTTTCTTTTGCAGTCGCACCTATTAGCGATCGCTTTACGTGCAGTAGAAAGCGAGTTGGCACAGCTCCGCACCATCCCGTGAGCTGCATAAGTTCGACAAAACGACTGGTCATCACCGCAACATTTTCCTCTTACATCGCCGTAAACTGCCGTGATTGCTGGGAGTACTCGAACTGTCTGCAACGAATCCTCATTTTGAAGGCCGCAAGGTCCACTAGGATCCATCATTTAACTAGGAAGTTTGCCATGAAGCCGTTGTCGGTAAATTCCTCACGTAATAAAACCTCAAACCGCGCCGATAATTGAGGCTTTAGCATCTGTTGCGTAACCAGCAGTTCGTTGCATTTTACGGTACCTTTCATGCGGAAATAATCATCGATATTTCGCAAGAAAGCCTTGGAATTTGCATTTCTGTTCATCCCAAATTTAAGGAGCGGAACACCAACGTGCTGCATATTCGATGCAATTTATGCATGAACGTACGGCTCCTGCTTGTCTTGGCTGCCACCTTATCTGAGTACATTTATGTCTACAGTGTCTTGTGAGTGTTTTGGTATTAGAGACCCGTGTTCTACAGCAGTTCGTTACAGAGCAACAATGTAATAATGTAATTATGATTTATTCAGGATGGAAACCACCTAGATTTAGGTCCAACGTGGTTTCCCTAAATCACTTAATGCGAATGCCTGGACGGTGCCTTTCAAAAGTTAATAACCCATTACGTTCTCATTCTTGTTCAGTCCGAGCTGCTGCTCCGTCCCTAATTAGATCTTGGTCTTTGTCCCCTGACTGCCCAAAACAAAAATATGAGCTCTTAAATAGGCATACAGCTACAAAGGAATATGTAAATAAATAACCAAGACGATAGAGCACCAGAATACAATGCATTTTGTGCCCCATTCATTCTAATAAACAGGATAACAGTGAACTCAACCAACAAAATTTCGGATAGTTGAGAGGTATTTTCCGATTACATAGGTATAAGAGACCCGCGGCCTACAATTGCCCTTTACAGAGTAATAATGTTATCATGATTCAACCAGTTTGTAACTCCAATTACATTTGTTTCTGTGGAAATACTTTCACTACATTGAAAAAGCCTGTAATGTGCAATCACCCCAAATGTACAACACAAAGCAGAGTAATGCTAAAAAACCTCAGACGACAGTGTGATGTAGTTGCCGTCACTGCACAACAGCTAAGCGTAAAGTCGTTGTGTTGCTTTTCCATTGCATTCAGTGATCACATACACTAGGGACATACCGACCAACCCTATATCAGTAGACCGTTCCACACTTCTGAGTGTCACTGTTAGCGTACAACTAACACTGCCGGAAAAACGAACCCGAGGCAGAACCGGTTAATACTAAACGAAGTCTTAAGGACGAAGTGTTAACTGGACATTAGTGTTGTCAACAGCTAGTATCTTGAGTAAATAAAAAAATGTTTCCAAATAAGTCCCGCAGCGTTTCCCATAGACACTTGCATTGTTTTGTAGACTGTGCAGTGCAATACAGAGAGTGTTGTTTCTGCAGTTGTAAGAGGTGGATACGAAATAGACCTTTTAAACAACAAATGCGAAGACGTACAACTGCATTAGTAAAACTTACACACTTTTATTTACAAAGTTGCCAACAGTTAAAAGGGAAAAGCAATAACGTTAAGTCCTTACCTTTCTCTGTTGAATTAAGAACTATTCATCTAATGAATAATTTCCTTGATTAATTGATTCGCAGCTAGTGTACTGGTGAGAGTGGTCTAGGTATGGACTCGCTATCTCGATGAGGCTTCAATGGCAGCCATCCAGTGTTTGCCGTATCTTCTCCCCAACGATCTCCGTGTGCGCCAACTTGTAAGGAAAAGTAGAAGAATACTACTAGCTACGCTGAGGGCGTGGCAGTCAACTGTAAGGTCTGTATAGCGACACTCGTCGGTCTTGCGGAGAGTGGTGGAAATTCCTGAACGAGTGAAGCTCCTGCTGGCGATTACGATACAAAATGAAGACCTCGGACAAGGCCAACCGATTCGACGCTTGTGCATAGCCTAAAATGAAAGTCTCTAAGATATTTTGACTCGACAATCTCGCGTTTTTGAGAAAACTACCCCTAAATTTCATGAAATGCAACCGACTCTGAATTGACAGGATCGATAGATAATCGAGAAGAGAGTATTTTGCAACAGATATGGGGTCTGCAAACGCATATTTTTCTGTAAATCCAGAAAAGAATTTTTTTCAACTGCTGCTTATGTATCCATAAGTTAAGAGTTGTTCAATGAAAGCGCCGTTGGTGTAGCGACCAAGGCGTCTGACAACGAAGCGATGAGCCTGTGTTCGGTTCCCAGTTGCATTCTGCAGCTTTTCTTTATTTTTTCCGTTTTGAAATTGGTTTGTGAAGGAGAATTAAAAATAAATCAATAGGGAGTAATAACAAGGTAGGCAAGTCAATTTCTCAGACGACTTGGATCAGTAAGGAATTAAAAATTTAATCGTAGTAGATTTACAATGCCTCTTTCATTCACTTGCCACATGTCAACTTTCTTCGAATAACTAAATGTATGGTACTCGTTGTACAAACATTCGAAGGAAATATATTCGCGGCATCAAGAGCATCTAACGAATGCAATCTTTCAGCAATTACATCGGAATATTTTAAAATGTTTCTTTTTCGGGGGTTAACTTTGATGCATACCACGCATGCGATAACGGTGCTGAAAGTTGATAATGAATTATACTGTTAATCGTTAGTGCGTCCGCTCTGTTGTACAGTTCTCGCTTGGTTTACAGTAACAGACTGTAATTTTGAATGAAGCCTCGAAATGAAGTTTTTAACTTAGCGATAAAAATAACCATCACGTTGCTGGAATACAGATGTGGAGTTTGGCAGTATTGCTTCTATCGCGCAAATCGCTTGGCCCTCGTTATTTACACTACTGGCCATTAAAATTGCTACACCGAGAACAAATGCAGATGAGAAACGGGTATTCATTGGACAAATATATTATACTGGAACTGACATGTGATTACATTTTCATGCAATTTGGGCGCATAGATACTAAGAAAATCAATACCCAGAACAACCACCTCTGGCCATAATAACGGCCTTGATACGCCTGGGCATTAAGTCAAACAGAGCTTGGATGGCGTGTACAGGTACAGCTGCACATGCAGCTTCAACACGATACCACAGTTCATCAAGAGTAGTCACTGGCGTATTGTGACGAGCCAGTTGCTCGGCCACCATTGATCACACGTTTTCAATTCGTGAGAGATCTGGAGAATGTGCTGGCCAGGGCAGCAGTCGAACATTTTCTGTATCCAGAAAGGCCCGTACAGGACTTACAACATGCGGTCGTGCATTATCCTGCTGAAATGTAGGGTTTCGCAGGGATCGAATGAAGGGTAGAGCCACGGGTCGTAACACATCTGAAATGTAACGTCCACTGTTCAAAGTGCCGCCAATGCGAACAAGAGGTGACCCAGACGTGTAACCAATGGCACCCCTTACCATCATGCCGGGTGATACGCCAGTATGACGATGACGAACACGCGCTTCCAATGTGCGTTCACCGCGATGTCGCCAAACACGGGTGCGACCATCATGATGCTGTAAACAGAACCTGGATTCATCCGAAAAAAATGACGTTTTGGCATTCGTGCATCCAGGATCGTCGTTGAGTACACCATCGCAGGCGCTCCTATCTGTGATGCAGCGTCAAGGGTAACCGCAGCCATGGTCTCCGAGCTGATAGTCGATGTTCCTGCAAACGTCGTCGAACTGTTCGTGCAGATGGTTGTTGTCTTGGAAACGTCCCCATCTGTTGACTCAGGGATCGAGAAGTGACTGCACGATCCGTTACAGTCATGCAGATAAGATGCCTGTCATCTCGACTGATAGTGACATGAGGCCCTTGGTATCTAGCACGCCGTTCCGTATTACGCTCCTGAACCCACCGGTTCGATATTCTGCTAACAGTCATTGGATCTTCGCCGGCCGCGGTGGCCGTGCGGTTCTGGCGCTGCAGTCCGGAACCGCGGGGCTGCTACGGTCGCAGGTTCGAATCCTGCCTCGGGCATGGGTGTGTGTGATGTCCTTAGGTTAGTTAGGTTTAAGTAGTTCTAAGTTCTAGGGGACTTATGACCTAAGATGTTGAGTCCCATAGTGCTCAGAGCCATTAGTCATTGGATCTCGACGAACTCGAGCAGCAATGTCGCGATACGATAAACCGCAATCGCGATAGGCTACAATCCGACCTTTATTGAAGTCGGAAACGTGATGGTACGCATTTCCCCTCCTTACACGAGGCATCACAATAACGTTTCACCAGGCAACGCCGGTCAATTGCTGCTTGTGCATGAGAAATCGCTTGGAAACGTTCCTCATGTCAGCACGTTGTAGGTGTCGCCAATGGCGCCAACCTTGTGTGAATTCTGTGAAAAGCTAATCATTTGCATATCGCAGCATCTTCTTCCTGTCTGTTAAATTTCGCGTCTGTAGCACGTCATCTTCGTGGTGTAGTAATTTTAATGGCCAGTAGCGTACAAACATGCTAATCCACTTGACGTTTGCCCACTCCAGGAATCTAATATCAGATAAAACTTATTATCAGCAATGTATGGCTTTAAAATGTTCGCAAGATATGACTTGCAAACTGAATCATCCTATGTGCCGGATTTGGAGCAAGGGAAGTAAACATTTTTTAACGAATCGGTTTAAACGATTGACCTCTTTTATTCCACGAGTACCAAACTGAAAATCAGTTTGTTACAAACGCAGGAAAACTTCAGGCAACAATTTTCCAGACGCTGTGATAGAATATTGAACCATGTACGAAAGCGTTATTTTATGTACACTACCAACTGCGGCAAGGGTTAGGTTTTCTTCCTTGCGATAACGTGCGTCGCAAACTCGCCGTCGTAGCAATCTCGCCCGGAATTGTTCCTATACAACGAGATTTAAAATTTTAATTCCTTGGTAATCCAATTAGTTTGAGAAATTTGTCTACTTTGTTATTATTCCTTATCGATTTACTTATTTACTTACCTGACTAACACACTTATTCCTACCAGTTTCTATGTGGGAAAAGATACAAATTAAAAGAAAAAATTGAGAACATCGCTGGGAAGTGCATACCTTACGGGTACATATGTGGCAGTAGAAAAAGTTTCTTTCCTCGGTTTCTAGTAAAATATGTGTTTACGGACCCCATATATGTTGATGAAAAATGCTCTGTTTTGGCCGGCCAGTGTGGCCGAGCGGTTCTAGGCGCTTCAGTCTGCAACCGCGCGACCGCTACGGTCGCTGGTTCGAATCCTGCCTCGGGCTTAGATGTGTGTGGTGTCCTTAGGTTAGTTAGGTTTAAGTAGTTCTAAGTTCTAGGGGGCTGATGACCTCAGACGTTAAGTTCAATAGTGCTCGGAGCCATTTGAACCATTTTTTGAACAGCAGCGATCAGTTGACCTGACAGGTCACTCATTTATTTCTAATGTGTTATGATATATGCTCAGTCTAATTGGTAATTTTTAAGCCATAACCTCTTTGTTGTTTAGAGCTTCACCATCCATCTGGAAAAGGATTTCAGCTATGTCTATAGCTACAGTTGTCCGTTCGTCGCCTTTGTAGATGTTAAGTACTTCCAATAATCGCAGGCTCCATCGTCGCTTTGTCGTCTCAGGAACACCACGGATTTCGCCTGGAATCTTCTAGAGATTGTTATTGTTGATTTCTGGCTTCGAACTTTGAACGGAAACTCTTCAGCATCTACTTAGCTGGCACCACCTACAGAACACTGGCGAGGAAGAGAAGCGCCGCTCGCTGCAGTGCACATCAACGAGAGGCAGCTGGAATTACAAAGCGATTAAAAGTATGAGAACAGCGCTTGATACCGCAGCAAGCACGGCAAGAATAATTATTCCAGTTACTCCTGCTGTAGAAATAAGCATCGGAGGTCACAGCAGCACCACAGCCGCAATCCATGGCACAGCAGTCACCGCCTTTCCAACCAGCATAAGAAAGCTGGAAGTTATACGTAAAACAATGTAATCAGCGCTACGAACCATTTAAGGTAAAAGACTCTTTGAATTGGCGTGGTCTGATAGTGAAGTGTATAGGTTGCTTAGGAACATTGGCCTGTTAGTAAACGCTGTGTTGTTAACTTCTCAAGAAATCTGCGATATGTTAGGCACTTATTTTTGCAAAACAAATTAAAGGATACAAAACGAAGGACTCACATGGTAACAGCCCATTTGAAATTTCCGTAACTACGAAACGAGCAAAAGCAGTCATATAAAGCGTGGGCGGTAGATATTTGCGGCCTAAGCCTCAAATGTGGGTTCACATCTCATAGCTTTGAAGGATCATGCGCTCACTCAATAACATGCGACCTGCAGCATATCCCTGACCAAGAAGTCCGATATGAGGCGTTAAAACTAGCAAACCCATCACTGGGAGAATTACTAAAAATAAATCATACACTTGAGTTAGCAAAACCATCAGACAAAGAGTTGTAAGAACTAACTGAATTGCCGGCCGGAGTGGCCGAGCGGTTCTAGGCGCTGCAGTCTGGAACCGCGCTGCTGCCGCGGTCGCAGGCTCGAATCCTGCCTCGGGTATGGATGTGTGTGATGTCCTTAGGTTAGTTAGGTTTAAGTAGTTCTAAGTTCTAGGGGACTGATGACCTCAGAAGTTAAGTCCCATAGTGCTCAGAGCCATTTTTGAACTAACTGAATTGGAGAAGTAAATTCCGTGACAGCCTGTCAAGCATTTCTATTATCACACTCCAGTGAACCTGTGCCCTAAATTACACGTCATAATTTCCGATGTTCACAACTGCTTTCAAGTCAGCTAGGGCCGTCATCAGCCCGTCGTTATGTGACAGCAGAGACAAGTGGACGATGAGAAATCCAGACACAGGCACGAAACCCTAGACGCAGAAAAACTCTTTGACTGTCTCAGAAGCCACGACAGGCAAGATCGACCATTTTTAACTACCACATGCAATTTTTGTAAGAAACTTGGCCACATTGGTACTGTATGAAATACTGTAGAAGTCAGTAAACGGAAGACAATCTTCAGCACACATGGAAATAAACGCACTTAAACACAGCACTATCCAGATAAGGGTCGTCCAAGAAATTTTCGGTAACATTAGACACAAGTCGCAAAGTGCTAGAAATTTAATTAGATAGTGTATCAGCACCCACAATAATAAGCATGTAGACACTTAAAAGATTAGGCTTCCAACAGTGTCACACAAAATTATAAGTCTTGATGGGACGTATTCCAGGAAGAAGCTGTACCAAGACCTTTACAACAGAGAGCAGTCGCTTTTCGTTCTCAGCTTTTATGTGGATAGCTTTTGAGTCCTATAATTATTAGTCTAACAGATTTGTTAGTTAAACTAAAGTCAAAATACGATAACCGAAGAAGCGGCAGCGAGTTGAATATCGTTTATTCTTTTCTCTGGGAAAAGACCAGAATGAACAGACGAATTTGGCGGGAATTTTAATTATATCATTTATGGTCTAGAATGCTATACTACCGGTGTAGATAAATTTTAAATAAATCAACTGTTAGAGGTGGGTTGCTCAGTTTATCCCTGCAGTGATTTTAGTCTGACTGTCTTATTGATAAGCATTTTGTGTAATATGTTATTCATATTGGCGTTAGTATTAATTCAGTAACAGAAATAGATTTCAATGAATCGCTGAAGGCAATAGCAATAAACTTCAGAAAATGTTATTTACAATAATCTTGTTAATTCTGTCTTCGACCAATCAGTTAATAATTCCATACAGAAGGAATGTGTAGAGAGTTTGTTTTCTTACAAAGTAATGATCAGTTCGGAGAAACCTTGTCATCCAGCATAGCCCAATTGGCTACGTTCATTTGTCTCTAAATTTTCCTCTGATTGCGTCTTGTAGGCGTCACAGTGCTTTTGTCATGTTCTGATAATTTGAGATGAATTTTTGGTAGCCCCAGTACCATTGAAAACCATAACACCGATTTACCGCTGAACTAGAGTGTTTAAGGCACTAGGCTCATATTCGCATTCAAACCATGTGCTGCTATCCATATTTAGGTGTTTCTAAAACAATTAAGTTCAATGCCGGGTTGATTCATTCCACCCGAGCATGTGCAGGGCCTGTAATGAGTTCGCCGTTGACAGGACGCTAATCCCTAACATTCCTTTATTGTTCAGGTGCGGGTTTTTGCTTTCTTAGGTAATTCCTCGTCTGTCAGTCAGATGAACAACATTTTTGATCGTGAGGAAACCTAAAGTTTCACAGCCAGTCTTCGTGAACTTAAATAAGGTTTCATCTACATTTCCCGTTGCAACGAATCACTTTGCTACATATACTCCTGTATCCTACTAAGAATAATAATATGGGTGTCCTATGATACTTTCCATTGTACGATATAACAAGGATTCTTTCCATTTTATTTTCTTACTATGCGTTGGACGGTTGCCTACATGATTCTTTTCGATCTGATATTAATGTAATTTTTTCTTCATAGTCTCTAAGGGCCTAAGTATGGAAATGAAGAATGTTCATAGATTCATCTATAAAAGCAAGAACTAGTAATTTTCCAAGGAGGTTTTCTATGGGTCGAAAATATCTTCTTCCTAATGACTAATAGATGCTAATATTTATTTCTGCCAGTCTCGTCAAACAAGTAATCAAAACTCTGATTATGCCCGTCGCTATTACTTCTGTACTATCTATGTCCTCTATTGCTCCAAATTAATATGAATTCCACACAGATGAGTAGTATAGACCGTATATGCCATAGAAATATTCTGCTGTTCTGCAAATATGCTCTTTTGCAACCTAAGAGAAGCTTTTCGTACGTACGCTGGAGTCTTAGCGATCGTTCCATTTCATATCCACGTATGTTGTTATGTCGCAGAATAACATCAATACCTGTAGTCTTGAAGAAGTGCAAAGTCCAGAAGAGCAGGTTAAATGTGATGTGGAGGTCAACAACAAGGCTTAGCTGACACGTGATCTTTTTTGTGATTGGCTCAATGAAAAGTTTGGTCCTTCAGTAAAAAAATATTTGGGTAATATGAATCTGCCACTTCATCTCTTGTTTGTTATGGACAACGCTCCTGTCCATTATTCAGGCCTACAAGACCGCCTCGTTGAAGAATTTCAGGATCCAATTCCTGCCTCCCATCACCACTCCGTTACTGCACCCCATGGACCAGTAGATTATTTCTAACTTTAAAAAGCTCTACACTAAAGCGCTCCTCGAGCATTGCTTTGAGTTGACTGAAATATTACTTCAGCATCGTTGCCTCGTCAAGATGATCAAAAAGGCCTGCGGAGGGGTACCAAGAGAACTGTCACTTCTACCTGGAAGAAGTTTGGCCGGAGTGCGTTGTCGAATGTAACTCTGAGGCATTTAAGTCAGTACGTATAGAGACTGTAGTCAACAAGATTGTGTCTTTGGCCAATAGGGTGCGACTGCCAGTGGTTAACAATGATGTCGATGAGCTTGTAGAAGGTAACAGCCAAGAAATAACCACCGAAGAGCTTATGGAGTTTCAGTGTGTTTCACAGCAGAAAGTTGTGGAGAGGAGTTCTTCAGAGGAGGCGGAGGCGGTAACAGCAAATTAGCAATCTTCTGGCGCAATAAGATAAATGCTGAAAGCATGGGTATTGGTTGCATTAAATGTTGAAAATCATCACCCCAATAAAGCAGTGGCTACGCATTCTACAAATTTATTTGACAATAATCCTGTGTCGCATATTCGCCAAGTGTTGAATCTTCAGTAGAAAAATGACTAAAGATAGCTCCCCATTAAAAAAGAATTAGTTATGTGTAGTGCATAATAAAGTACGTATTGTAGTACTGTATGTATAATTTTTTGAATAAATGGGATAAATAAGACAAAACTTTTAGTACTTTTCCTGCATGGAAAGCATTATTGTATTTTACATTAATTTATATAGGATAAATTCCTTCGCTTAGCGAGTGTTTCGCACTACGAGTAAGATTCTGGAACAAATTATGCTCGCAACGTGGGATTCCACTGTACGTATGAAACAAAAGCAAAATAATCCTCCAACGTAAACAATGTTCCCCTAAGACTCCTAAAAAAAGGAAAGTATGGAAATTACTCGTAGTGTGTGTAAAAAGTATTCGCATACTTAAAGTTTTGTTTTGGACCTTCTGTTCAGAATGAATTATTGGCTCTGAGCACTATGGGACTTAACATCTGAGATCATCAGTCCCCTAGAACTTAGAACCACTTAAAAAAATGGTTCAAATGGCTCTGAGCACTATGGGACGTAACATCTATGGTCATCAGTCCCCTAGAACTTAGAACTACTTACACCTAACTCACCTACGGACACCACATACATCCATGCCCGAGGCAGGATTCGAACCTGCGACCGTAGCAGTCGCGCGTTTTCAGACTGAACCGCCTAGAACCGCTCGGCCACAACGGCCGGCAATGAATTATTCAAAATGTTCAAATGTGTGTGAAATCTTATGGGACTTAACTGCTAAGGTCATCAGTCCCTAAGCTTACACACTACTTAACCGCCGGCCGGAGTGGCCGAGCGGTTCTAGGCGCTACAGTCTGGAACCGAGCGACCGCTACGGTCGCAAGTTCGAATCCTGCCTCGGGCATGGATGTGTGTGATGTCATTAGGTTAGTTAGGTTTAAGTAGTTCTAAGTTCTAGGTGACTGATGACCTCAGAATTTAAGTCCCATAGTGCTCAGAGCCATTTGAAATACAGTACTTAACCTAAATTATCGTCAGGAGAAACACACACCCATGCCCGAGCGAGGGTTCGAACCTCCGCCGGGACCATCCGCACAGTCCATGACTGCAGCGCCTTAGACAGAATGAATTATTGTGCTGACATAGCCGTAGACTGGATTTTGTGGTGGTATAATCTGAAGTGCTTACTCCAAAGACAAAAAAATGCATTTCTTGAATTAGCGAAATAAGGTATACATGTAGAACAGCAGAGTTTATGATCAGGTTGCAAGATGAAAGATGGTACAATAGAAATGAATCAGAAGCGACAAGTCACTTTTGTTACAACGAGGCCCGCGAGACGAGAACGTGACACTGCTGGTCTTACGAATGCCAGCAGCTGTCTCCGGCGGAAAGCGACTAACTACAGTATTTCAGACGGATCTAATAATTGTTGAATGCATGTTTAACTGCATGCTTAACTGCATGCAAGTTCTCGGTACCACACGACTAAATCAAGGCCTTTAGTAGGTACCTTTTCAATTAAGTACTGATTTCCCGTAGGCCCTACACGAAGCCGAGAGTTCACGAAGTGTGACGGAGAAGTCGACTATTGTGACGTCACAAGTTTGTCGTAACGCCAGTATATCTCCTTGGCTCCGGTCATAACCTGCTAACTGTCGATAAACATGCAATTGTTACTGATGAAACAATTTTAACATTTCTATGGGTTTTCACTGCAGTAACCAACTTTTAGGAAACTTCAAAGACAGAACTTAATGCTCCTAATAATTTGTGTAGTCATTATACATAGTTAGCTTGGCGATGACGAAACTTGAGAAACAGAAGTTATCACTGCTAGCAGTCCACAAATATTCAACATAGGGCACCGGAGTGGCTCAGCAACACGCAGTGACCACTCAGGGTGCTTCGGTCGACGTTCGTCTGATGATTTTACTGACGTCAGTAAAATCATGAGACGAACGTCGGCCGAAGAACCCGAGACAGAAACAAATAGGTAGTTTGTCAGCACAGATAGCCATAGACGATAACTCTAAAAAGTACCTGTCTACGACATCCTGTTTTGATATTTCTACTCTGCTAAAAAGAATGTAAATTACTTATTCGATGACTACTGCTGCCATGTGCACGAGTTAAAAATTTTAATAACGCACTACTTTCAGATTCATGATAGTCTGTGTTCATGACCAAGTTACTTCTGGTAGTGAAATACTGCAGTGTTTTGTCTGCGTTAGTAGTAGCAAAGAAGGGGAAAGAAATAGGGTCGAAGCCAAAGCCAGCACAAAGCTCCTACATTTCGCAAATACCGCGAATACCGCCAGATTTTATTTTCTTCTCTTACCAACGAACTACGATGAGCTGTCACGTTAACCCATGCAAGTATATTCAGGATTTAACTCATGACATTGGTATGCAGGTCAAATCCCTATAATTCCACCTTCGATGTTGCAAATGGCTCCTTTCTTCTTCAATTCAATTGCAGTTGTTTACGTATTTGCTGATACACGCGCCACGGGACTGAAAGCCGACAATATTTAAAAATAAAATCGCTGATCTGTTAACAATTCTTACTATGCCTGTAATGAGACGTGGTCATTGACATCACACGACTTCATCATATCAAGTATCCAAGAATCATTAGGCTGTCTAAGGCACTGCAGTCGTGGATTGTGCGGCTCGTCCCGGCGGAGGTTCGAGTCCTCCCTCGGCCATGGGTGTGTGTGTTTGTCCTTAGGATAATTTAGGTTAAGTAGTGTGTAAGCTTAGGGACTGATGACCTTAGCAGTTAAGTCCCATAAGATTTCACACACATTTGAACATTTTTTTTTTTTTTTTTTGTCATTAGGCTGTTCTTCTGTGACACAGTCACATGTCTGTAGAATTGCAAGCGTTTCAGTGGAGGGACACATTGAGATAATTTTTCTCTGAAAGTTGGTGCATTGGCCACCTTTCGGACCCCACATTCGACGAAAACTACTTTGCGCAATGAGCAGCAGCGGAGTACTTTGTAAACAGTAAGCGTTCAGGGCGTGTCCGTCCTGTTGCTAGGGTGTATGGACAGCACTTTCCCACGGATTCTTTGTCAGCTAGTTTCACCTGTCGCAATGGCCAGCGGTTTATTGCTGGCGACACGACGGTGGAGCAGAGCACGTCGGTTCGTGATGCGCGCCGCACGCTACCTGCTGGCTCGCATGTCTTACGTCATACAGCTGACGCCTCAGGCTTAGCGACACTTGTTCACCGAATGGAAGACATGCCTGCAGTAAAAAAAAAGGTATGGAACTTTGATTCTAATACTGAAAATTATTGTCTCAACGACTTCTCAGTTTCAGGAAGCTCAAGTGGTCTCCTGAAAGGAAATAAGCTCAATTGATCTCCCGGAAGAAAACAAACATGGATTACTTTGTCGTTACGAAGTAATTACGTTGTCTAAATATGGTCATTTGCATTATTTACCTACAAATAAAATGAATATCGTCTTGATCAAAATTTTATATGTTTAAAAGGAAGCCGGCCGCTGTGGCCGAGTGGTTCGAGGCGCTTCAGTTCGGAACCGCGTTGCTGCTACGGTCGCAGGTTCGAATCCTGCCTCGGGCATGGATGTGTGTGATGTCCTGATGACCTCAGATGTTAAGTCTCACAGTGCTTAGAGCCATTTGAACCATTTTTTAAAAGGAAGCACAACGTGCTTTGTAGTTCGTATACACACTGGAAGGAAAAGCACCAGAAATGACTTTTGAACGTTGATGGTTGTGGTAACATTGGTGCAACCACACACTCGGTGAAGTTTCGACTCAGCAAATCAGTAGCCATCGCAGACCATTATTCAATGACTGTCAACATTTAGTCACTGGGTTCGCTGAACCATGCATGCTATACCAGTAGGACTAGCGAGCAAAGTGCTGCATCATAAGAGTGAAGAGTTTCGTATGTACATTGGTTGTTGCCTACCGCAAATGTCTATAACGTGCCACTACTACAGCATCCAGTTACAGGCAAAATGGTTCAAATGGCTCTGATCACTGTGGGACTCAACATCTGAGGTCATCAGTCCCCTAGAACTCATAACTACTTAAACTTAACTAACCTAAGGACTGGTGTTCGTTACATACTTTTCATTTATTAATTGTTTATTGTAATTCCTCGTAGTGGGAACGAGTCATTTATTAATCATTAATTGAACAACTATTCAAAGACATGCAGGTCCAGTTCTGTGAAAAAAAAGTGATGAAGAGATTCTCGATGTTATATTGACGTTGTATGTTGTTCTACGATTATTGAGAATGATTGTGGTGAGGGCTACTTGTACTTGACGACAGAACTACTCAAAATGAGCAATGCAACACGTAACAACAGAGTTACTGATAGATTATAAAAGAATTAGCCCCTTTCCTAACTTATATTTATCGGTATTCTCTTGCACAGCGAATAGTCCCGAATGACTAAGAAGATGACAGGTTCACAAGAACGGTAAAAGAATTAAGCACAGAATTTCAGAACAACATCGCTTATGTCCGTTTACTGCGGGATCCTAGAATATATTCTAAGTTCAGACATTATGGCGCTCAAGGGGGAAAAGATGCTTCTCACAAAGAAGCAACACGGATTCAGCAAAAACCATTATTGTGAGAGTTTCTGGTGAGACTTCTGGGTTGTTTGATCGTCATCCATCACACATTTTCGTGCCTGAAATTTCATGAGAGCTGCGATGGACGTATTCGGAAGGGCTCCTGGTTCCACAAGTCTTACCGACTGACGGGTCGTGCGTCGGAGACGGACACACATACCGTGAAAAGGGGCCTGTAGAGGATTGCACCTGACAGCAAACACGATCCTTGACAAAGATAAAACTTATCCATATATTACTAAATTTCATAGCTTCTACTTTTCTGTTAAAATTGTCCCCGTGTTTATACAGGGTGACTCACGAAGATACGCAAATATTTTAATATGTTATTCTACAAGATAAAAGTTCATATAAACATAGGTCCGCAAATGTTTAGTTACGGAGTTACGGCTAATAAAAGATTTTTCCTGAAATTTAGCAACTTTGCTAATATGAAGCCATCGCAAAACTGTACGAGGTAAGTACGATTTCCATTTATTTTGTTACTGGTCTGGTGAATCTAATAAAACATATCCCAGACGTGTATCTGCAGTAGTTTTCCAGAACATCCAGAGAAGCAAAGATTATTATACAAGTAAATTTGTTTACTTTCCATTAAGAATGTAGAAACCCTTATGTGATTGTTGGCAACCGTTAGTGAGTTGTTTCAAACGTTTCCTAACCTTGAAACGAGTTAGTTTTCTGTATTGTTCAGTGAAAGAACATAATAACAGTGTATTAAAATGAAACCACATAGTAACTGTTGTAGTTTGTATGTTATTTATGAAATAGGGATGCCTTTCAAATTTACGACAGAGGAATACGCCGATATGGTGTTTATTTACGGCAAATGTGATGGTAATGCTACGGTTGCAGTTAACGAATATCGCGTTCGTTATCCAACTGTGAGGATTCCGAATGCACTAACCATTAGTGGAGTATTTCGAATGTTACGGGAAGCAGGTTCTCTATCTAGCGTTCAAACCCAGTACCAGCGCTCGATACGTGAAGACGATGATGAGGAGATTATGGATGCTGTCCAATGTAGCCCGCATTCAGGTACATTACGTTTCTCTCAACGATTAGGCATGTCACAATCTAAGGCATGGCGTACTCTGTAGTACAATAATCTGTATCCTTCGACCATAAATATAATAGACTGTCCCTGACGTCATTTTCGTGGCTCCAACATCTCTGAGCTGAAGTCACGTGAATGTTGGCAAAACATGGTTGTTTCGTGTTGCGCTTATGGCTGTACTCAGCGTTTAGTCGGGGGAAATGGCATTACATTTCACTTGTAAGTGTTTCTATAATAGTGCAGATGCGTTTATTGAAATCTGCTGAAGTGACTTCTATATGTGTTTTACACTTCATATAGGGTATCACGTAAATTAAAGTGTTGAAAGTGATGACTGCAAAGTCACTCATATTACATTTTGGAAAGTATCTGTGATAATTCGGTTACAGAAGTAAGTATAATTGTTCCTCGTTCCTACTCATAGGTTCCCTAGAGATGAAAACCGAAGGCAGCTTGGGATACAGGCCCTGAAACGTAAAAAACTTAAGCCATCTGCACATACGCGCCTTTGCTCGAAGCACTTCGAGGAGAAGTGTTTTTATTATTTACAATGTATATTTATAATTTATTTTTACAGTGTCTGTCATTTTTAAAACTGATGTTTTTATAGGGCTAAGACTGGAAGGAATTGGCTAAGTAGTGATGCTATCCCGACACTTTTTGATTTTCCGGAGCATATGAAATCGAAGAGGCCTAAGCTCCGTAAATCACACACTAGAAGGCGTTCGTTAGATGATGCCTCGTCTTCTGAAATCTGTGCTTCCAATGCCTGTAAGTCTGAATGTTGTTGGGATAATTCCCATATCCCATTTTCTTTTATAATTGACTAGAGCTCAAAACGCGGCGAATACAATGTTTAAAGTTTTGACACGAGCCCACTCATACTGTTTAACAGAATTTTAACGACATTTTACTTTGATTGATAGTTTATAGTAATTTCGTCCCGCTGCCCACCAGAGTGGCGTTCGATGTATTTGTTAGATTTTGTAACTGGAACTGTGAACAAATCCAGGTCAAATGTAGTTCTGGCATAATTTTTCGCAAATAAAAAAGTAATTTTTGTTGGAAGCGTTTGGCAGTCAATTGAGAAATGTGGGGAAAATACGATACTAACATAGGATGGCAGACCGCTGATTTGAAATCCCGCCACGTTTTGCCAACAGTCACGTGGTTTATGTTGGAGCCACACCAGTCCTATAGCTTCTGCACAGCAAGGCCAGTCTACTAGTATCTATGGTCGAAGTCTGTATCCTTACCATAAACAAAAAGTGCATCATTTACATCCGGGAGACACTGCCCTTCGCTTGGAGTTGTTCGATTGGTTAAATACTAATCGGCAGTTACACAAATATATTTCATTTACTGAGAGGCACAGTTTACTCGAGATGGTGTAAACAATTTACTTAACGAGGAAATATGGTCTGAAGCAAACCCACATGGAACAGTGCAACGCAATTTCCAGCAGAGATTTATCATAAATGTGTGGTGTGGTATAATCAACACACACTTCATTGGACCATTCATTTTACCAGGACGTCTAACTGGTGAGACCTACTTACAATTCCTTCAAGAAGAAATGCCCCGCTTTCTCGAAGATGTTCCACTTGCTACGCGATTGCAAGTGTATTTTCAACATGACGGCACGCCTCCACATTTCACCAACTCTGTTACTACACATTTAAATGAACATTTCCCCCAGAAATGGATTGGTCGTGGTGCTACACGTCTGTGGACACCCAGATCACCCGATTTAACAGCAGGGAATTTTTGTGTTTGGGGATGGATGAAAGACATAGTTTATGAGGACGAAGTCAATACACGTGAGGCATTACTTGCTCACATGATGTATGCTATAAACGAAATTAAGAACAACCCTGTGAAACTGAAATGAGCAACGTGCAGCTAAATGCATCGGTGGAGACATTTTTGAACATTTATTGTGAATGTATTGTGAAACAGTATGTACACGGTACAACTTCCTTAACACTGAACTTTGTTTCTTCCGATTTAACGTTAATTCACATGTGCTACGGTATTAATAAAAGCAGATTATCTGACACATTTATACAGTTTCAGTTAACATTCTTACCATCCTTTTTCCTAAATTAAATTCTCAACAACTTCTGTTGAAAACATTGTGCAAGTGTCTAGAATTTAAAAAACAAATTGAGCCAAGTAATTAATAAATTAAAAATTTTACGAAATTGCTTCTTTGCTTCTCCGGATGTTCTGGAAAAATACTGCAGATACACGTTTGGGACATGTTTTATTAGATTCACCAGACCAATAACAACAAAATAATTGGAAATCGTGATTTACTTTATCCTCGTACACTTTTGCGATGGTTTCATATTAGCGAAGTTGCTAAATTTCAGGCAAAGTCTTTTATTAGCCGTAACTCCGGAACTAAACAACTGCAAACCTATGTTTATATGAACTTTCTTCTTTAGTTTTACTTGTAGAATAGCATATTAAAATATTTGCAAATATTCGTGTATCACCGTGTATATTTCTCAGACTTCTCTATATAGCCATAGATAATAATTTGTCATTGTATACAAAATTTTGTTTTCGGAAAGGTTAACTTCATATTTTCCTAAATGGAGACCATGTTGTTCAACTGATTTCCTGATCGCAAAGACAGGTGGCATAAAGTTAAATAAAGAAAATCGAAATCATATATGATATCCGATCAAAGGCTTCAGCATCTGTAGCTCCAATATCTCGACATTATTTGCCCACAGTTATACTGCGACGTCCTATTGTATTGTTATTTCATCCCAAAGACTGTTTTGATGCAGCTCTCCACGTTGCTCTATCTTGTGCAAACCTCTTCGTCTCTGAACAACTACTGCAACCTAAATCCATTTGAATCTGTTTTCTGTATTCGCATCTTGGTCTCCCTCTACAATTTTCGCCGGCCGGAGTGGCCGAGCGGTTAAAGGCGCTACAGTCTGGAACCGCACGACCGCTACGGTCGCAGGTTCGAATCCTGCCTCGGGCATGGATGTGTGTGATGTCCTTAGGTTAGTTAGGTTTAAGTAGTTCTAAGTTCTAGGGGACTTATGACCACAGCAGTTGAGTCCCATAGTGCTCAGAGCCATTTGAACCATCTACAATTTTCACCCATCCCACACTTCCCTCCCGTACTAAACCGATGATCCCCTGATGTCTCAGAACGTCTCCGATCGCCTGATCATTTACCTTCATCAGGTTATGCCAGAAGTTTCTTTTCTCTTGCGTTCTGTTCAGTACTTCCTCATTAATTATGCTGTCTACCCACATAATCTCCAGCACTCTTTTGTAGTACCACAGTTCGCAAGCTTCTCTTCTCTTCCTGTCTGAACTGCTTATCGCCCACATTTCACTTCCGTACAAGGTGACATTCAAGACAAATTCGACTACATTCCATTACCTTTTGTATGTTGAAATTCATCTTATATCCTTCTTTCAAGACACTGCCCACTTCGTTTAGATGCTCTTCCAAGTCCTTTGCTGCCTGTGACAGAATTACAATGTCATGAGCAATCCTCAAAGTTTTAATGTCTTCCCTTACCAAGTTTCTCCTTGGTTTCCTTTACTGCTTGCTCATTGTGCAGATAACATTGAGGATACGCTACGACCCTGACTCATTCGCTTCTCAGTCACTGCTTCTCTTTTATGCCCTTTAATTCTTATACGTTTACTGCTTACTGGGTGCACCGAAGTAAATAAGGTCTATACGAGCTGTATCCACACTCCACTATTATGACAACCGAGCTGTGTGCCATTTTGGAAGCCCTGCTATTCGACAAGTGACCACAGAAGACACAATAGTCATTACTCAGAAATTGTGTCAGACTTTCACTGATTAGAAACCATCACAGTACTTATACCAACATCATAGTTGCAGCAATTATCAACAGGTACAGAGGAACTATCGCAACATCGTGATGGAACTGATGATATGCTGGGATACCCGGTACAAGAAGATGTCCCAGCAAAGCAGGCATTTCTACATTGAAGCTATTAAATATAATAAACTCCCTTTCGTAGATACCGCACCTATGCTCAGAAAGAGGTTATCCTCGGACTGACAAGAGAAATTGTCGCGGACATCTAAAGTCAAAGGCAGCACTTCGCACTAATTCTTCCCACGATTCCAAGAGTACCATGGTATAATAAGACACATACATCAAGAAACCTTACGGCAGTTGTAGCGCAGCTGAAATTTAATTATTGGAAGTTAAACAAACACCTCTATCGGTTCAACCTAAGCGCCATCCCTCCATGTGTTTGTGGAGAGGATGAAGATCCAGATCCTAAATTCCTTAAAACTAAGAGTTCGTCAACAGTGCCAACATCCAGGTATAGCTTCCTGCGCTGATAATCTAACGATCTTGGTAATTAGAATGCCAGGGGAAGGCCGAAGCACAATTACCACGTGCTACTCAGCAGGATGTGGAACCCTCATCCTAAAAATGTCACTACGTATAACCTGTACGTACGTGTATGAATACTGCTGTAACTTCATATATGGCTGTAAAACCCAAATGTGGTTCTTATATACTGTTCTATCTAGATGGTACTTACAGACCTGCACAAATATTCAATTCTCTATCCACAGTTTCTGAAACAGTTCTTACAAGACATACAAAAGAAAATTTTATTGTTAATTTAGATACATTGTCGTTATTATGTATTGAATTCGGAAATTCCATACGTGTACAACCGAAATTTCTCATTTCTTATTGTTATTAGTAGGGCTTTTATGGCATACTACCTCTGTGTGTCCTGTGTGACATTTTTGTCTCATTTACTCGTTTCAGTATGCTGTGCATTTAAAATTTGTTTTATGTCGGAATGTGTCCTTTGTTAAGTCCATGAAACTTTGTACCAGGGTGCGACTTAAGCTAATGAATACTCTGAAGTGTCAAAACAAACTACAGTAAAACATTTTCAGTGCTGAGAAGGCTTTATGGGCACATTCTGAAAGCCAGTAAATAAGAAGACTACTATACGTGCCGTCTGATTTATGTACACTCGACAGCAAAAAAAGTGGGTCACCCCTGAATTCCAATGTGTAGGCTGCACCTGAATGTATGCAACCAACATAGCATATCTGTCTTGCACATAGTCGCAACCCTCCACAGTACAGTCGTTGTAAGATACACAATGGGTACCACTAGAGACTACTAGAGAACACCGGTCTTTATGACAGTCCGTCCAGATGTAAAGTAACACCACGATAGTACAGAAGAGATCAGACAGTCCTTAACGTTTGTAAACTAAGCTTAATTACAATAAGTGACATTTCAAATGTTATGGGACAACTAGTTTTGTCACATAAATCGTTCAGTAATCCTTAGACACAATTAAATATTTGAGACAGTATATGGATTTATAAAGTTGTATGGCAATTGGAAACAAGTTCTTTGCTGTCTAAAAGGTTTACCCAACACATACTGAACGTCGTTCAACATTCAATGGGGAGTGGTTTCGCATCAACTTTATGTAATACTAAGCAGTTAAAAGAAAACGTGATTAATGGCGGCAACCACTCTACGGAAATCCCAACATTAACAGCGAATCACAAGTAATATCATTGTTCACATTACTCATCAATAGTTACTTGTACACGAAGTTGTACTTTAAATGACATGACCAACGTCTTCGTTCTGGATCCGGATGCAAACCCAGAACGTAAGGCCATTGTTAACCAAGCAAAGCTTTGTGCCTTATCGAGACTCGATCACTAGGCAGAAAGAGACGTCAAATATTGACGTTTGCACCAGTATCAGTTATCAATTCTCAACTTGAACGTAAATGACGATAATGTTTGTATGAAAGCAGGAACCCTAACATGACAATTACCTTCTTGGTAATTAACCTCGAGAGGCGTTGTATAGTGTTGCATTGTCAAGGAATAAAGGATGCACATGTTTAAAATTGAAATGCCATCATGTAATGCTGGGGACAAGGATGCGAACCCAGCACCTAATCGGGTTGTTGAATAAGTACGTAAAATCAGAATGTAGATATCACAGTTTGTCACCAGTAGTGGGGTTGGAACCTTAAATGACGACTGAAGTTGTATTGCCTGACCGGGATTCGAACCCGGCGCCTACCGCCGTCATTGTCTAACCAGGAACAGACGAGAAATGTCCAATGTTGGTCCACCATCAACGAGATGTGCACACGTTTAACTAGAAATAAGGTGACGAAAACGTCTATGCTGACTGAGAGTCCAACGCCGCACACATGGTTATGAAGACACGTTAATAATCAACTTCATATTCTGTAGTAGCTAGGAGTAGCATGTTTAGTTGCAAACCTTAAGGCCTTACTCATCCCTAGTAACGTGTTGCCTAATATCTGCGATATCATGATGTTAATTTACAATTGGATTGACTGCCGTAAAGAGCAATGTTCTCTAGTAATCGTGTATCATTGAGATGTAAATGAAGTGCCTCAGCAGAAAGTAATTTCCGTCGTGCAGCACGTATTGTTTCAGAGACATTGAATACATGTTATAAGTGCACAAAACGTGTATTATATACTAAGTATATACTATTATTTGGAGAAGCTGCCGCCAAACTTGTTTACTTTTACATTCCGCTTAGTTGTCGTGGTTGAATACAGGTTTTCTTAAGGCTACATCTAATGCACAGCGCTTACAAGAAAGTATAGTTTCCTGCGTCATGCTATTGCTAGCCACGCGAAATATTTTGTGGTAGCTATGTTTAAAATGAATGTATTTTTGAAAGTATTCTTCGTCAAATATTTGAATAAATCGTCAACTGTAGGAGTGTCCCCACATGTTATAACATAATAGCTGTAGCTGCGTTAGTTTGTACTACAGACTTGGGTAGGTTAGGTGTAACTTTTGATCCTTCAAAGGGTGATAGTGGCCATGCGGCCCGGGTCTGTACTAGCCGCGGCTCGCGAGCTGCGGGCCAGCCAGGCTGGCCGAGGCGCGACGCAAGTGAGCGAGCTGGCGGTGGCGTTGGTGGGCCAACAGCCCGGGACGAGCCAGCACGGCTGCGCCGCATGCCTCTGCCTCTGCCGCTCCGTTTGACGTAAATATGTTTACCTCCTCTCCTGGAATCAGTATAAGAGCGGCAAGCAGAAATACACATCAGGTCCCAACGCCTTCTCCAGAATCACCTTGACCTTTTTGCTGCATGGTGTAACCAGTGGCTCCTGAAACTCAATCCTTCCAAGACCCAGGCAATCATTGTAGGTCGTACCACTCGCTCCTTCCGGCTCCTGGATTTCTCTCTTACTGTCTGCGCACGTCCTGTCCGCCTCACCCCCACCCTCACCTACCTTGGCCTCACCATTGACCGTCACCTCACCTGGATCCCTCATCTCCGCTCCATCCAATCCAAAGCCCACAACCGCCTCCGACTCCTCAAACTCCTCTCTGGCCGGACGTGGGGGTTGCACCCCTCTACCATCCTCCACACCTACAAATCCTTAATCCGTCCCATCCTCTTTTATGCCAGTCCTGCTGGATATCTGCACCCCCCCCCCAAATTCTATAAGTCCCTCCAAATCCTTGAGCGTCATGCACTCCGCCTCGCCTTCCGTATACACCTCCCGTCCCCCACGCGGATCCTCTATGATCTCATTCCTTTCCCCCATCTGCTCCTATTCCTCGAACATATCCGCATCCTTTACACCTCCCGCCGTCTTGAACCCCCTCACCCACTGGTTGCTCCTCTCCTCTCCCATCCCCGCCCCCTGCTACGTCTTCACTGTTGTGTCCCCCCGTACCCTCCATCTCTACACCCTACATCTCCTTTCCGAAGGTGGCTTCCATCAGCTCCCCCTCCCGGATGATGCCCTCTCTCCCTCCCTTTATCCTTCCTGTCAACTCTGATCCTCAACCCCCCCTCCTTTCCTCCGTCCTTTCCCTGGGCTCTCTCTTCCTCCCCCCTTCCATCATGTGTTTTCTCCCCGCCTATCATCTCCTTTCTCTCCCCCTCCCCCTGAGTCCTTTTGTACTCCCCTCCTCTGCCTTCCCCAATCCCTGGCCCGTCTGCTCAGCACCCCCCACCCCTCTTATGGATCCTCCTCTTCCATTGGCTCATTTCCCCCCTCCCCCTTCACTTTTCCTCTCCTTCCCCCCCCCCTTTTTCCCGTCATCTGACCAGTTTCCCCCACCTGCTCTCGGGTGTGGTATGTCGTATTTGTGCCAACTTTTAGCGCAGTGTTTACGTGAGTGTTCGGTGTTGTGCGTCCTTCCACAGTGTTGCGAACAGAAATCATGCTGTCGCTGGGTGTGCTTTTTATATCTCTTGCGAACAGAACCCAGACTGTCGCCGTGTTTTTTTTAATTGTCTGTCTATTGTTTTTCTGCTTCCTGTGTGTTTTATTAGCTTCATCGACCCTGTGTTTTATGTTTTACGCTCCAGAATTTTCTGCCATTTTTACCTTTGAAGTCACCGATTTTATCGCCAACTGTTATTATTTTTTATTATCTTCATCTTTTTAAAACAAATTCTGTAGGCTGAAGAGCGGCGTAATAAGCTGCTGCCAGCCCACCCCCTTTAGGGGGAATCGAAACCCAATAAAGGAAAAAAAAGAAAGGATACACATCAGGCTGTCTGCCGTAATGGCTCACTGGGAGAGGTCTATTTGAGGTAGAGTCAAAAAATGGGAAAATGGGTCTGAGCACTATGGGACTTAACATCTGAGGTCATCAGTCCCCTAGAACTTAGAACTACTTAAACCTAACTAACCTAAGGACATCACACACATCCATACCCGAGGCAGGATTCCAACCTGCGACCGTAGCGGTCGCGCGGTTCCAGACTGAAGCGCCTCGAACCGCTCGGCCACTCCGGCCGGCCGAGGTAGAGTCGTCGCTCTCATTGAGGAAGGAGGATGTTCCATCAGAGAAGCTGGCAGACGGTATGGCGTACCACATACCACTGCAACGAGATGGTGGAGGATCTGCCTTGAAAGAGGCACCACCAACAGGGCTCCAGGCTCAGGCAGGAAGAGAGTGATCTCACAGCAGGAAGACAGGGACCTAGCGTCTAGGAGCAGAGAAAATCCCTTTCTGAACGCGAAGCAGTTGCGGCGGGAGACCAACTTCCCCGGCTCCAGTGACACGATTCGCCGAAGGCTAAGGGACGCTGGACTGCATGCACGACGATCCGCCGTGAAACAAAAGCTCAGCGAAGGCAACGTTTTATACCGGCTAGCATTTGCGGAGCTCCATCTGAGGGCGTCGTGGGACAACGTCATTTTCACTGATGAGAAGGTGTTTTCCACCAATAACGACGTTCCACGAATCGTTTACAGGCCGCAAGGGACTCACCATCGACGCGCATAGTTAACCACGACGAGAAGAAGTGGCCGGCTATCTGTTACCTGCTGGGGTTGGAATTCTGTGAGAGGGGCGGGAATTCTTCACAGGATAGAAGGAACTCTGGACAGCACGCAGTATGCCCACATATTGGAAAATGTGATGCTTCCGTCAGTGCGAATGCTGTACGCAGAAGGGGACGTCACATTGGAAGAGGACCATTCTCTCATTCACAAGTCTGCATTTGTTCAGCAGCGGCTCTCCACGATTGGCGTCAACGTCATGGACTGGCCGCCACGGGCGGCTAATATGAACTCCATGGAAAACATGTGGGCTGAGGTCACCAGAACATTAACAGAGAACTGGCCACGAAACCAACCAACTACTGCGGTCGCTCTTTGGGACTGCGTCCTGGAAGCCTGGGAGGAAGTTGCTTCTTCAGGCTGTTACGTCCGACGGCTCATACATTCTATGCCAAGACGCGTGATAGAAGTACAAAATAATGAAGGATTCTAGATAAAATATTAGAGTTCTTAAAATGTTTTGTTATGTCTTTTTCGTCATTTTTCCTCTTTGGGAGCTAGTGGAAGATGGCGTGGCAACAGAAAAGATACAATATGGGTCAGCTTTCCTTTGAGTTGCCCTTTTAATTCAAGTGGGTTTCAGTTGAATATACAGTTTGTTAAGTATTCTATTTTGATTTCATTTGTACCCTGTAAACATACTTACAAACTAATCAGCGTAGATGGACTCTGTCACAGTAGTTTTTGTTATTTCAAATACGTCTCTCTCTTCCCCTGTATCCATGAATACACCCTCCGTCCTCCACACAATACGCAAACGATTTCAAATTACGTTTACTCGCCGCGCGGGATTAGCCGAGCTGTCTCAGGCGCCGCAGTCATGGACTGTGAGGCTGGTCCCGGCGGAGGTTCGAGACCTCCCTCAGGCATGGGTGTGTATGTTTGTCCTTAGGATAATTTAGGTTAAGTAGTGTGTAAGATTAGGGACTGATGACCTTAGCAGTTAAGTCCCATAAGATTTCACACACATTTGAACATTTATGTGTACTCTTTGCTAATATCTCTTCTATTCTCTCTCACTCTCTCTCTCTCTCTCTGACACTATCGCCGCAAGTGCCCTTCTGTTACACTCCCCCAAAACTTTGTAAACAAATCTAGCGGTTTCCAATGACGCTACATTTTCTCTTTTAATTGCTGCTGTCTTCACTCTGTATGATTCCTCTCACCACCTATGAAACTGCATTCTTTGATCTCCCCTTCCCTATTACCCATGCTTCGTTCTGAGAACAGTCATTCCTTATCTCTCGGTCCTAAGATAAAACGAACTGTGGCACACATCTAAGTAAGCAATACTTTTCAAGCATTTCACGCTTATATTTTGCACTTCTGCACTTATATCCATTCCCAGATCCCGCCCTCCTTCCTGTCACGCGTCCCTTGACATCTGCATCTACATCTAACTGAATATTCTGCAATTCATAATTATGTGCTTGGCAGGTGGTTCTGTGGTCTGGTGGATTAATCTTGTATTGATTTGTAAAACGTGTAGGTTCACATCTCACGTCAGGCGTAGATTTTTAACACACACAAGTAGCTCTCCTTCACCCCTAGTAACGCCAAGTGCAGAACGCCAGTAAGCTCCGTAGTTCAATATCCACAGTAAAGATAACATCCCTTCGCTGCCGACTGGGCATTCGTTTGAGCTGTGACAGATGGAGAAACCCCGTAAGGCAGAGACTCTGCCACCAGCAAGCCGTCGTAAACTAGAAAACGTATTTCATTTAATGAACCAATGGCCAAGTAAGTTCACAAGGCTCTTACTTTATTTGAAACTGAGACGTTGAAAATTGTGGTACTGGACTGGGATTAGAATTCGATTTCACTGTGTTCCCTGTAACGGAACATATTAAAGGCTTTACTGTACCGAAGTATGCGATACCCTCCAAATTCAACCAGTTTAACGAGTATTTATGATTATAGAAAAGTTATTGTGTATGTTAACAATGATTGCATAACATGTTTCCACGAACTGTCAACCCATTAAATTATACTGAATAACTGACCCACACAAAAGTTAATATCACTTGATCACTGATACAGCAAATGTCATCATGTAAAAACACTAAGTTCATCTTAAGTAACTAATATGAAGTACGAAAAATAGTGGCCAACTTAGGTATTTTGGATCTCCTTAAATAAAAATCACCCAGTGAAACCTATTTGTTCACTAGGAGCGTTTTCACTCAGTATTCACGTAATCAATCCTATTTTAGACGAAAACCAATGTAATTCTTAATAATTCATGTTATTTACTTATTTATGCAAATTAGAGAAGTCAATTGACAAACTTCTAAAAAACGGCCTTTTTGTAACAAAGAATTATTCTGTCAAGTCAACAAATCTGTCTGTCATTTTAATAACATGTTAAATTATGTCACTCGATGCAAATTAATAACTTTTCTGCACAAATTATGATAACAGATGTACATGTGACTTATAAACTATATCTCTTTTTAGTAGTTCTTTGACAATGTTATAAATACGAGCAGCAAGAAGGGTCGAAAGGCAGTCGGAATGTCACTTTGGTAAAGTGTGTTTGTGTGTTATTGTTTGAGGTGGATAAACACTGCAAAGAACATGTAACGGAAGTACTACTTTGTGTTGAGTCATGGTCTTTGGTGGACAGTGGAATTAAGATGGCCACCAGAGTAATAAATATTTGAAGTTTACATATTTGTTGGTTTCGCTCGTTCTTTATCATCAAAAGCACATAAAAAACACGGGACCTCATGTTTTTAACCCTAGACAACCAGATTTAGAGCCAGCATCAACATCGAGACACAGCAGCGATCCAGCAAGCAGCAGCGATTACTACAATGCATTTTAATGGCGCCAACCTAACATCAAGTGCTAACAAGCTCCGTAAATGGGAGTGAAATAGTGCGATTATAGCAATTAGCAATATCTACGACCAGGCGACCATTACATCCCGAAGATTGCAATCTCTTCTAGGCGTCCTCGAAAGGCACCTATCTGGTTTCGAATCCTGATCAGCACAATATGTTCATTATTTCATTTCAAGCCCTAGCATGTGCACTCCGAACTAATGGTGAAAAATACATAGTTGCATTTTCAACGTCTCTTCGTGCGTTGTCAGCTGTAACGCGTTCGCTTCAGCTCACAGCCACATGATGAGCTTTTTACCACAACATTACAAGATCAAACGTTTCCTTACACCTTTTCAAGTTCAACAATCCTCTCCATCCTACTGGTGAAAACGGATTTGGGTTTGACGTTGTGTTCGTTGTGATCACCAACGACGACATGTTGTGGATTCAACTTCTAGCCAGCAGAGTATTTTCCATCACATCATTGAAAGTACAAACATGCCATTCCTAGCCATTATTGGAAAAGAATTTGATGGTTAAAGTTTCTTAATGACCACGTGTGCGGGGTTTGAATTCCATTCAGCACAGAACTTTTCGTCGCCTGATGTCTAGCTAAACATGCGCCCATCTCGCTACTGGTGAACCAACAATAGCTATTTATCGTCTGTTCCTGGCTAGAAAACGACGGTGCTAGATGCTGGGTTCGAATCCCAGTCAGGCAAAAACAATTCTATCGTCAATTAAGGTTCCAGCATTTCGCTATTGGTGAAAACATTTGATATTTAACTTCTGATTTTATGTACAGACGTGCTCAAAAGTATCCGAACGACCTGAATTGCATTTCACCTGTTTCCCGTGCGACCTACATAACGCAGCTGTCTAGCAGGTCCTCTAATCACTCCTTGGTATAGTCGTTTGACTATTGAAAATGGTTCCAACAAACCACCACTAGAAAACACTGCCCTGTATCGCAATAACTCAAGATGTAAAGTAATACCACGATACTACAAATATCAGGGAACACCTCATCACAGATAAGACTGTCCTTAAGGCTTGTAAGCTCACATGTATTGCAATAAATGACATACCTGAAATGTTAGCACTCTCATTATTGCGTCAGATAGGTAATGCACGTAGTAAGTGCGTCGTATTTCCTCTTGAAAGTAACATACCATACTTGTTATTTAACACAAAATGTCATTAAAAATTTACGTTATTCACTAGCAGCTAGTTGAGAATATGTATGAACTTCAAATGACACGCGGAACCGCCTCGTTCTGCATATGGATTCAAACCCAGGTCATGCAGGCTAGGCCGTGGTGGCCGTGCGGTTCTAGGCACTTCAGTCCGGAACCGCGTGACTGCTAGGTCGCAGGTTCGAATCCTGCCTCGGGCATGGATGTATGTGATGTCCTTTGGTTAGTTAGGTTTAAGTAGTTCTAGGTTCTAGGGGACTGATGATCTCAGATGTTGGATCCCATAGTGCTCAGAACCATTTGAACCAATCATGCAGGCTAAGATTTTGTGGCTGACGGAAATTAACAGTCATTCCTCACTAGGCATAAAGAGAGTGATATACCTCATTTTTGGACTGTATCAGTTAGCAAATATCAACTTTAAATTTCATAAGGTAACATTTTAAACGGACGCGAATTCCTGCCCAGCACCTATTGTCCCTGTTAACGAACTACGAGAGATGTTAAATATTGCTACTTCACAAGTAACTTACTTGAAATGCAGTGAGTTTAAGCTTTTTGTAGGACAGGGATTAGAACCGAGAACCTAATCGGATTGTTATCGAAGCACAATCAACTTTGACATATCGGATTTTCTCGGCAGTAGCTAGATGTATTAAATGAAATGACAAGACGAAACATTAATTTTTTTTCCCCAGGACTCCAACCCGGCACATATCGCCGATATATTCTAGAGAAAAGGAACGTTAAGTATGGGTTTGTCACACCAGCAGCGACATGTGAGCATGTTTGAACTAGAAAAAAAATATGAGGAAGTGTTCAGTGCTGACTGAGAATCGAACCCCAAACATATCGTTGTTGACTACACATAGAGACGTCAGCTACCGAATTTTTCTCCACCAGCAGCTCGGAATAACATCCTTGAACTTACAGTGATCTCGCAAATAGTTCTGTGTCTCACTGGGAGTCAAAAACATTAGATATCGTTAGTGTTGACAACGAATGAAAATGCATTAAAAATAAAAATTATTACCCACCAGCAGACAGGTGTTATCATGCTAGAGCTTGATAATACATAGTGAAGAGTCTAGTGCTGGGCCAGGATTCCAACCCATTCATGCGCAATATGTGGAGATGTTGAGGAATCTGCAGTTTTGAACAAACAACAAGTTGTAGTCGAGCTGTATTGTCACGATGGGATCAAATTCCGCGTTAAGGGCGGTCTGAGTTGCATTCCCAGTTGAGAACCATTTTTATAGACATACAGAAGCTCAAATAAAAGACGGAATAAGTGTCCTGTGACCATACACATGGTTTGTTTCGTCACTAGAAATAAATAACTAGTATAAGAAAGGTTACTGGTGATAGAGTTTCTACATGTCGCCACTCATTACTTTATTGTGGTTCCACCTAACGTCTACTTGGTAGAGAAGGAATATCATGTTTAATGTGATTTTCAGATCACAATGCCATTATACCTTCTTCACTTCGCGTAGCCAGATTAGAATAGAATCTGCCTCTCCCTATCAAAAAACATGGGCAGATGTTGGAATCGAACCGAGACCATCATCATATGAAATTATCATCAGTCCAACAGACCACCAAACCCTCTTTTTTAAGACTCATTTCTCTATCATAACACTGTTGCGGCACACAAGATGAGAATTCTGACACACAGGCTCCCTGTAGTGGTTTGCAGAAAGTTCAGTACATTTATTTACTTGGTTGACCGAATAGCCATGAACTAGCTGCCTTGGCTACCCAGTGCATACATTCGACTATATTTTGTAATCACCGAAATAAAATAACGTAACTGCCACCTACACAGATCTGCCAACAGTGTAGGATGCAGAAATTGAAATAGGAAGTGTTCCTTTCCATTTGAGCTACTCTATTGCGCTATCTGTTTGTTGAAACCATCGTGCAGTGCAAAAGAAATGCTGTAATTGTCTGTCTCTCAGAAGTCTATATCCGGCCATATGCATTATCTCACAGCACTGTGGAATGCCGAAGTACTGCAGGAACTGTTGTTCCAGAGGTGCTGTAGCTACGTCACAGCTAGTAGCGTAACCGTAAGCGTCGCGCACTGTTGGTATGACGTCGCGTGTTCTGTTGCATTCGCTACTACATTTTTTTTTAAACGCAATTCTGCTGTCTGCTAAAGTTATCAATTTAATGGAACTTGGAACATAATTCTCTTCATTTCTCAACCCAAAATAGTCGCATGTGGAAAAAAGGCTATCTTCTGCATCATTTTGTTCTTTTCAGGTTAAATAGACGACCAGGCAGCAGATGTGCTCGAAGCTTTTGTATTATGTTTGGGAGAAATCATCGTGCCAAAATAGTCAGAAAAGTATTTTCTACATTAGCTGTCGTCTGGTAGTGGCATTTTATTCTTCTTCAAACCTTGTTTGACAGCTTTAACTCAGAACAAGTTTTCTACATGCATGTAATCATTAAACTGCATGTGCATTGTCAGACTGTTATAGATAACATCAGAGAAATCGCATATATCGTTGATTAATTTCTCTCTCATGTTTAGTATTGTTTTAACAACACTAAAAGAAATTTTACGAAAACTGTGCACTGTATTGTAAGAAATGAAATAAAACTACCCACGATAACCTTACGACGAAAGTAAGTTGTTTTAACAAAACTGAGTATCTGTACACAAGCGTGTCTCTATCTGCACGAATTAGTAAAATACTACCCACTTAGATTTCGATTGGGTCTGTATTTAAATGGTATGCTGTGTCATACTCAACAGGTATGCAAATGTGGCATTTCATAAATAAAGTTACGTATTCCTAGAAACCCAAAATTTACTTGTCAGCAACGGAAAGAGGCGTTACCTGTTGTGCAGCATTGTAAGTTTTTCACCATTGCACTTTGAGCTGAAAGTATTTTCTTGCGGTTTGCTAATCAATTTATTTCCTTCATACTTATGGGAGTCTTAAGTGAAGAACATTATTGAATTTCGTATCGTTGACGGTCGATTCGAATTTCTTCAGAGACGCTTGTATTGTATAGCAGCTTGGCAGTCATAAAGCCGAGATCTACGACCATTAACACAACTTACTGAGTCGAGCTGCCAAGAGGATTTGATGTGTAAAGGTTTTCTTCTGATAGTGTTACAGAATTTTTTACTGGGAATTCGCAGCTCCATGAAATAATACACAAAAAAAGCTCGCACGCGCTGCCCCTACCACGGTTAGAACTGACGATTCTCTTTATCGTTGGAACACGAGACACGGGCGGTACCACGGGGCTACGGACACACTGCTGTCAGCACGCCACTCTCGTCATGGTATTGATCGCTCAGCCTCATAACGCATTGTGAAAGATATTAAAAGTTGTCAGTTATGTGAAGAATAGCATTTCTTTAGCCAAAAAATTGATATTTCTGTCTCAGTGTCTTAGTTTACGTGAGGATTATATACCACGAGTCATTCAAATGGAAATGGAATATCAAGTGAATTAGCGAGTCAGTTCAGTACCATACGCGGAAGTGATTGCGCTGGCACAGTGTTGCCAAATATTTGTGACGATGCTGCCAGCGTTATACGAGGAGAATCCTGTGCTCGTGTCATAGGAGGATACGGAGAGGAGGCGCGGGGTTTGGTTAATATGCAGCGTTTTCTCCTACCAGCTGTGTCAAACATTCAGGTGTGTAATCTTCCATCACGATTACATTTTCCCACAAAATACATACGAATAAAACGCTTACCTTGTTACTTTGTTACAAAAGATTATTTCAGTACAATAAAAAGTCTTTGGAAATCAACTTTGCCAACCTGTCACGAAAAGTAAGAAAAACAAACACTTTGCACCTCGAAATCGATTGCATCCTTGTGCAGTCTTGTAATCATGCAAGTAGAATTTCATGAATTGCACGAGAACGTAGAAAAATATTGGTGCGAATGGAAGCTGTAAGAAACACAGTTACCTCATTATTCTTTACCACGTAATAATCAATTCATTGGATAATTCAGAAGAGAAGAAACGAAAAATTATGCCCATTAAGAGAGAAACTAAAGTGCAGATGCGGGCACTGTGCAGGTCTGCGCTTTTTCATCTTCAGATCAATACAAATAATGTATACTATCCAGCGTATTCATTGCTTTCGTAATGTTTCCCTCTTGTTTAGTCTTCTTATGATAAACTGGATCCACACCCATGAGTCTGATTTTTTTCTTTGTGTCCTTCCATCTACTATCTTTGTGTGTTATTGTTCGGTGTTCAAAAAGCAAAATATTATGCCTGCTCTCACGAGGTATTAAAATGAGGTCACGAAAAGGCTAACGAATTATAATCAAAATACAGTGAGACGCCAATTTGTCTGTCGTCATGGTGTTAGGTGGACAGAAATAGTTGGGTGTTATTGTCGTCTTTTCTTATTGAGATTTTCATATTACCCTGACACAAGACGCCAAGATAAATGTATATATTCTCCGTGCCGAAACATCCCACATTCCATTCATCCTGATCCATTCGTTACGTGCATCGGCGGCAATGAGTGATAGGGAAGCTGTTGCGGGGTGACGAATAACAATAACAATGGTAGTAATTACAAATCAATAATCAAGGATGTTTACTGCATTACAGACGATTAACAAAATAACCAAGAATGGCTGAGTGTTTAATTGGCGCACTGAGTAGGTGTTCTTACCACTTTGTTACTGTATTCTGTTCTAGTTGTTTGCAGAGAGAAAACAAAGAACCCTGTAGCCATACATATCGCTAGTACAACGAGATATTACCTATTAACTATCCTTGCTTTACATCACGAGACGAACATGGCGTCACTGAGCTGATATTTGAAATACATTTCTGTTTTCTCTCTCTGTCTCTCTCTCTCTCTCTCTCTCTCTCTCTCTTTCTATTTTTATTTTAATTTTTTGAGGAAAGCATCGAGATGCGCGATAATAAGCAAGTAGGCATATAACCTGTTTACAGTTATTTTCATCGGGATACATAATGCAAAAACACAACTTTTAAGTGTATTATTGCGTAATTCCAGTTATTGACAGCCTATTCGTGAGCTTGCTCGCATTCAGTGGGGTGAAAGCTATCACAGAAGCAAGCAAAACACAAATATTTCTTGCACCATGCGCAACACATAAACGAAATCTCGCTGCACTGACGTGTTGTCCGTTATATTGCACGGAAAACATATCTGATTCATGTTGCTAAATACAGCTCTATCAGATATCAATTTGGAAGCGTACCAAGTGTATAAAAGTATATCTTGAAATACGCAGAAAGGCCCATGGAGGTATTCGACTGAAACATAGCCATGACCAAAATTGTAACTGGTGTCGACAGCATCGTCGTCTACACCTTGACAACTCGAACGGTGACAGTGCTCGGCCAGTTACTTACGTTTACTGGTATCAAAGCTACAGCATGAAAAGACAAAAATGTTAATAACCGGAAGATCATTAGATTTGGAACCCATAGAAAGTAAAGCAGCCATCAGTCGCAAGAGTGGTTTGAACACCACAGTGGTTTAATAGGCACGGACATGTTGGAGGTGGTATGCTGTTGCTTTCATCCGACCTTTGCGTTGACTTACCTAGCCACTTAATAGGGGAACTTACAGTTTTACGTAGCTTTCGGACCACAGTGCAACTCGGCATTTTTCACATCAACAAACACTTCCCCAGGGGAAATATGTGTAAAACGGCACATAAAAATCGTGGGAGTGGTGAGGGATTGAACCTGAGACCTTCGTCTCCATAGTCTTGCTGTTTATCACCTTGCCACCATGCAGCCAACACTTTGGTTTCTGCTTGCCATTAAACTTAAGGATCTCTCGTTTGTGCCTGCGTTGGCTCTTGCGTGTCCCTTAGGAGACCTTACCTTTGGGATTACTCTCGTATACGTGTGTGTAAACGCCTTCCAATGCCCACTCAAGGAAGACAAGGATACACAGTCTACAATATTACAAATACGCCTCAGTTTGTGGATGAACGTAGACTTAGCTTGATAATCATTTTGAATATTTATCAGTACTGTACCCATTGGTGTGAAACTCGTTTCCTACCAATGATTCCCACAGCTACAGGAACATTACTTTAATACATCTTACACAAAATACTTAGGCAGTGCTATCAAACGAAAAGATCGACCTGACACAAACTGTGGTAAATTTGTTTTACAACCTTCGTACCTGGATAAAGAGCTTTTCCTATTTGAGATATCTGTGAACGTTGCTGCATAAGACGATTTTAGAAGAAACTAAATTCCTTCAGCTAAGCCAATGTTTAAAGAAATCGTGTTAACGGCACTAAATCGTGGTTTGTAAATCGCTTACCAGCCGTACTCTGCCGCATTTCGCTGGTTCGAAGGCAAAAAGCTTACTGACAAATTTTACAGAAAGAAAAAGGGGACGAAATGTCTCCCACTCGAAGGTCATGTTGTTTTACTTAAATGATTACAACATAGGGTAAAACGAACAATGAGGTTGTCAGTATAAGCACATTACTGTTGTCAATGTGATGTTGCACCGCCCAGGGCCTGTAATGATAAAGGGCCCGTTTAGGTCAGGCATATTGTACACAGAAGTGGAAGAGAGAGCATCACTAAATTCTACAATCCGTATGCATTGCATACACACAGAAATTACTGTTACAGTGTACTTATGGAACCCAATGAGTGAATTGCATATTTTCCGGTGAGAAAGAGCACTGGCAAACAGTCTTCGCTACAATAGGTTACTTAAACTGGCGTCACTTTGAGCTAGAATTTATGGCCAGCGACTAAGTGTAAGGACAGTGAGTCGGATGCGGGTTTTGCAACTGTGAAATACTTTCCTTACCTTATGGAAGCGAATATTCGATTTGAACTAATATTGCGAAAATTTTGGACTTGGATAGCTTAGAATGAAAATCTTTCTGTTTATTGCAAAGGAAAACAATTGATTTTCTAAAACATTCTGTGTCATACACAACTTGAAACAGGTCACGTCGACCAAATCATATGGAAGAACCGACAGCGACGTATATTGGAAGGCAGTAAGATCCCTTGGCTTTTGGTTTGGCAGTATTCGACAGCCATTTCTAGGGGCAAGTAAATGAAGAAAGGCAGCGCGTTTTCGTTATCAAGTAACGTCTCCATCAATTACTTTAGTTTTAATGTGATCTACGAGTAATTGCTGATGTTTGATATTAACATGAAAAGGATTCCGTAGACAGGGAAAGAACTTGTTCTTGGGCAACTACTTCTATAATGACCAACAGGACTTAAATGATCTTCAAGCACATGTGTTCCAGCAGCGGTATGAATAAAATGACAGTAATAATGACGGTGATAATCTATATCTACATTTATACTCCGCAAGCCACCCAACGGTGTGTGGCGGAGGGCACTTTACGTGCCACTGTCATTACCTCCGTTTCCTGTTCCACTCGCGTATGGTTCGCGGGAAGAACGACTGTCTGAAAGCCTCCGTGCGCACTATAATCTCTCTCATTTTACATTCGTGATCTCCTCGGGAGGTATAAGTAGGGGGAAGCAATATATTCGATACCTCATCCAGAAACGCACCCTCTCGAAACCTGGCGAGCAAGCTACACCGCGATGCAGAGCGCCTCTCTTGCAGAGTCTGCCACTTGAGTTTGTTAAACATCTCCCTAACGCTATCATGGTTACCAAATAACCCTGTGACGAAACGCGCCGCTCTTCTTTGGATCTTCTCTATCTCCTCCGTCAACCCGATCTGGTACGGATCCCACACTGATGAGCAATACTCAAGTATAGGTCGAACATGTGTTTTGTAAGCCACCTCCTTTGTTGATGGACTACATTTTCTAAGGACTCTCCCAATGAATCTTAACCTGGTACCCGCCTTACCAACAATTAATTTTATATGATCATTCCACTTCAAATCGTTCCGCACGCATACTCCCAGATATTTTACAGAAGTGACTGCTACCAGTGTTTGTTCCGCTATCATATAATCATACAATAAAGGATCCTTCTTTCTATGTATTCACAATACATTACATTTGTCTATGTTAAGGGTCAGTTGCCACTCCCTGCACCAAGTGCCTATCCGCTGCAGATCTTGCCGTATTTCGCTACAATTTTCTAATGCTGCAACTTCTCTGTATACTACAGCATCGTCCGCGAAAAGCCGCATGGAACTTCCGACACTATCTACTAGGTCATTTATATATATTGTGTAAAGCAATGGTCCCATAACACTCCACTGTGGCACGCCAGAGGTTACTTTAACGTCTGTAGGCGTCTCTCCATTGAGAAAAACATGCTGTGTTCTGTTTGCTAAAAACTCTTCAATCCAGCCACACAGCTGGTCTGATATTCCGTAGGCTCTTACTTTGTTTATCAGGCGACAGTGCGGAACTGTATCGAACGCCTTCCGGAAGTCAAGAAAAATAGCATCTACCTGGGAGCCTATATCTAATATTTTCTGGGTCTCATGAACAAATAAAGCGAGTTGGGTCTCACACGATCGCTGTTTCCGGAATCCATGTTGATTCCTACATAGTAGATTCTGAGTTTCCAAAAACGACATGATACTCGAGCAAAAAACATGTTCTAAAATTCTACAACAGATCGACGTCAGAGATATAGGTCTATAGTTTTGCGCATCTGCTCGACGACCCTTCTTGAAGACTGGGACTACCTGTGCTCTTTTCCAATCATTTGGAACCTTCCATTCCTCTAGAGACTTGCGGTACATGGCTGTTAGAAGGGGGGCGAGTTCTTTCGCGTACTCTGTGTAGAATCGAATTGGTATCCCGCAGGTCCAGTGGACTTTCCTCTGTTGAGTGATTCCAGTTGCTTTTATATTCCCTGGACACTTATTTCGATGTCAGCCATTTTTTCGTTTGTGCGAGGATTTAGAGAAGGAACTGCAGTGCGATTTTCCTCTGTGAAACAGCTTTGGAAAAAGGTGTTTATTATTTCAGCTTTACGCGTGTCATCCTCTGTTTCAATGCCTTCATCATCCCGGAGTGTCTGGATATGATGTTTCGAGCCACTTACTGATTTAACGTAAGACCAGAACTTCCTAGGATTTTCTGTCAAGTCGGTACATAGAATTTTACTTTCGAATTCACTGAACGCTTCACGCATAGCCCTCCTTATGCTAACTTTGACATCGTTTAGCTTCTGTTTGTCTGAGAGGTTTTGGCTGCGTTTAAACTTGGAGTGAAGCTCTCTTTGCTTTCGCAGTAGTTTCCTATCTTTGTTGTTGTACCACTGTGGGTTTTTCCCGTCCCTCACAGTTTTACTCAGCACATACCTGTCTAAAACGCATTTTACGATTGCCTTGAACTTTTTCCATATAAACACTCAACATTGTAAGTGTCGGAACAGAAATTTTCGTTTTGATCTGTTAGGTAGTCTGAAATCTGCCTTCTATTACTCTTGCTAAACAGATAAACCTTCCTCCCCTTTTTTATACTCCTATCAACTTCCATATTCAGGGATGCTGCAACGGCCTTATGATCACTGATTCCCTGTTCTGCACATACAGAGTCGAAAAGTTCGGGTCTGTTTGTTATCAGTAGGTCCAAGATGTTATCTCCACGCGTCGGTTCTCTGTTTAATTGCTCGAGGTAATTTGCGGATAGTGCACTCAGTATAATGTCACTCGATGCTCTGTCCCTACCACCCGTCCGAAACATCTGAGTGTCCCAGTCTATATCTGGTAAATTGAAATCTCCACCTAAGACTATAACATGCTGAGAAAATTTATGTGAAATGTATTCCAAATTTTCTCTCAGTTGTTCTGCCACTAATGCTGCTGAGTCGGGAGGTCGGTAAAAGGAGCCAATTATTAACCTAGCTCGGTTGTTGAGTGCAACCTCCACCCATAATAATTCACAGGAACTATCCACTTCTACTTCACTACAGGATAAACTACTACTAACAGCGACGAACACTCCACCACCGGTTGCATGCAATCTATCCTTTCTAAACACCGTCTGTACCTTTGTAAAAATTTCGGCAGGATTTATCTCTGGCTTCAGCCAGCTTTCTGTAGCTATAACGATTTCAGCTTCTGTGCTTTCTATCAGCGCTTAAAGTTCCGGTACTTTACCAACGCAGCTTCGACAGTTTACAATTACAATACCGATTGCTGCTTGGTCCCCGCATGTCCTGACTTTGCCCCACACCCGTTGAGGCTGTTGCCCTTTCTGTACTTGCCCAAGGCCATCTAACCTAAAAAAACTGCCTAGCCCACGCCACACAACCCCTGCTACCCATGTAGCCGCTTGTTGCGTGTAGTGGACTCCTGACCTATCCAGCGGAACCCGAAACCCCACCACCCTATGGCGCAAGTCGAGGAATCTGCAGCCCACATGGTCGCAGAACCGTCTCAGCCTCTGATTCAGACCCTCCACTCGGCTCTGTACCAAAGGTCCGCAGTCAGTCCTGTCGACGATGCTGCAGATGGTGAGCTCTGCTTTCATCCCGCTAGCGAGACTGGCAGTCTTCACCAAATCAGAATTATCCGGTAACATCACACTTCACAGTGGATTTTCTCGAACTAAGAAATTTCCTGAATTAGTGAAAATTTCAAAATGGCTTCGAATCGAGGCTATGATATCACGCCTAGAAGAGTCTTTACATCCTGCTGACATGAGAATAGCATAATCTCCACGTCAGAAGCTTGCTTCTACTTAACCATTTAATAGACTCGCGTTTTTTTTCCATCGTGACTAGTTTAGTAAGCTAAGCACATCGTCCATTACAGCACACTCCTGGGGCTGGGAAATGTGGCCACAATGGTCTGGTGGAACGAACTATCACAAGTGCAATGCGTGGGTTCAGGCATTTACTTTTAAGAGGCACAAACAGATTTACTTTACCTCTGGTAACCTCAAGAGAAAGCTGTTATAATCCAGAATCCGCATTAAACATCATGTTCCTTCGTTCCAAACTGGGCAGAGCCCCGTTGGAAAATGACATAGGGGGAGGTCAGGGTAAACAGAAATACTGTCACCAGTAAACTTACTTACATTAGAAAATTTGATTTTATTTGATGAACTGATAGCCGTCTAAAGGAACAGGGCTCTTATTTTACTTGTACTTGATTGAACTAGAGACGATGAAAAATTTGGTGTGGAACTGTGATTCGAATTCGTATCTCCTCTTTCGAGGATCTGAACCTCACGGAACAGTATAGTTCAATTATTTAATTCCTTTTCCCAAGACTGAAGTCTTCTCTAGGTCTCCTCCAAAGGTAAATATGTGGGTCCGAATCCTGATCCAGTAGAAAAATATTCATAATTTCATTCCAAGCCCTCTCACGTGCACACCGGCCTGCTAGTGAAAATTAACGTGCATTTTTAATGTCTGTTCATGTTGCCAACAATTTCTGGACAAACACGCACACATCTTACTGTTAGTGAGTATGCAATTGATACTTAAGCAATATTCGTGGACAATAAAGAAGAACGATAGGAGTGCGGTTCGATTCTCACTCAGGCACATAAATTTGTGTCCTTATTTTAGATTAAACACCTATCAGCCGGCAAGAAGAACCGATACGTAACATTTGATTTTACTTAGTTAACAATCCGATTACGTCTTGGGTTCGTATCTCCGTCGCAGAACTTCACATCATGCGCTTCATCTTTAAAGTCATACACACTTCGTTACTTCTGAATTGAGCTATATCAGACATCTTTCATGGTTAGTTAACAGGGGTGAAAGGGTCTTGATAGGAGTCCCGGTTTATTACAAAAACTGTCGTCTTTTATTTTCAAGTTTAGATTTGGTTAGTGATATTGGCGAAAATTTCGGTACTTCATGACTCTTCATGGATAGTCAGCAATTGATATGATTAGATTAGATTAATACTTGTTCCATAGATCATGAATAAGACATTTCGTAATGATGTGGAACGAGTCATTTTAATGAAAGATTTCTTTACATACCAGTATTCAATTTCTTTACAACAATTTTTACCCTCTCTCTCTCTCTCTCTCTCTCTCTCTCTCTCTCTCTCTCTCTCTCTCTCTCTCCCTCCTTCTCCCTCCCTCCCTCCCTCCCTCCATCTCGCTCCTTCTCTCTCTCTCTCTCTCTCTCTCTCTCTCTCTCTCTCTCACACACACACACACACACACACACACACACACACATTCTCTTTTTATTTTTATTTGTTTGTTGTGCTCGACTATCGGCGAGGCACGAAAACGTCCGTGAATGAGTTTCTTAGTTTTGAGTACAGTTACGAAAGAAATATAAAAACAACTATGAGAGTTACTGATTTATGATGCTTAGTAGCAATCAGTTCTGAGCATTATTAGCAATTAAGCTCCAGCCCCTAAACCTATTTACAGAAATGCGAATCAGACGCATTACGTATTCCAGGGCGTAGCAGCCGCGTCTTTGAGGCGCCAGCTATGGTCACTTCCCAGCCCGCTGTAGGATCACGTCGGTTCGTCTTCTTCCTGCTGGTAATGTAACCGAGATTTGGCAACAACGCAAGGTATGTTTGACAACTCTGTGATCGACGAGTTACTTCCTGGTGTGCACGGAATTAAGCTTCAAAGTTCACTTGATTTCTCGTGTCATTTCCATTGAATAACCTGAGTTGTTATCGCTTGAGGTGTAACAGAAGATTATAAATTTACGGAATTCAGCCAAGCAAAGTCATTGAACGTGGCAATCGCAACTAATCTCGTCCTGTAAATAGCGGTTTACGAGTTCTATCCACTATTGGCCTCGTAACCCACACAAAGGATGGGGCCCCTCCACGCCCACACCAACGTGGTGACCAAACCAAAAGTTCTACTGTCACCTCCGTAAACATGTTAGTTTTTTGAATCAGGCGTCACAGGATGCGGGCTGTGATGTTATCCATGCGTCTGGGTAAGATTACTCATTAACATGGTCCATCAGGAGATAGAAGTGGTCGAAAACGATTGAAGGGTAGCGGTTGTAAGGGCAGAGGAAAAAAAGTGCCAAGGCAAGAGCCAAGGGAAAAAAACCTCTGCGACAATAGGACGGGTAGTAAGGGCAGTAGCGGCTTGCTAGCTGCGACAGAGCATGCAAGGTGCGGTTATGTTAGTTCGAGGTATCGTGCATCGTTACCTTTATCGTTGCTGGAGCTTGTTGCGGTGCTTGCAGCGGTTGCTGCGTCCCTGCAACAGTTCAAAGTCGTTGTAGATTAGTGGGCGATCAGTCATAGATCGGCTCACGGACGGTGTAGGGGGTGTGTGTGGCTGGTTTGCGTGCTGTGTACAGTACGGCTTCCCTGCGGTTGCCTGTTTTCCGGCTGGTCGCACATCTGGGTTTCCAGTAGTAACTGTCTTGCAGGGGCTCGCCAGTACTGTCGTGTTAGCGTTCTATGGACCATAGATGTTTAGTTCCTAACCAGTAATGTCTTTGGTCTGTTATGCTTCCATCTATGGTTGTGGTCGTAGTTACCCAGAGAAAGGATAAACGGGTTGCGCGAGTGTCTCGTGTTATTGTGCAGTCGAGTGGAGAGTTTTTGGAATACCTGCAAGATAGTATCTAGCCGGTATTCCCGGTGAAGGTCCGCGATGCGTGTGTAGCGCGGAGCGTTGCTTATGATTTTGAGTACTTTGTTCTGTATGAGCTGCAGACGGCGCAGGCGAGTGGGCGCGGCGTATCCCCAGACAGGGGCTGCGTACGTCATCAGGGGTCTAATAAGTGTCATGTACATGGACCTAGACACCCTCCTGTTCAGTGTGCTACGCCTGTTAAGCATAGGGTAGAGTTGTTTGAGCCTCGCGTTAGCTTTGTTGGTCACGTGTTGGATGTGGTCCCCCCAGAGTAGTTTCCTGTCCAGCCAGACACCGAGGTATTTGACCTTCTCGCGGAAACGTATTGGGCGTTTGTGTAGTGTTATTGGGTTGCAGTGCTGATGTTTGCGCAGTTGCTTCGGTCGTCTAGTGAACAGAACGCACTTGTCGACGTTTACTCTGACACGCCATTTCACCAGCCAAGGCTCCGCCGTTCTGAGTGCAGTCTGTAGTCGTGAGTTAATGTTAGAAGGCTTCCAATCTTGCGCAAGGATGGCAGTGTCATCCGCGTAGATTGCTACCGTCGTGTTATGTGTAGCTGGGAGGTCGTTAATGTAGAGGTTAAACAGTAGGGGCCCCAGGATACTTCCTTGGGGGACTCCTGCCTGTATACCATGTCGTGTCGATTGTTTGCCCTGCACGTCGGTGTTGAAACTCCTGTCCGTGAGGTATGAGTGTATGAGACGTACGAGCCCGTCGGGGAACCCTGCGTCGCTAAGTTTGCGTATTAGGCCGTTGTGCCATAGACGATCGAAAGCCTTTTCGATGTCCAGGAACACCGCCCCAGTTGCCTTGTTTGTGTTGTATCCGTGTGTTATGTATTCAACTACGCGGAGGAGTTGTTGTGTTGTTGAGTGGTGATTCCTGAAACCGAATTGCTCCGGCCTCAGGGTGTCGTTTGTGATGCAGTGCCTGGTGAGTCGTTTTAATATTACCTTCTCAACGATCTTGCTGAGCGCGCTCAGCAGACTGATGGGTCGGTAATTTTGTGGGAGGGAGTGGTCTTTCCCCGGCTTCCTGAACATCAGGACCTTGGCCGTCTTCCAAAAGGCGGGGAAGTGTTGGTGCTTGAGTATGGCATTCGTGATGTGTGTGAGGTAGTCTACAGCTTTGTCCGTGAACTCCTGGAGGACACGGTTCTGAATGCCATCGTGACCAGGGGCCTTCCTAGCGGTGGTATGCATGATGGCCCATTTGACTTCTGCTGTACTAGCTTGTCGGATGTTGTAGCGCGCCGGTTGGGCCAGGATGCGTGTGACCTCCTGGTCCGTATCAAGTGTGAACGCTGGGTCTGAGGGATCCAGGTTCGGTGTGAATGACGCTGCGAGTGTGAGGGCCATCAGTTCCGCTTTTTCTTCCGCAGAATATGCTGGTCCGTCGGGCCCTTGTAACGTGGGGGTGTACAGTTTCTCCCTGGTGAAGTGGCCTCGTAAGAGGAAGGCGCAAATCATATCTATCCGCTAGCTTTGTGTTGACGTGCTGACCTGTGAAAACGCAACTGTTATGTTTCGCGGTTCCAGCCTCGCTGAATGTAACGTTTTTATCCCTTCTGTGTATGAGCTGCAAGCAGTCAGATCAAACATCGATAAGCTAATCGTAAGAAAATACTTTCAGCTCATAGTGCAATGGTGAAAAACTTACAATACTGCACAACAGGTAACGCCTCTTTCCGTGCTGACAAGCAAATTTTGGTTTCTAGGAATACGTAACTATATTTATGAAATGCCACATTTGCATACCTGTTGAGTATGACACAGCGTACCATTTACCCAATCGAAATCTCAGTGAATAGTGTTTTACTAATTCGTGCAGATAGAGGCACGCTTGTGTACAGGTACTCAGTTTTGTTAAAACAGACATACTTTCGTCGTAAGGTTATTGTGGTGTCACCGCCAGACACCACACTTGCTAGGTGGTAGCTTTAAATCGGCCGCGGTCCATTAGTACATGTCGGACCCGCGTGTCGCCACTGTCAGTAATTGCAGACCGAGCGCCACCACACGGCAGGTCTAGAGAGACGTACTAGGACTCGCCCCCAGTTGTACGACGACTTTGCTAGCGACTACATTGACGAAGCCTTTCTCTCATTTGCCGAGAGATAGTTAGAATAGCCTTCAGCTAAGTCCATGGCTACGACCTAGCAAGGCGCCATTAACCATTTCTAGAGAGAGTCTCACTTGTATCATCAAGAATGCTGTATACAAATGATGGATTAATGTTAAGTATTCTTGGAGCTACGTACTTTTCTTTATAGCATTCAATACGTATCCTGTTCCAGACCTCACGCCAGCCGGCGTGTGTAACGCGTGCATTTCGGCCTCCTCTATCTACAAGGTGTTGGCACATTTGCCAACACATCAGTTATCGTGGGTAGTTTTATTTCATTTCTTACAATACAGTGCACAGTTTTCGTAAGGTTTCTTTTAGAAGAATAAAATGCCACTACCAGACGACAGCTAATGTAGAAAATACTTTTCTGACTATTTTGGCACGATGCATTCTCCCCATACATAATACAAAAGCTTCGAGCGCATCTGCTGCCTGGTCGTCTACTTAACCTGAAAAGAACAAAATGACGCAGAAGATAGCCTTTTTTCCACATGCGACTATTTTGGGTTGAGAAGTGAAGAGAATTATGTTCCAAGTTACATTAAATTGATAACTTTAGCAGACAGCAGAATTGCGTTTTAAAAAAATATAGTGGCGAATGTAATAGAACACGCGACGTATTATCAACAGTGCGCGACGCTTACCGTTACGGTACTAGCTGTAACGTAGCTACAACACCTCTGGAAGTGAACAACAGTTCCTGCAGTACTTCGGCATTCCACAGTGCTGTGAGATAATGCATATGGCCGGATATAGACTTCTGAGAGACAGACAATTACAGCATTTCTTTTGCACTGCACGATGGTTTCAACAAACAGATAGCGCAATAGAGTAGCTCAAATGGAAAGGAACACTTCCTATTTCAATTTCTGCATCCTACACTGTTGGCAGATCTGTGTAGGTGGCAGTTACGTTATTTTATTTCGGTGATTACAAAATATAGTCGAATGTATGCACTGGGTAGCCAAGGCAGATAGTTCATGGCGATTCGGTCAACCAAGCAAATGAATGTACTGAACATCCTGCAAACCACTACAGGGAGCCTGTGTGTCAGAATTCTCATCTTGTGTGCCGCAACGGTGTTATGATAGAGAAACGAGTCGTAGAAAAGAGAGTTTGGTGGTCTGTTGGACTGATGATAGTTTCATATGATGATGGTCTCGGTTCGATTCCAACCTCTGCCCATGTTTTTTGATAGGGAGAGGCAGATTCTATTCTAATCTGGCTACGCGAAGTGAAGAAGGTATAATGGCATTGTGGTCTGAAAATCACATTAAACATGATATTCCTTCTCTACCAAGTAGACGTTAGGTGAAACCACAATAAAGTAAGGAGTGCCGACATGTAGAAACTCTATCACCAGTAACCTTTCTTATACTAGTTATTTATTTGTAGTGACGAAACAAACCCTGTGTATGGTCACAGAACTCTTATTCCGTCTTTTATTTGAGCTTCTGTATGTCGATAAAATTGGTTCTGAACTGGGAATGCAACTCAGACCGCCCTTAACGCGGAATTTGATCCCTTCGTGACAATACAGCTCGACTACAACTTGTTGTTTGTTCAAAACTGCAGATTCCTCAACATCTCCACATATTGCGCATGAATGGGTTGGAATCCTGGCCCAGCACTAGACGTTTCACTATGTATTATCAAGCTCTAGCATGACAACACCTATCTGCTGGCGGGTAATAATTTTTATTTTTAATGCATTTTCATTCGTTGTCAACACTAACGATATCTGATGTTTTTGACTCCCAGTGAGACACTGTAAGTTCAAGGATGTTATTCCGAGCTGCTGGTGGAGAAAAATTCGGTAGCTGACGTCTCTTTGTGTGTAGTCAACAATGATATGTTTGGGGTTCGATTCTCAGTTAGCACTTAACACTTCCTGATATTTTTTCTAGTTCAAACATGCTCACATGTCACTGCTGGTGTGACGAACCCATACTTAACGTTCCTTTTCTCTAGAATATAACGGCGATATGTGCCGGGTTGGAGTCCTGGGGAAAAAAAAATTAATGTTTCGTCTCGTCATTTCATTTAATACATCTAGCTACTGCCGAGAAAATCCGATATGTCAAAGTTGATTGTGCTTCGATAACCTAATCAGGTTCTGGATTCTAATCCCTGTCCAACACAAAGCTTTACCTCACTGCATTTCAAGTAAGTTACTTGTGAAGTAGCAATATTTAACATGTCTCGTAGTTCGTTAACACGGACAATAGTTGCTGGGTAGGAATTCGCGACCGTTAAAAATGTTTAGGTTATGTAATTTAAAGTTGATATTTGTTAACTGATACTGTCTAAAATCGAGGTATATCACGCTCTTTATGCCTAGTCAGGAATGACTGTTAATTCTGTCAGTTACGAAATCTTAGTTTGCATGACCTGGGTTAGAATCCATATGCAGAACGAGTCGGTTCCTCGTGTCATTTGAAGTTCATACATATTCTCAACTAGCTGCTCGTGAATAACGTAAATTTTTAATGACATTTTGCGTTAAATAACTAGTATGGTATGTTACTTTGAAGAGGAAATCATGAATACGACGCACTTACTACGTGCATTACCTATCTGACGTAATATTGAGAGTGCTAACATTTCAAGTATGTCAGTTATTGCAATAAATGCGAGCTTACAAGCCTTAAGGACAGTCTTATCTGTGATGAGGTGTTCCCTGATATTTGTAGTATCGTGGTATTACTTTACATCTTGAGTTATTGCGATACAGAGCAGTGTTTTCTAGTGGTGACTTGTTGGAACCATTTTCAATAGTCTAACGGCTGTGCAAGGAGCGATTAGAGGACCTGCTAGACAGCTGCGTTAGGTGGGTTGCATGGGAATCAGGCGAAATGCAATCCAGGTCGTTCGGATAATTTTGAGCATGACTATACTGCTTTAACAATCCGATTAGGTGCTGGGTTCGCATCCCTGTCACAAGCTTAATATGATGGCATTTCAATTTTAAACATGAGTATACCTTGTTCCTTGTGAATGACATCATATTAAACGTCGTTGGGGTAGTTTCCAGGACGGTAACTGTTATGACAGGATTCCCAGTTCAGTACAAACATTTTCTTCATTTATTTTCAGGATCTGAATTGATAACTGATACTGGTGCAAACGTCTACACTTCACGTCTCTTTATGCCTAGTGATCCGGTCGCAATAAGGCACAAACAAAGCTTAGCTTAGTTAGCAATGGCTATAGGTGCTGGGTTTTAACCCAGGTCCAGAACGACGACGTTGATCATGTCATTTAAAGTTCAAATTTGTGTACACGTAGCTGTTGATGTGTTACGAGAACAATGATATTACTGGTGATTCGCTGTTAATGTTGAGATTTCCTTAGAGTGCTTGTTGCCATTAATCGCGTTTTTCTACTGGTTCGTTTAGTATCCAGTTTCCAGAGCCACTCGCCGTTGAGCGACCTACAGCACGTGGATGGAAAACCTTTTTGAGAGCGAAAAACTTTTTTCCAATTGCTGTACAGCTTTGTAACTCCATATATTGTCTCAAGTATTTAATTTTGACTAAGGATTACTGTACGATATATGTAAAATAATTTGTTTTCTCAGAACTTTTGGAACGTCACTTGTTGTAATTAAGGTTAGTTTATGAGTGTTATGGGGTGTCTCATTGCTAAGAACGTGTTTTCTAATATGTTTTGTGTGACGATTTTAGTTGACGCTTAGACTGACTGCCATAAAGACCTTTGGTCCCTTAGTAGTCTCTTGCGGTACCCAGTGTGTGTAGTCAAACGACTGTACCCCACGGGGTTTTGGTATTTAGAGGACGTGCAACACAGCTACGTTATGTTGGTTGTATTCGGCAGTGACCCACTTTTTTTGTTGTCAAGTGTACAATTTGTACACACATTTCGCTCCCTGTACTTTACCCCTGCAAGCTTCAGACCTTCGAAGAGTGTATTCCAGGGGGAAAAGTGTTGTCACAAAAACGTCGAAATAACGGAACACTCCATACTTGTATCATGGAGATACATGCAAACTGATATTCTGGTTTCCCTTCACGCCAAGCAAAAACTCTCGTCTATCTCCCTTTTAGCTTTCCCGGTTAACAAGTGACACATATTGATCTGTTTACATATGCACATCGCTTCCATATACTCAAGACCAGGGATGTCAGCATGTGTGATGCATTGCCCGCCGTATCTGCAGAAACAGTATACCTGAAATACTGAAACTAATCTCGTCGGCAAGGCATTTTCGTTCCGTTCAATAACAGTCACTTCTGCCGCAGCTGAGAACTGTGAAATACTGACCGTTTGAAGCTCAATCGTATGTGAACACTGAAGATACTACTACAATCCGATTTAACCTTTTTTCTTTCTTCTTCTCTTTTCACATCAAAGACCGAATTGCAATAGCGCATGTTTTGTTTCTTTCTATATACGTTCTGTAACTGTCATCTATGGAATTATTGCCTCTCATTTTGTACTGTCGGGCATTTACAGATTTATTAAAATGTTGTTATTTTTAACGAAGTTTTTGTATGTGTATAATACTGTATATTCACGTAAAAATCTTAAAACATTGTAGCCTATGAAGGACTCTGCGGGAGAGACAAACTTTGAAATTTAATTGCTTGTTCGCTATGTGAAGTTGTAACAAAGAAGTCTGCAGAGAAGCAGAACGACAGATTATTATCGTGTGTCAGAGAAAAATGCCTGTTTATTGCAGCAGCTATATAAACTGTGTTTTCGGTGTATACAGTGGACAACCAATTTAATTGACACACACGTCAAAGTGATTCTCCTGTCTCAGAAAATAACAATGTGAAAAGCTACGACACCGGAACAATGGACAGACAGGTTTGTTAAGTGGACTGCTTTGCCTACATAACGTGGGGTGTGAATGTCCTGAAGTTTTTCGTGTCATGAACTATCATCTCACGAAGTAGTGTCTCAGCTACGATTATTCGACAGTGGCGTAAAGAGTGGAGAAAGTGGGCTGTTCCTGACACGGACCACGTGCTATGAACTATAAATACAAACATACGGAACTGTTCGCCGCCGTAAATTAGATCAAAGAAAATAGTATAGAAACTACAATGTTCGAACAAAGCTGATAAATGTTTAATAAGCGCAGGAACTTCGATAAACATTACGTTTTTCTGTGGGAAGAACGTTTAATTTCCTTCATCGACTGCAGATATTTAAATTAACGAAGAGACTGTGAATAATGCAATTCCTGCGGCACCTTTGCACAGGTGGCCGTTGTCTAGAGAACAATTACAGCGGAAATTCTTGTTTATGACTTCTCTTCTGGTGTATGTTTCGCCAACGTGAGATGATGACAGGCCATTTCCTCCAGCTAAATGTGTAATCATCGGTATTGTGACTGTCAGGAATCTCTTCTCTCGTAAAGCAGTTGCAAAAATAGTCGTGATATATGTACACAGAGTGCAACGGCTGGATGTGCAGATATTTCTATTGGTGGCTGAGAACGGAGTACTGAACATTACATCAGTACTTACGTCATTTGCAAACTACGAGTAATAACTACGCTGATCAGACAGAACACTAGACCACTGACATACTATCGATACAAATCCGTCCAGGCGATAGCAGCGTCACCTGTCGAGGAATGACTACTAGTCAATAGACACGGTGCATTTAGTATCAGTGAGGTGCTGCCCGTGTGTAGAATGTGGAAGGCGTGCGATGTATCTGAGTTTGACTGAGGGCAGATTCTGATGGCCCAGAGGCTCCGCACGAGCATTTCGGAAACTGCAAGACTGGTCAGGTGTTCGAGGAGTGCTGTGGTGAGCGTCTTCAACACGTGGCGAAGCCAAGGTGGAACCACGTCCAGACGTCGTGGGGCTGAGCGGCCACCCCTCATTACAGATGTTGGGCGTCGTAGGCTGAGCAGATTGGTAAAAATACAGGCGGAACTAACGTCAGACCTTAATGCTGGGCAGAACACAAGTGTGTCTGAACACACAGTGCACCAAACACTCCTAACGATGGGCCTCCGCAGCCGAAGACCCACGCATGTGGCAATGTTAACACCGCGACATCGACAACTACAACTGAAATGAGCTTGTGACACTGGCACTGGAAGTTGGCGCAGTGGCAGAGCGATGCATGGTGTAATGAATCCCGATACCTTCATCATCACGCCAATCGGAGGGCCCGAGTCCGTCGACTTCCAGGGGAACCATTCCTTGACACCTGTACTGGAGGACGGAGACAAGCTGGCAGCAGCTACATTATACTCTGGCAAACATTCACGTGGGCATCTGTGGGTCCAGTGGCGCTCATGCAAGGCATCATGACGGCAAGGAGTATCGTATACTGGTTACATACCACGTACACCCCTTCATGACGATCATGTTTCCCGACGACAGTGGCAGTTTCAAAGATCATAATGCGATATACAATGTGGTTCGAGGAACGCAGTGGCGATTATGCTCCCTCCCCCCCTCCCCGCCCCCCCCCCTCCCCCAACCCGAACACATCTGTGAAATGGCTGACCGTGTCATTAGAGCTCATTGCCCTTCCAGCTACCTACCAAGGCCTCATTGCTTCCATGCCATCAGGCGCCGCTGCTGTTATCTGAGGCAAAGGTGGACACAAGGGTTATTATGTAAGTGGTCATAATGTTCTGGCCGACCAGTGTAAAGCCATTACAAGCCATTACATATTCTTAGGTTGGTTAGTATCTTTAACTACATGTGACAAAAGCACGCCATTAATGCATGCGTGGGGAGGAGATCAGATAATGAAGAGTGGACACGTAGACGCAAAATGTCTGTACTGACAAGAGTAGTCCACTTAGTGGTGGAGTTAAATCTGTGCACAAAACGTCAGGTACTAAATTACGTACCGAGCGAGGTGGCGCTGTGGTTAGCACACTGGACTCGCATTCGGGAGGACGACGGTTCAATCCCGTCTCCGGCCATCCTGATTTAGGTTTTCCGTGATTTCCCTAAATCGTTTCAGGCAAATGCCGGGATGGTTCCTTTGAAAGGGCACGGCCGATTTCCTTCCCAGTCCTTCCCTAAACCGAGCTTGCGCTCCGTCTCTAATGACCTCGTTGTCGACGGGACGTTAAACACTAACCACCACCACCACCACTAAATTACGTGATGTGTTTGTGGGAAGACTGTTCGACGCAGACAAGAAACAACCAACACGTTGATACGTGTACGTATTAAGGTACCACATATAAAAATATATGCAATTACAACAGTTATGACGATGATGTTTGGTTTGTGGGGCGCTAAACTACGCAGTCATCAGCGCCCGCACAAGGTCCCAATCTTTACTGAGTCCAATCTAGCCACTTTCATGTATTACGATGAAATGGTGGGGACAACACAAACACTCAGACCCCGGGCAGAGAAAATCTCCAATGCGGCCGGGAATCGAGCCCAGGACCCCTTGAGCCAGAGGCAGCAACGCTAGCCACTAGACCAGATTACGCCTGTCAGTATAGACTAGCGCTTTGCGTCCACATGTCCACACTTCAGCACCTCACCTGCTTACTATGGGAAAATAAGCATTAATGGCTTGTTCTTTGCACATGTACCTGGAGGCACTAAGCAACCTAAAAACATAATACTCCTGACAGCTATATTTCTTAGTCTGCTAATGAAGTAAATAGTGATGTAATGTTGCCCAACACACTGTCCTCAGTCACCAATAAAAATATCTGCATTTATACTCCCCAACATCATATATATGTTTCTGATTGTTGTTATTCTGATTCTGGGATGTGACTGACCGCAGCATCAGAGGTCATCGCCTCTCCAATGACCTACCAAGGCCTCATTGCTTCCATGCCACTATGCATCGCTGCTGTTATATACAACAGGGTGTCCCATTTATCTTGACAACCCTAAATAACTGTTTGTCCAGATGCAAACTACAAAATGTTTCAAGCAAATGATCTTTAGCCGTCAAGGGACATCAATCAGCATGCTTGCCTTACTTGTAGCTTTATTTTTACAAAGATATGAACAGCGGTATGACTTTTTTAAACGGCACCCTGTATTTTTTATTCGGTAATTAATTTCCTCTCCTAAAGACCTATTCAAAAATGTATCACAATGTACCATTCACTGAAACACAACGTTATTAATTACATAAAACAAAATTGACGTTGACGCTCCCAGCGCTTAGTGCCGGTACTCGGGGTAATGGAACACATCCACGTGCTGACGTTGACAGAGGACAAATGTAAACATAAGTAGAATGCACACTCGTCATTCCGTTAACCATCGTCAGTTGAAGGGTTGTATGAGTAGAATGTACACCAACGAAGAGAAGGTAGAAATGCTACTCATCTATGGGGAATGTAAGTTAGCAGAACAGTAATTGCAACACTGTTTTCTTATGTACGGGGTATTTAATACAGTAGTTTAGTCCCTTCAAATATTGTTGTGTAGAATAGGCATAAAGTAAAGGCTGTCCTTCCTACCAACTGCATCGACATAACGTTTCTTTTATTGTTGTTGTTGAAGGTAGGCGAAATGCTATGCAGGCAGTGGAACTGTACAGAGAGCGATATCCTGACAAGAATCCACCTTCCCGACAGATGTTTTTTCGTCTTGTTGCGACGCTTCAGGAAACGGGAAGTTTTAACCCACGACAGTGGAATCGCCGTAGCACTCGCACCGACGAAGCTGCCGAAGTTACTGTTCTCGCTTCCGTTACTATGAATCCACATGTGAGCACACGACAGCTTGAACACGAGATTGTCATTCCTAAAACCGTATTCTTATACGTCACCGGTTCCATCCTTACCATGTACACCTACATCAAGTATTGCATGGGAATGATTTCCAGAATCGTGTACAGTTCTGTTAGTGGGCACAGCAGCAAGTTCTCGCCAATCTCACCTTCTTCTCCAGTGTTCTATTTACCGATGAATGTTCCTTCTCAAACAAAGGACAGGTAAATACAAGAAACATGCATTATTGGTCCAGCGACAAGCCACTGTGGCTTAGACAAGTGGAACATGAGCGTCAGTGGTGAGTTAACGTCTGGCGTGGTATGCTTGGTACTACAATTATTGGCCCTTATTTCATCAATGGTAGTTCAAACGGCACAGCGTATGCCAGCTTCCTCAGACGAATTCTTCCTCCTCTTCTGGATGAAGTGCCGCTAAGAACCATAATGCTTGTGTGGTATCAACACGATGGATGTCCAGCACATAATGCCTTGCGTGCAAGTCGTGTTCTGAACTGAAGGTATCCTGCCAGATGGATTGGTCGAGGAGGAACAGTTACTTGGCCTGCTAGGCCTCCTGATTTAAATTCTCTGGACTTTTTTCTTTGGGGATGCATAAAAGACGTTTCCTATCGCGATATTCCAACAACTCCAGAGGACATGCAGGAACGTATCGTGCTTGCTTGTAATTCTCTTCAGCAGGCAATACTGGAAGCAGTAAATAATGCTTTCATTCAATGAGTGCACCAGTGTATCGGTGTCCAGGGTCACCACTTTGACCATGTTTGAATGTTCTACTCCTGGGCAATGGTACAGTCAGTTTTTTGTTATGCTTTTACTTTGTTTTCATTTGTTTTCTGACAACTCCAGCAAGTGGACGAGTTTGTGATCCCGGGCTCAAAGTCAATGTTGTGTTATGTAACTAATAACGTTGTGTTTCAGTGAATGATACACTGTGATACATTTCTGAATAGGTCTTTAGGAGAGGAAATGAATTACCGAATAAAAACTACAGAGTGCATGCTGATTGATGTCCCCCTGACGGCTATAGAACATTTTCTTGAAAAATTTTGTAATTTGCATCTGGACAAACTGTTATTTAGGGTGGTCAAGATAAATAGGACACCCTATATAGGTTACATTTATCACTGGCCCGTGAGTCCTGGTTTCTTTCAAGTGAAAATTTTCTGTGAAAAATAATAAATTTTGGGAATGGGTGTGTTTTTCGATAGAGAATTTTATACTTCACAAAACAGCGTGTTTAATTTTTTAGGCTGGTATACGTTGTTTTCTGTAGCTTATGAAAATGGTGTGTCGATTCGATAAAAAAGACCATTTTCGACATCTTCTGCGTATTCGTTTAATCGAAGTGACAAAGCATCTCGAGAGATCTGCCAAACCTATGGCGAAGAAGCTATGTTTCTTAGGGCGGTTCGTAATCGGTTTAAGCGATTCAAAGTCTGCGATTTCGACCCCGATTCAGTTCGATGGGAAACGACTAAATGAGCTTATTCACGAAGCTCCACACAAAAGGGCGAGCGAATGGGCAGAGATGATGGAATGCTCCCACAGTACCACAGAGCGCCACCTTCACTTGGTGGTAATGGTTCGAAAGTTGGGGGCATAGGTCCGCATGCTTTGACCGGCAATGTCAAAAATCAACGAGCCACGATCTCCACCGATTTGCTTCCCCGTCATCGGTCAGTTCGTGGACTCATCGTTACCGGCGATGAAGAATAGTGCCTGTACATCACTATAAAGCAGCACAAAAATTGCTTAGCCCCAGCAAACTGGCGACACCGCGAGCAAAAAATGACTTTCACCCGTGCAAAACGATGTTGTGCGTATGGAGGGACTGGGAAGGTGTGATACGCCACGAACTGTTTGATCGGAACCAAACAGTGAATGCGGAACTTTACGTTCAACAATTGCAACGACTCGATGACACAATCCAGCAAGAATGAGCTTTTCGCGCCATGGCGTTCTTCTGCTACACGCCAACGGTGCCGTCACACCGTCAGTACGACCAAGGAAGCCATTCAAACGCTTGGCTGGGAAATGCTGACCCATCTTCTGTATTCTCCCAACTTGGCGCCTTCGTATTTCCATCTGTTCCGATGCCTCTAGAATGCAATGCGTGGCGTTTCGTTCAATGATATGGACTTGAAGGCCTGACTGGACAATTTGTTAGAGTGGAAACCTTGGGATTTCTATGATGAAGCGTTGAGCAGCTTGTTGAAAGTTGGGAAGAAGTTGTAAATAACAACGGAGAATACATTATTGATTGGTTTGTTGTTAATTTCTTGCTTATTTTGTAGAAACCTAAACTTACAAAAGCGCCAGAACTGATGAACCAACCAATTATATTTGCTAATACTTTCTTTTTGTCATTGATTCCATTCTTGTAGCATTTACGTGTGTTATTCATCTATAGTGATATGAAATTTTCCAGGTTACGTTTCGTCATCTCTTGCAATATATAAAAGAGTATTTACAGTGTTTGTGATTTTAAGTCTTTTCTTTTGCAAGTATATCTAAATTTCCAGAATGAGATTTTCACTCTGCAGCGGAGTGCGCTGATATGAAACTTCCTGGAAGATTAAAACTGTGTGCCGGACCGAGACTCGAACTCGGGACCTTTGCCTTCCGCGGGCAAGTGCCTTACTGACTGAGCTACCCAAGCACGACTCACGCCCCGCCCTCACCGCTTTACTTCTACCAGTACTTCGGTAGAGCACTTGCCCGCGAAAGGCAAAGGTCCCGAGTTCGAGTCTCGGTCCGGCACACAGTTTTAATCTGCCAGGAAGTTTCATATCAGCGCACACTCCGCTGCAGAGTGAAAATCTCATTCTGGGAACAACCTCCAGGCTGTGGCTAAGCCATGTCTCCGCAATATCCTTTCTTTCAGGAGTGCTAGTTCTGCAAGGTTCGCAGGAGAGCTTCTGTGAAGTTTGGAAGGTAGGAGACGAGGTACTGGCAGAAGTAAAGCGGTGAGGACGGGGCGTGGGTCGTGCTTGGGTAGCTCAGTCGGTAAGGCACTTGTCCGTGAAAAGCACAGGTCCCGAGTTCGAGTCTCGGTCCGGCACACAGTTTTAATCTGCCAGTAAGTTTTATATCTAAATTGCATGTTATGTATAATGCCTGTAAAACCCGCGAGTCGTATAGTGTCTCCATTAAGCCAGTGGGCTTCGACCAATAAGTAAAGAATATGTGATTATTCAGTGCTGAAGTAGGTAGGCTAGGTGGCCACTGTGTATGTAAATATGCAATAGACCTTCGCACGACGTTGTGCGTCACGTATCGCGCGGCAACCACGCGTCCTTTGCTCACGATGTCGGCCGACCTCTGTCGGTGCAGTTGAGCTTGATGCTACTGAGGTTGTCGTGTGTTTCTCCATCTTACCTTTCATAAATGCACTGGACACACTAGGGCTAGCTGGACGGAGAAACTAAAGATCGAAGCAAGGCTGGGTGAGAGTGATTTTTACACAATGAAATTTTACCTTGAAATAAAATACTGTGATGGGACACTATAGACGCCAGAAGCATTTATTTTACAACACTGTTAATTCACTCATTAGCTAAAATTACATAATTATAGTAGTACGTAAACCTATCTCCTAATTAAACTTATTGTTTTCATTTTTGTCGTTACAAAATTCTTCTGATACTTTAAGGTCAAGAAATAAACGATTTTAACAGAAATTTGTCAAATTCCTTTAGATATGGTCTAAGAAACTACTTGGCAATGATGATCCACTCGCATTTTCCTCTTCATGTTTGGTTTATTACACTAGTACACACCATCTCCTGCCTTTGTTAATTTTACTGATGGTAGTTTATAGGAAAGCAGAAGTGAGCTCACTGCCTACACCTATCGCTGAACATAAGAGAGAACGATTACCATAATAATACTTTAAATACATTGCCTGACAGAAAGAGTGAAAGCCGGCCGCGGTGGTCTCGCGGTTCTAGGCGCTCAGTCCGGAACCGCGCGACTGCTACGCTCGCAGGTTCGAATACTGCCTCGGGCATGGATGTGTGTGATGCCCTTAGGTTAGTTAGGTTTAAGGAGTTCTAATTTCTAGGGGACTGATGACCACAGATGTTAAGTCCCATAGTGCTCAGAGCCATTTGAACCATTTTTAGAAAGAGTGAAGCACGCAGAAGACCTTGTCGGATGTCAATGTCAATTCGTACACATATTCACCATCTACAGACATACTTCGTAAGCCACCGTGCGGAGCGTGACATAGGGTTTTCTGTACCACTATCAGTCATTTCTTATCCTGTTCCAGTCGCAAATAGAGCGATGGAAAAACGACTGGCTCTGTGCCCCCGTAGGAGCCCTCATTTCTCTCATTTTATCTTCGTAGTCCTTACACTAAATGTGCGTTGACAATAGCAGAATTGTCCTGCTGTCAGCTTCAAATGCTGGTTCTCTAAATTTACTCCATAATGTTTCTCGAAAAGAACATCTTCTTACCTCCAGGAATTCCCATCTGAGATCCTGAAGCATCTCTGCAATACGTGCATGTTGTTCGAACCTACCGGTAACAAATGTAGCAACCCGCCTCCGAATTTCCCGCCTCCGATGTGTTACGTTAACCTGACCTGGTGCGGATCCCAAACACTCGAGTAGTACTCAACAATTGGTAGTACTAGTGTCCAATATGCGGTCTTTCTTATGGACAAACCCCACAGTCCTAAAGTTCGACCATTCGCCTTCCCTACTACAATGCTTCCATGCTCGTTCAATTTCATATAGCTTTGCAGCGTTACTCCTAGATATTAAGTCGATGCGACTCTATCAAGCATCCCGCGTCCGGCCATCCTGATTTAGGTTCTCCGTGGCCGGCCGGTGTGGCAAGCGGTTCTAGGCGCTTCAGTCTGGAACCGCGCGACCGCTACAGACGCAGGTTCGCATCCTGCCTCGGGCATGGATGTGTGTGATGTCCTTAGGTTAATTAGGTTTAAATAGTTCTAAGTCTCGGGGACTGATGACCTCAGATGTTATGTCCCATAGTGCTCAGAGTCATTTGAACAATTTTAGGTTCTCCGTTGAAAAATGGTTCAAATGGCTCTGAGCACTATGGGACTTAACTTTTGGGGTCATCAGTCCTCTAGAACTTAGAACTACTTAAACCTAACTAACCTAAGGACATCACTCACACCCATGCCCGAGGCAGGATTCGAACCTGCGACCGTAGCGGTCCCGCGGTTCCAAACTGTAGCGTCTAGAACCGCTCGGCCACCCCGGCCGGCTAGGTTCTCCGTGATTTCTCTAAATCGCTCCAGGCAAATGCCGGGATGGTTCCTTTCAAAGGGCACGGCCGATTTCCTTCCCCATCCTTCCCTAATCCGATGAGACCGATGACCTAGCTGTCTGGTCTCCTCCCCCAAAACACCTCCCAACCCAACTCTTAACTCTGTCAAGCATAACATTACTAATGCTGTATTCAAACATCACGGGTTTGTTTTTCCTACACATCCGCATTAACTTACAATTTTCTATATTTAGAGCTGGCTACCATTCATCACACCAACCATAAATTTTGTCTAAGTCATCTTACATCCTCCCACAATCACACAACGACGACACCTTCCCGTGCACCACAGCATCATAAGCAAACAACTATAAATAACTGCTAAATGTGTACGTCACATCATTTGTCTATACAGAAAATAAAAGAGGTCCTATAACACTTACCTGATGAACTCCTGACGATACCCTTGTCTCTGAACACTCACCGTCGAGAATAACGTACTGGATTCTGTTACTTGGGAAGTCTTCGAGCCACTCACATATCTGAGAACCTATTCCGCATCTCATACCTTCGTTAAGTCTGCAGTGGGACACCGTGTCAAATGTTTTTCGTCTGCATGTTCCCTTTCATCCATAGTTCGCAGGAAACACAGGTCCGCAAAAATATTTTTTTGTCAGCTGCATGAGATATTTTTACTAAATTATATGTTTTAGAATGCGCTTATTTCAGGAGTGATATCCATTTTTTTCTATCACGTAAGTTTTTTTGCAAATTCAAACACAAAAAATTATCAAACATAATATTTTTTTACAATGAAACATTATTTTGAGACATATAGTAACAATATTATACTTATTCATGTTTTTTTATGAAAATTTTTCTTCTTTTCCTTGATGCTTCGCCGAATCCTTTTCCAATTTCCGTCTTTAGTTTCCCGCTTAAGCATCCAATAGTAGTCAGCAAGCATAGTGACAGCCCATCTTCCTTGGTACCGTCTCTCGATATCACGGACTTCCTGGTGAGTCCGCAACTCGTGGTCGTGCGGTAGCGCTCTCGCTTCCCGGGCCTGGGTTCCCGGGTTCGATTCCCGGCGGGGTCAGGGATTTTCTCTGCCTCGTGATGACTGGGTGTTGTGTGCTGTCCTTAGGTTAGGTAGGTTCAGGTAGTTCTAAGTTATAGGGGACTGATGACCATAGCTGTTAAGTCCCATAGTGCTCAGAGCCATTTGAGCCAATTTTAACTTCCTGGTGAAACCGCTCACCCTGTTCTTCACTGTAAGCTCCCAGGTTTTCAGGAAAACTGTCTAAGTGGGAGTGTAAAAAATGGTCCTTCAAGCTCATCTTGCAGCCTTGAGCTTCGTATGCTGCTAGCATCCGTTGAACAATGGTTTTGTAGTCAGGATACTTAGTATTTCCCAAAAACGTTCGCACTACATCCTTGAACGTTACCCAAGCTTCATTTTCCTTCTCATTCATACTTTCCACAAAGAGGGTGTCGGTAAAAAGTTTTCTTATGTCAGGGCCAGTGAAAACTCCCTCTTTCAACTTTGCTTCTGACAGCTTCGAGAATTTTGTACATAGACATTTAAAACAGTCCCCATCCGTTTGCAGCGATTTTACAAATTGTTTCATCAACCCGAATTTGATATGGAGAGGGGGCAACAAAACCTTTTCTGGTGGTACCAAAGTTGTATTGATAACATTTTTCTCTCCAGATTTTAAAGTTTCTCGGGGTGGCCAATCACTTTTAGTCCAGTGCTGTTCTCTGGCTCTACTATCCCACAAGCATAAGAAGCATGGGTATTTAGTATAGCCTGCCTGCTGACCCAAAAGCATGGTGAGTATTTTGAAGGCCCCACAAACCATCCATTGATGGTCCTGATATTTGATTTTTTTCCAGGATAATGGCCAAATTGCTATAGTTTTCGTCCATATGCACAGAATGTCCCATCGGAAGCGATGCAAATTTATTTCCATTGTGCAACAATACTACTTTAAGACTAGTTTTGGATGAATCAATGAAGAGGCGCCATTCAGATGAGTCATACTGCATATCAAAGCAATGCATGAGTCCTTCCACATCATTGCAAAAAACTAAATTTCCTTCTTTTGAGAAAAACTGGTTAAATTCTTTTCCTCAGTGTCTGTACCATGAAAACGAAGTGCCAGATGATAAAAGGTTTTTATTTTTTAATCTGAAACCTAACAGTTCGGCTGCATCTTTTGAAAGACCTAAATCTCTTATTAGATCATTGAGCTCACTTTTAGAAAATAGTTGAGGCCTTTCATCTTCGTCTGAAGAAAAATCTGAGCTTGATTCACCCTGAGGAGGTAATGTAACTTCGTCCTGCAACTCACTCGGGTATTCATCCAAACTGGAAGGTGGCTGTGGGATAGGTATTTCAGAGCTAAAGGGCACTGTTCGTATATCTGAGTCAAGGTTAGTATAACTTATGCTTCTTTTGTTTTTGAATTAAATCCATTTACGTCAACTGAAACAAGTAGCAATTAGTGGTATGGTTTTTCTGTTCACGCCATATCATACGAATTCCAAATCGAAATGCATTTTTCTTACCCTTAAACCACAAACGAAGATCTTCTTCACATCTTCTACACACCTTATGCGGAGCCCATGGTTTATCTTGATCACCAAGTTTTAATTTAAAGTAAGCAAAATAAACTTTCCTCACAAAATCACTTATGTTTCTCTATTGACTTTTAATGGTGTATTCACTACAGATATAACAAAAACTTTTTGGAGAAATAATACAACCTCTTGTAGCCATGACTAGACAGAAACAACTGCACTGTTCACATGAATAGCAATATGTCTACTGAGAGTTTCTCTTCATTTTATGCGAGATACAAATTGTCATTTGACTTGTCGCAACACGTTAAATCTGAACAATAAGATTGTTTACATTTGCTTCTGGCGCCCCGGAATTCACGGTAAAACCTGCAAGTGGTAACAAAGAATAGTTAACATAGTAAATTTTTTTAAATTTATCAATTGTAATTGATATATTTTTTAATAATTATTAAATTAAAAAATACACACGTTTATTACTAATTAACACAAATACTGCAATATACATAAAACCTATGTGATAGAATGTTTTCAATATTTTCCCTGTTTTTGAGAGGTCAGAATCTATAAGAAATTGTTAAAAAAATCCTAAGCAGTTTTTTAGTCGCAGACCTGTCATATTAATATGTCTACTGAGAGTTTCTCTTCATTTTATGCAAGATACAAATCGTCATTTGACTTGTCGCTGAATTTAGCACAATTTAGCACGAACGATGCTTCCTGAAGCAGTGTTGATTCGTGGACACAAGCTCCTCCGTCTCGAGGAAATTATTGTATTCTAACTGAGAAGGTGTTCAAAAATTCTGTAACAAACCGATGTTAAGGAAGTTGCTCTGTAACTTTGCGGGTCCGGTCTTTTACCCTTCTGATATTGTGCTTTTTCCAGTCGCTTGGGACTTTGCACTGGGAAAGAGATGCGCGATAAATGCACGCTATGTAAGCGGCTAATGCCGAAGAGTGCTCTCTCTAATGGCGATTGTCAAATGACGGAATATTTGTACGATTCTCCTGCTTGAACGATTTCTCGAATGCAAAATCTAGCACTTAAACATTTCTACTGCTATCTTCTATTGTTACACCAGACTGGTCAAAAATATGGTTCAAATGGCTCTGAGCACTATGGGACTAAACATCTTAGGTCATCAGTCGCCTAGAACTTAGAACTACTTAAACCTAACTAACCTAAGGACATCACACACATCCATGCCCGAGGCAGGATTCGAACCTGCGACCGTAGCAGTCCCGCGGTTCCGGACTGCAGCGCCTAGACCGCACGGCCACCGCGGCCGGCCCAGACTGGTCAACGAGCGATTTGAGAGAAGCCTTAGATCCGCTTACCGAATTTCCGTAGGATCACAATTTTCTCGGGCCTCGGCCAGATCATTTGCTATGGTACGATGGTGGTAGTTGTATGCTTCGCGTATTGTTCTTTGTACAGACGGGCGAATCTCTACTCACTTTAGTCTGTCGTAACTTGCCCATTCTCTTTAGAACCGAGGGTACAACGGATCAAATTACTGTCGGGTCTTCAGTCGGATCAAACTGCCACCTTCTAATGAATGCCCTTACTACTTAAATCGATTTTGCTGAAAGTCTTAAGTTACATGAAATCAGCCTATTAAAATCTCTGGTGGAGCCCTTCTTCTTAATATTCAGCGGCTGGCTTGCTAGAAAAGATCTTCACATACGTTATTATTATTAAGCGCTGCATTCAGTTGGGAAAAAATCGATCGTTTTGAACACTTCGTTCAGTTTACGACAGATCTAAAATTTCAGATGTGGACGAAGCCTTTTTGGACGATTTCAATAAAACTCAGAGATTGCAGGCTCTCTTCGTCACAGCTGAAACTTCCCAATTAATTACAGGCCCCAGACAATCGTCAACAATTCAGACAGAGAACGCATTCGTCATTCACTCTAAAATGAAATGGTCACAAACCTTATTTCTGAGGAAAATTGTATATTGAATCCATTTCCGTACATGTTCCGTTTCCGTGGATTTTTAGTCTCATGAAATTTACTTTTACAAGTCCTTCTTTCTCTTTGTCTACCCCGCTAGCGGCACAAACTTTCCTGCCTCGCTTTATCGCGAAGAAGAGTAAATAAATCTCCTTTTGCAATACGAAAATCTTCCAACAGATACTTTCCGAAGCTGTTCCTTTCTCTCTCTTTCTATCTCTCTTTCCATAACTATAATGACCATGGAGCATACACCTGTGTACCTCTGTTGTTCCAAAGAATAAACGTACTCGAAAAATACCTTGGCGTCGACGAGCTGTCGGCGCATATATTACTAGAAAATCTGCTCAGATACTTTTCATACGTAAATAAATGTGGATGATTTGATTGACCATTATTAATTATTGCGTGGTAGAGGGTAATTTTCCGTGGGGAGATTACAACCTGCACATAATATTTACGCGGTCCACCTGGCCGCCATCATCAGGTGACAAAAGCTAAGCCGCTCTCGCCGGTAACTGATTCAAATCGTGAATGACGGAACCTTTATATGCATTGAAAATACAAAACCGAATGCTCTGAACTAATACACAAGCGCTCAGACGTTGCTGCCGTCCCTTTTGCAAGAAGAGCTGCAGCGCCTCCAGTGATGAATACTGTTAAAAAACGAGATATCGTTAAAAATTAATACTCATAACTGGCCGATTCAGATGCCGTTGTTTCTTCATATCTGATAAAACAGGATTCCGAAGTTTTACTTAGCGGGTATCCAATATCACGGTGAATGATATCTGTTCGTCTGATTTCGACATATTCTTCTAAAACACAATCCCAGTAACACTAGGCGTTTGCAGCCACTTGTGTTTCATTGTATAAGCATCCTATGTCCCTCTGTAAGACAGTGCTCAGCCACCGCAGCTATTTCAGGTTGTAATAATGGCGTATGGCGATTGATGGTAAGAATAGTTTGGCCAATGTATATTTTACCGCACTCAAATGGTATTTTGTAAACGCCAGGCTTCCTCAAACCTAAACCATCCTTAACAGAGCCTAGGAGTGCTCTAATCTTAGCTGGCGGATGCGCTACACATCTGATTTCATATTTCTTCAAAGCCCTACCTATCTTTGCAGACACGTTCCCAGCACTTGGAAGGAAAGCTACAGAACTAAAAGTATCTTCAGCTGGTTTAGGTAATGGTCTAAACTCAAATTCACGTCGAACCTGTCTGTCCGTATAGCCGTTATGATTAAACACGTCCTTAAGATGTTGCAGCTGTTGTGGTAAATTCTCAACATCCGAGATAGCATATGCTCTTTCGGCTAAGGTCCGTAGGACTCCTGTACGTTGAAACGGTCGTAGCATCTAAATAGCTATTATTAAGCGTTGTTTTCCTATAAACTCTGTGTCCAAGTGTTCCGTCATCTTTTCTATAACCAGTATATCCAAAAAGGGAAACTTTCCCTTCTTTTCAATCTCAATAGTGAATTTGATGTTAGGATGAAGGCAATTAAAATGGTCCAGCAGCCGGAACAAAGAATCTATTCCACGTGGCCAAGCAAGAAACACTTCGTCAACGTATCTAAAAAAAAACAAGTAGGTTTCAAAAAAGATGTTTTCAGGGCCATTTCCTCAAAGTCCTGCGTAAAAAAAATTAGCTGCTATGGGGGATAAAGGACTCCCCATAGCCACACCGTCAGTATGTACAAATATTTCTCATTGCATAAAAGTAGTTGGACGTGAGTACATGACGGCAGAGCTTCATCATTTCCATATCAAGTTTTTCGTTAGTTAAAATCTACATAGCCACATCGAGAGTACAACAGCCTTTGCTTCCTCAGCATTTTCCGAATATCGTTGTTAAATCACGGTGGGTCCTTTCCGCCCTTAATTCGCCTACTCGGCACATACTTCTCCAAAGCACGATTTACAGTCCGTTTAAACCCTGCTCATAATTTCTCTGTCCATCACAATGATGACAATTCCTTGCGTATGTGGGATGCTTATCTACTCTTTCTAGCAGAAATACTCTCCTAGCCTTCTTGATTTATTTATTAACTTTCGTAACTATAGTCGCTATGATGATGCCATGGTCACTAGTCCTTGTCTCTATTTCTCTGGCCATCGATAAGCCAGGTCTGTTTGTAGCTACAAGGTCTAAATGGATCAAATGGCTCTGACCACTATGAGACTTAACATCTGAGGTCATCAGTCCCCTAGAACTTAGTACTACTGAAACCTAACTAACCTAACGACATCACACACATCCATGCCCGAAGCAGGATTCGAACCTGCGACCGTAGTGGTGGCGCGGTTCCAGACTGAAGCGCCTAGAACCGCTCGGCCACATCGGCCGGCATCTACAAGGTCTACATTTTGTCCATTGCGCGTGAGCTGTCTAACTAGCTGCTGTTGATAGTTTTCGGAAAACGTGTTCAAAAGTACTTTGAACGACTGTCTGTCTGCACCTCCTGCGACGAATCCATAGATGTCCCAGTCTATGCTCGGTAAGTTGAAGTCGCCTCCAACTAATGCTGCATGATATGGGTATTTCCGCGCTACTGATCGTAGACCAACTTTCAATCACTCTTTAAAATTGTCGCAGCGGAGTCGGGTGGCCGGTAAAAACATCCAACAGTTAACTTGATTTCACCTATCTCTGTAATACGGGACCAGATGACTTCACGGTCACACTCAAATTCGATCTCAATAGAGACAATATATTTGTCAACTGCAATGAATACTCCCCCTCCTACGACATCTAAACTGTTTTTTCGATATACTTTTCATTAATCGCTAAATTCCTTAAAGCTTTCTACTTTGGGTTGCAGCCAGCTCTCGGTCCCGAGAGTAACTTGACAGCGAGAAATTTCCTGGAGAGCAGTAAATTCGGGAACTACTTCGACAATTTAGTGATAAAATTTTGACAGTTGAAGTATCTCCACTCTGAACGTGGTCTGATTTCACTATCCGTGTGTCGTCTGGTGAGTGTTCATCAATGTACCTCAGACTACCGCCTAACTTAAGAAATAACCAAATGCACTCAGCAAGTGATCTGCTACCCGGTTAATTACTTCTTTTGTGTAGGGCAATATCAGGGGGAGTCCTACAATTACCCACCAGATAATCTGCAGCCAAGACCGTCACACAGTCGACGAAAGCTTTGGCTGAGACCCTCCACTCGGCTCCAAACCAAAGGACCCCAGTAAACTCTGGGAAAAATTCTGCAAATTGCAAGCTCTGCTTTCACCCTGCTAGCGAGGCCAGCAGACTTCATCACTTCCGCCGGCCGCCTGTATGAACTGATGAGGATGGCATCAGAACCCAAGCGACAGTTGTCGTTGATCCCAACGTAGGCCAAAACTTTTAGACGACTGCATTCTGTACGCTCGATAGCCGTAGGCAAAGGCTTCTCCCCATTTCATATGAGGACTCCCGACAAACATACCGAGTGCACGCTGGCTTTCATTCCCGCCTTGAAAGCTATCTCCTTACTCCCGATAACTACCAAACCCTTGCCTCCGAGAGTATGTTCGGTCACTGCTAAAGGAACGGCCACCTGCTCACTCACAGAGCGAATGGGCGAGGCCGGCAGGGAAGCCTCCACATCGGCCCTCGGCCTCGAGCGACGCGAATGCGTCACCACCCGCTAATTACCCTGCGGTGAGAGCGGATCCACCGTGTCGGGTACACTGGAATGTATCTCGACAGGAGAGCCCGTGGACGAAACAAGCGATGCCTGACGTGTCCGATGTGATGCTTCAGATTCTTCACCATCGCTACATCCCGAGGCAGCAGCCTGAAGACGGTCGACCATAATCAAAAGCGCATTCAGCTGTTCGCGGCACACAGCCAGCTCCATCTCCATCGACACACACCACTCACACTTCCCACCCATCCTAGCAGGGCTAACTGAAGAAGTTAACTACAAAAGCACACAGAGAAACCTAGATACGTAACTGGTTATCCTCCTGACGTGTAACCAATGGAGTCTGAAGCCTTAATGAGCTATTCGGAAGGAACGACAGTCGTGCTACAGTCTGTCTGACTCTACCCTTTACAGTTACAAAAATGCGAGAGTACCCCTCTTAAATAGAAAAACGGGTACGAAATTTGTGAAATATACAATTAAGAAAACACAGACAAACTTAAATATATAACTTGCCGCTCTCCGGTCGTGTACCAGAGCGACAGCTGGAGTCCGACTGACGCTTACTAGGCTGAAACAACGGTCCCTGGCTCTTCAAAACAAATGAATAAGCACAGCCCTACAGACTGCCTGAATTCACACTTACAGTTACCGAAGGCGAGATCAAACATCTTAAACGGACAAACACGCACGAAATTTAAGGAATATACTACTAAGAAAATACAGAAAGAGCTAAATACGTAACCTGCCGCTGTACAGGTGTGTACCAGGCGACTGTTGGGAGGTGTGTGACTGATAAGAGTTGAAATTCTCTGCGACCGACGAAGCGGGCATCAGAGTGCATTAGCGTTGTATTGTGTTTAGCATTGTTACGAGGCCTGGTAGTGTACATGAGTACCGTGAACAGCGTCAGATGTTGAATGAGCACTGTGTAAAAGAGGGTGGTGTCGCTTACTAGAGTGAGACAGTGTTATCAGCACCTGACACATTTTAAAAGGAGCCTTATTGTTGGTCTCCATTTCGCCGGCTGGTCGAATCGCACATTGTTCAAATTTTTGAGACATTTGGATGTGACAGTGGCCTGATATTGGACTCCATGGGAAGGTGGGGGCAAGGATACTCATCGTCAAGGTTCCTGCTGACCACGTCATACCACTACAGTGGAGGACTGCCTGGTTGTGTTCAAAGCACAAAGTAACCCATTCACATATACGTCTTCCGTCCGATAACAAGTGATGTACTCTGTACAATATTCTGTATCTTCCTGCACCATTGGTCAGAGACTAATTGCAACCGAACCATGGTATTATCGTCCCATGCGTCGACTGCTGTTTACACAAAAACACGAACGGTTGCATTTGGAGTGGTTCTGTGATCTGTAAGCATGTGCTGCTGATTAATGACATCGCATTGTGTACAGCGATGGATTGTGGTTCTGCAACATCCCCTCCGCCACACACCGTTGGGTGGCTTGCGGAGTATAAATGTAGATGTAAATGTAGATGACATTGTAGGTGAATGTGGCAGCCACACTCCCCCCCGTCAGAGGTTCGAGTCCTCCCTCGGGCATGGGTGTGTGTGTTGTCCTTGGCGTAAGTTAGTTTAAGTTAGATTAAGTAGTGTGTAAGCCTAGGGACTGATGACCTGAGCAGTTTGGTCCCATAGTCCTTACCACAAATTTCCAAAGGTGACTTACTTCCACAATTTGGAGAGGAGCAGCGTTGTTACTTCTGGCTTCATGATATGGGAAGCCCTCGAGTACGATTTTAGTCACGGCTAGTAGTCAGACGGTATTCTGAAGGCACAACAGTATGACGCGGACATCCTGCGTCCTCGTGCATTACCTCACGTGCGACAGTATCGTGGTGCCATTTTTCATCACGTAACTACTCGTCCACAAATAGCACGTGTATCTATGAACCATCTGCTTGACGGTGAAGTATTGCAGTGACGAGCAACATCACGAGCTCTGAGTCTATAGAGCATGTGTGGGACCAATGCGGATGTCAGCTATTTGCCAGTGCCAGTATCTAGGATATCAAAGACCAGTAACAGATGGAGCGGACTTGCCTCAGGAGAGGATACATCGACTTTGACACCTTTCACAGCCGAATAAGTGGATGCATCAAGACCAGAGGAGGGTGCAACGTCATACTAATAGGTAACCTCTTTCTGCCAAGTTCTTTGTAAATTTTACTCAATTTTGTAATCACTTAAATAACATAACTACAATCCCAGCTCGTGGAATTTCATTTCGTTTCTTCCACCCCATCTGGGAGCTTCTCCTTGTTTAGTCAGCCAGTGTATAACATAAAACGCTTTTAAGAATTTGAAGCAAACTAGAGAAAATCACTTTTATAATACCATCTTCACTGGTCACTAAGCACACAAGAGAACAGTGTTACTATCTCCTCTAATTCCACTGCTATCTCGTCCCCCAACTCGGACGTAATAGTCCTGATGTGATACTGAGGTGTCTTTTGGTCCCACAAGCATCGTGTTTCCACATGGCTGATCAGCATCTTGCAGTCGACCACTGTGTCGCGCGACTGCCTCGGAACATTCAAACTGATTTGAAGCTTGTGCATGGTCACGCGACAATGCACGACAACTGACTACCGGTTCTCTCGCAGCAGTAATGCTCCTATCCCTTTGCACGTGTATGTTTTACCTACACGTTGTCGGGTAAAACCGTGCGACGCTTTGTCACAAGTCTATGCACCCAGTAAAAATTAGGCCCAAACACATTAAAACTTTAAATCTGAACAGCTGTACGTTGACTAAAGTTCTTTCACGTCTCAGTACTCGTCATGCTATAGCAAAAAAATGGCTCTTAGCACTATGGGACTTAACATCTGTGGTCATCAGTCCCCTAGAACTTAGAACTACTTAAACCTAACTAACCTAAGGACATCACACAAATCCATGCCCGAGGCAGGATTCGAACCTGCGACCGTAGCAGTCGCGCGGTTGCGGACTGCGCGCCTAGAACCGATAGACCACCGCGGCCGGCGCATGCTATAGCATTCCAGAGCCAGTATGGGAACTTGCTTACCTGTTTTGATGTGTATCAGTACTTATTTTAGTCAGAGTGCATGTGGCATTCAGGCTGTTCCGAGTAGCAAAAATTTCATGTTATCAGTTATCACATTCATTGGAGATGTATGAGGTTTCTTCCACTTTTAATATTATTTTGGTCAAATTCTGCTTCTTTTTAATTACTATTTTTTTTACATCAACATGGTCATTTCTGGTAGAAAAGATATTAGGCAGGCTCCTGTTTCGTTTCAACACATATGCAACATGTTTATAGCACAGTTCCTCTTGGAGCCAGTATTTTGTCTCAGTCATGCAGCCAGGACCCTACCGGCAAGTGTATCTCCAGTTTCTCCAGGGGTTTCATACGCCAGCGACTTCATATAACATTATAGAAAAAAATCCACACTAACTAGATCCATATGACAGGATCCAGTCTAACGATGAGGCTATTTGTTGTCCTTGTACTCACTGGCACTAACATTTAAGTGCAGTGGCACACCACTCTTGATGAGGCCAGATCCTCTAGCGGCCAATGACGGGTTCAGTCTCCAACGTCTGTGATAGCACATATCGAATATAAAAGTGCATTATTGAAAGAAGAGGCAACAACTGAAGTTCCTTGGCTGCTTTTGTACAATCATAGCTCACACGTTGATAGAGAATCGTCTCTTGTTCTCTGAGACGTGTATGGCGCCATCAGTCCAGACGAGGCTGTTTCATCAGTTTGGAAACGCCACCACGGTTGAAACAGGCTCTCAGTAAAGAATAAAAACTGTTGCAAAACTTGTATCTGTACATTCATTCGATTTTCCAGGTACTACATTGTACTGGACAATACTTGAAATACAGCTTGATTATAATGAAAGTTAAATTTTCAAAACGCTGTAGAAATAACACCACTGGTCAGAATGATGTCAAATTGCAACGGAATATTATCGGAGAAGAGGGAAAACGTATGGCATAACAAAATAAACAGTGTGACAATTGATCAATAGACGGCGCTGGATGTGTCAGAATACGTAAATGAAAACACCTGTCACGCCCACGACCTATTGAAGTTGGTATAAACACGCTGGGCACACGGCTTTTCCTCCTTTCGCGTCTGCGACGTTCGCCATGACTGTGTCAATGCAGGATCACGCTCTGCTTGTAAAGCTGTATTACAAGAATGATGACTGTGCACAGTCGCCCTACAGAAGTTAGGATACTGAAGGGTTTGGAAAAAGGCGTTGGTCCGATGACTGCCGTGGGTCTGGAGAAAATGATTCGTAAATTCGAAAAGACGGGTTCTTTTGGTGTGCAACCCGGTAGAGGGGGGAAACGAATTGATTCGACGTCAGTGGAAGCAGTGGCCACATCAATGTGGGAGAGGACGAGTGGTGGTGTGCAAACGTGCAGAGCACGGAGAATTGCCCGAACGTTGGACATACCCGTGAGCACAGTGCGTAAAATCCTAAGAAACATCCTTCTTTGCTATCCATTCAAAATTACCCATGTGCACGAGTTGCTTCCTGGTGACCTGCCAGCAAGAGAGACCTTTGCTTTAGAATGTCTTGCTTGCATGGAAGTTTACAATGCTTGCCCGTGGAAGATTTTGTGGGCAGACGAAGCCCACTTCCATCTGGCAGGATATGTCAATACACAGAATTATCGAACATGGACAACGGAAAATCCACACGCAAATCAACCAGTACCACTTCATCCTGAAAAAGTCACTGTGTGGTGCGCGTTTACGGCATCACTTATAATATATTTTCAAAGTGACAAGTGCTTCCGGTCCTTTTACCTGTACCGTAACTGGTAAGCGCAACCACGTCATTCCAGCTCTCCAACAGCGTGGATGTGTGGATGGGGTAATTTTTATGCTAGATGGCGCACCTTCGCACATTGCCAATCCAGTTAAGCAGCTGCTGAAGCGCCATTTCGGAAATGCCAGAATTATCAGCCGCCATTTCCCTGCAGCCTGGCCGTCCCGATCACCTGATTGTAATCTGTGTGACTTCTGGCTGTGGAGCAATCTGAAAGATATTGTGTTCAGTGTTCCGATTGTAAACTTCGCTGCACTGGAGGCACGCATTGTACAACACATTCTTAAAGTGACTCCGGAAACACTTCTATCAGTTGTGGAACATACTGTTTCTCGATTTCAACTTGTCGCAGAAAACGGTGGACAGCATATCGAACATTTTTTGGCCACTCACACAAAAATTAATAATCTGATTTGATTTTGATTGATGCTTTTTACGCGGTTTTGGGCCTCAGGACAGTTAAAAACCGATGTGATTGATGCTTTTTATGTGGTTTTTGGCCTCAGGTCACTTAAAAATCAATGTGTTTGATGCTTTTTATGCGGTTTTTGGCCTCAGGACAATTAAAAACCGATTCTTCCGATCCGATGTGATATGATGCTGCTGCGGTGTATGGGCTTACGTAACTAACAGTATCACCCCTGTACATCCATGCACACTGACTAGTACAGTTTGTTAAACGTCAAACATACACTTTAGGCATTGTTGTATGATTCATTTGTAGTCGACCACTATTAAAATTATGATTCTTACAGCACCATCTATTGCTACATTTTGTAACTATTTATTTTTCTTCTGCCATATGTTTTCCCCCTTCTCCGATAATATTCCGCTGCAATTTGACGTCACTCTGACCAGTGGTGTTATTTCAACAGCGGTTTGAAAATTTAGCTTTACATATAATCACCCTGTACATCTATGGCAATTCCTCTAACGGGTGGTGGCCTATCTTCGATATTTAATCATGAATTGTAAACAGTAATAAGCCCCATCACAGACGATTATGTACTTGTTTTTAGATATTGGAGTCAACATCGATGTGACATATTTATGAAACGTGAGCAGTCTGCAAACAAGTGCTTCAGACGCATTGTTCATTCAAGACCCGAATCCTGATTTCAAAACATGTAAAGGAGGATTGCTACTACACTACCTGACAAAAAAAGAAAAAAGGAAAAAAGTGAAGCACCCAGAAGGGGAGGAGAAACTGAAATGAAAGTGCACTGATTGAGAGGGTACATGATTTCATTTCAATGATTCCAAAATCGCGTCAAATTAATAAAGGTGTTGGCAGTGTGAACCCACTCATCACTATGACGTTGCACACCGTCTGGCCTGAATGTATGCACTGATTGGGCTGAGAAGGGCGCCATAAAGCCGTTGTATCCTCTTCTGAGGCAAGTTGGTCCACAACTGTTGTCACTGATCCTTGATATCCATGATACTGGTGCTGGGACGGAGTTCACGTCCGAGCTGGTCGCACAGACGTTCTGTCGGGGACAGACCTGGAGATTTTGCTGGTCGCAGGAGTACCTCATAGTCAGTCAGGCAGGCCACGTGTGGACGAGAACTTTTCTGCTGAAAAATGGCAGCACGATACTGTTGCGTGAGAAGTAAGAGATGAGTACGCAGGATGTTCGTGACGCATCATTGTGCTGTGAGAGCACCCGCAGTCACTACCAGCCGAGACCTGAAGTCATACACGATGACTCCCAACACCATGACGTCAGGAATAACACAGCTTTGCCTCTCCAAATCAGTGGAAGAATTGGACGTCTCTCCATGTTGCACCCATACTCGTCGACGATGGTCATCCGTTGAGTAGTGCAAAACCGCGATTCGTCCCTGAACAAAATGTGATGCCATTCATCAGTTGTCCCTAGTCATGGCACAAATCTAACCACAGTCGTTTTTGTTGTGGTGTAAATGGCAGCCTACGCATGGGACGGTAATTCTCTAGTCCAGCTGTTAATAGTATCAGACCAGTGATGCGGCAGTCCATTACTCGTTCTCGGATGGCAGACGCAGATGTGATGAGGTTACGATGTGTTTGGTGCACAATACGGCAATGCTCCCTCGTGGTGGTCAGACAAGGCCGACTGAAACATTGACGGCGAAGTATTCCTGCTCTCATGTTCTATGCAGTCCAACATCGGGCCACTGTCACACCCAAAAGCCCCACAAATCCACATACTGCACAACTCGACCAGTCGCCAAAATGGAGACCCACAATGAGGCCCCTTTCAAACACTGTCAGATGCTGATAACGCTGTCTCACACGAGCATGCTGCATCTCTGTGTCCTTCACAGTGATCACTCAACATCTGACGCTGTTCACCACCTTTATATAACATACTAGGCCAGCTCACAACACTAAACACGAACAACACAAATGCACTCTGGTGGCCGTACAACCTGTCAAAGAGAATGTTAACTCTAGTCGTTCACATACCCACCGATGGTGACTACGTATACGAAGTTACACTGACATCCTACCATGTTTTCTGGATGCATCATTTTTCTTATTAGGCAGTATATGAGTACAGATTTCACCCGAAGGATCTAAGGACACGCAGTATGACACTGATGGTGCTATTCATACACTATGTGATCAAAAGTATCAGGACACCTGGATGAAAATGACTTACAAGTTCGTGGCGCCCACCATCGGTAATGCTGGAATTCAATATGGTGATGGCCCACCCTTAGCCTTGATGACAGCTTCCACTCTCGCAGGCATACGTTCAATCAGGTGCTGGAAGGTTTCTTGGGGAATGGCAGCCCATTCTCCGCGGAGTGCTGCACTGAGGAGAGGTATCGATGTCGGTCGGTGAGGCATGGCACGAAGTCGGCGTTCCAAAACATCCCAAAGGGGTTCTATACGATTCAGGTCAGGACTCTGTGCAGGCCAGTCCATTACAGGGATGTTACTGTAGTGTAACCACTCCGCCACAGGCCGTGCATTATCAACAGGTGCTCGATCGTGCTGAGAGATGCAATCGCCATCCCCGAATTGCTCTTCAACAGTGGGAAAAAGAAGGTGCTTAGAACATCAATGTAGGCCTGTGCTGTGACGGTGCCACGCAAAACAACAAGTGGCGCAAGCCCCCTCAATGAAAGAACACGACCACACCATAACACCATAGCCTCCGAATTTTACTGTTGGCACTATACACGCTGGCAGATGACGTTCACCGGACATTCGCCATACCCACACCATGCCATCGGATCGGCACATTGTGTACCGCGATTCGTCACTCCACACAACGTTTTTCCACTTTCAATCGTCCAATGTTTACGCCCCTTACACCAAGCGAGGCGTCGTTTGGCTTTTACCGGCGTGATGTGCGACTTATGAGCAGCCGCTCGACAATGAAATCCAAGTTTTCTCACCTCCCACGTAACTGTCATAGTACTTGCAGTGGATCCTGATGCAGTTTGGTATTGCTGTGTGATGGTGTGGATACGTGTCTGCCTATTGCACATTACGAGCCTCTTCAACTGTCGGCGATCTCTGTCAGTCAACAGACGAGGTCAGCGTGCACGCTTTTGTGCTGCACGTGTCCCTTCACGTTTCCAGTTCACTATCACATCGGAAACAATGGACGTAGGGATGTTTAGAAGTGTGGAAGTCTCGCGTACAGACGTATGACACAAGTGACACCCGATCACCTGACCACGTTCGAAGTTCGTGAGTTCCACAGAGCGCCCCATTCTGCTCTCTTACAATGTCTAATGACTACTGAGGTCGCTGGTATGGAGAACCTGGTAGTAGGTGTCAGCACAATGCACTTAATATGAAAAACGTATCTTTTTGGGGGTGTTCGGATACTTTTGATAACATAGTGTATATTCAGTGTTGAGTGAACCGGTTTTAAAGTACAACAAGCTGTTGAAACTACTCATAACCTTATGAATTACAAGTTCCAGTTTTTTCCATCCGACATTTAAAAGTACCAAGTGGAGGTGAAACGAATACATGTATCATGGCTGCTACTAGTACTGTGTTTGCTTCCAACACAGCTGTAGATAGTTACGCAAAATGTCTACAGGTAAACTAAACAGGTAATCTGTGTGTCACGTAGGATAATATAAACCGTCAAATTTGTCTTCCGTAAGAGTCGGCAGTTTCTCTGACGGCGTTCAGAGCGTAATATTTCGTTACAGAAGATCTTGACTCAGCCTCGATACCAAGGAAATTTACGAAGGGCATTCAATAAGTAATGCAACACATTTTTTTCCTCGACCAGTTTGGGTTGAAGAAATGCGGAATTTTTTGTGCGGCATTGTGGAATATTTCTACCTCATCCCCTGTAGGTTCGTGAAGTTGTGATAGGTGACGGCGCTATAAGTAGACTTTAAAAATGCGTCTGTAACGGAGGATCGTTCCAAGCAGAGAGCTGACATTGAGTTTCTTTTGGCGGAAAACCAGGGCATCGCATATATTCATAGGCGCTTTCAGTATGTGTACAAAGACCTGGCAATGGATAAAAAGCACTGTGAGTCGGTGCGCGAGGTGTCTGTCATTATCGCAATAAGGTCGTGCAGATCTGTCCAATCTCCCACGTATCGGCCGGCCGCGACCACCGTGTTCGGCGTATGGCTCCGTCGCAACGTATTGCACCTGCAGCAGCAATTTGAGCAGCAGCTCGCACCATGATGACACAACGAACTGTTACAAATCGGTTACTTCAAGGAGACCTCCAAGCCAGACGCCCCGTAGCGTGCATTCCACTGACCACAAACCATCCTCATTTCTAACTTCAGTAGAGTCAAGCGAAAGTTCATTGGAGGGTAGGGTGGAGGCCGTTGTGTTTTCAGGTGAAAGCCGGTTCTGCCGCGATACCAGTGATGGCCGTGTGTTGATTAGAAAGAGGCGAGATGAGGGCCTGCAACTAGCCTGTCTGCTTGCCAGACGCAATGGACCTACTCCTGTAGTTATGGTCTGGGGTTCAATTTCGTATGGTAGAACAAGCATTCTCGTGATTATCCCACGCACTATAACTGGAAAAATGTTCGTCAGTCTGGTAATTCGAGCTGTTGTGATGCCATTCATGAAGAGCATTCCAGGGAGTGATTTCCAACAAGATAACTCTTGTCCAAAAAACAAAATGTTCACATGTGTGTGAAATCTTATGGGACTTAACTGCTAAGGTCATCAGTCCCTAAGCTTACACATTGCTTAACCTAAATTATCCTAAGCACAGACACACACACCCATGCCCGAGGGAGGACTCGAACCTCCGCCGGGACCCTAACTCTTGTCCACATACTGCTGTTGTAACCCAACATGCTCTACAGAGTGTCGGCATGTTCCTTGACCAGCTCTCTCTTCAATCGAGCACATAGATGACATCATCGGACGACAAATCGAACGTCATCCATAAGGAGGAGGAGGAGATTAGTGTTTAACGTCCCGTCGACAACGAGGTCATTAGAGACGGAGCGCAAGCTCGGGTGAGGGAAGGATGGGGAAGGAAATCGGCCGTTCTCTTTCAAAGGAACCATCCCGGCATTTGCCTGAAGCGATTTAGGGAAATCACGGAAAACCTAAATCAGGATGGCCGGAGACGGGATTGAACCGTCGTCCTCCCGAATGCGACGTCATCCACAAGCATCATTAACCGTCCCTACACTGGCTGTCCAAGTGCAACAGGCCTAGAACTCCATCCCACACCTGACATCCGACACCTGTATAATACAATGCATGCATGTTTGCATGCAACATTCTAGTAGTTATACCGGTTATTAATGTATCAGCATTCTTATTTGAAATGGTTTATCTCGCACTGACATTAACCTGTGATCTTGTAATGTTAATTACTTGCAAATGGTACCTATACAAATATATTCCCGAAATTTCATTACTCTAAATTAATTGCCTTTTGGTGTTGCGATTTTTTCCCGACACGGTATGTTTAATTAGAACAGAGATATTTACTGGACGCCACTAAACAAAACACAGTTCCTACATACAGACAACACCACTGCCGGCCGAAGTGGCCGTGCGGTTAAAGGCGCTGCAGTCTGGAGCCGCAAGAACGCTACGGTCGCAGGTTCGAATCCTGCCTCGGGCATGGATGTTTGTGATGTCCTTAGGTTAGTTAGGTTTCAGTAGGTCTAAGTTCTAGGGGACTAATGACCTCAGCAGTTGAGTCACATAGTGCTCAGAGCCATTTGAACCATTTTTTTTTAACAACACCACTCAAAAGTATGCATTTTTATGACAAGAACAAACTGAAAAGAATATCACACGAACCAGACCCGTGATGTCTACACACCATAACAAATTAGTGTATTCAGACCAAATCCGACTGGTACTAAGGTTTATGTCTACTACCTTATCTTATAATTAGGAAGCGGAAACATAAGATCACCTCATGACGGTCAATGATCGGTGTTGTATTAGGGCCAGGGAAATCGTGAAAAATGTAACATAATTAAAACGTTGAGTGCAACAGGTGTGATACAAGCCTAGTGTTCTGACACCTACTGTGAAAGGTTTACTGCTATGTATTTTTTGTCAAGTCTGGGTTGGATAAGCACACAAATAAAAAGCAGAGTTCTTCTTTAACGTAGCGTGATGCACAATAACTGGCTGCACCCAGCCACATCACAGTATTAAACATTTATCTGATACGTACCTCAGAGAGAGATGGTGAGTTTCTCTCCCACCTGTGGTGAAAGGCATGTCGGTTTGGGGATATAGACTGCCTTTCCCACGGCATTAATGAGATTTTAAAATTAGTTAAAAACAGTTTTGACTGCAAAGAAATATTTATTGCGGTCGAGACTGTTTTTAATTCATTTTAAAATATTTTATGGGGACCGCTGTTATTCTACATGAGAAATACTACCAAAAACTATTAATCAGATTTTCTTTTACGCCACCTGTTATCATAGATTATTTATCTCTATATGTAGTTCAGGAGGTGATGTGATTATTAATTATCAGAGTTAAACTTAGCTGTGGAGAGATCATTTTTGTAGTAGTGAGAAACGGTTTTTGATTTCCCCTCTGCACAGAAAGCCTGGCAAAGCCTCCGATGCTAGATGTGCGGTTTTTAAATTTAGCAGCGTGCGAATATGCGTAATAACAACATATGGCGGATCACTGACGTGAAATTCTTAACAAGGAAGATAGTGCAACAGGAGAATATCGAGTACAACAACGGGATACGTGTCATATTCGTTTGTTGCAACTCGTTATCGATGTCTGGAATAATACTCAGGATAGTCTTATTTGCTTCTGAGACCTTTAAAAAGTGTTCCGCACCAGCTATTCTACGTTACGTATGCACAACATTTGGGCTGCCACCCCTTTCACAAGTCCCTTGCTAGACGTTGTGTGTTAGACAGACGAACGCGTCGCGTCGTGCAGCTTGTATTGCCCTGGGGTGGGTAGCTGTTGTTGGACTGAGTCCACAAAGCGCGCGTTACGGTCGTATCTATCGACAATGGAGCGGAGTAATCAGATGCCGGGCGGCTTTCAGCGAGCCATTAGGGGATCAACCAACCGTCTTTTCACACTCAGCTCGCAAAAACAGTAGCCCGGCTTGGCTATCTCGCGTCGTTTTACAGTTGGTTTCGAATTGCCACTAACGCTCTGTGACATTCCCGAGAGCTTCAGTAAATTCTGATAACGTTCACTCAAGCGGAAGAACTGGTCATAAATCGACAAAAGCTTCTCTTTTACGTATCACACAGTGTTAGCAAAACTCTAGAATTGAGACTGCACGATCACTCACTCCAGTTCACCCTAATCGCTTTGCTGAACACACTGACAGAGCTTTTCACACAGTGTTCGGGCGTAATCAACAATTGATAGCCTCAGAGCTGTAATTGTGATCCGTAAGTACGATCTGAGTCATAAGATAAAGCATCATATTCAAAATGAAACCTTTGGGCTACAGTGACTAACAATCAGCGTGCAGTATTCTATACAGGGTGTTACAAAAAGGTACGGCCAAACTTTCAGGAAACATTCCTCACACACAAAGAAAGAAAATATGTTATGTGGACATGTGTCCGGAAACGCTTACTTTCCATGTTAGAGCTCATTTTATTACTTCTCTTCAAATCACATTAATCATGGAATGGAAACACACAGCAACAGAACGTACCAGCGTGACTTCAAACACTTTGTTACAAGAAATGTTCAAAATGTCCTCCGTTAGCGAGGATACATGCATCCACCCTCCGTCGCATGGAATCCCTGATGCGCTGATGCAGCCTTGGAGAATGGCGTAGGAGTGATTTAAAATGGAATGATCATATAATGTTGATCGTCGGTAAAGCAGATGCCAGACTGAGATTCATTGGAAGAATCCTAAGGAAATGCAATCCGAAAACAAAGGAAGTAGGTTACAGTACGCTTGTTCGCCCACTGCTTGAATACTGCTCAGCAGTGTGGGATCCGTACTAGATAGGGTTGATAGAAGATATAGAGAAGATCCAACGGAGAGCAGCGCGCTTCGTTACAGGATCATTTAGTAATCGCGAAAGCGTTACGGAGATGATAGATAAAATCCAGTGGAAGACTCTACAGAAGAGACGCTCAGTAGCTCGGTACGGGCTTTTGTTAAAGTTTCGAGAACATACCTTCACCGAAGAGTCAAGCACTATATTGCTCCCTCCTACGTATATCTCGCGAAGAGACCATGAGGATAAAATCAGAGAGATTAGAGCCCACACAGAGGCATACCCACAATCCTTCTTTCCACGAACAATACGAGACTGGAATAGAAGGGAGAACCGATAGAGGTACCCAAGGTACCCTCCGCCACACACCGTCAGGTGGCTTGCGGAGTATGGATGTAGATGTAGATGTATCACAGCCGTCGACAATACGAGCACGAAGAGTCTCTACATTTGGTACCGGGGTTGCGTAGACAAGAGCTTTCAAATGCCCCCATAAATGAAAGTCAAAAGGGTTGAGGTCAGGAGAGCGTGGAGGCCATGGAATTGGTCCGCCTCTAACAATCCATCGGTCACCGAATCTGTTGTTGAGAAGCGTACGAACACTTCGACTGAAATGTGCAGGAGCTCCATCGTGCATGAACCAAATGTTGTTGTCGTACTTGTGCCGGCCGCGGTGGTCTAGCGGTTCTAGGCGCGCAGTCCGGAACCGCGCGACTTCTACGGTCGCAGGTTCGAATCCTGCCTCGGGCATGGATGTGTGTGATGTCCTTAGGTTAGTTAGGTTTAAGTATTTCTAAGTTCTAGGGGACTGATGACCACAGTAGTTAAGTCCCATAGTGCTCAGAGCCATTTTTGTGTCGCACTTGTAAAGGCACATGTTCTAGCAGCACAAAAAAATGGTTCAAATGGCTCTGAGCACTATGGGACTCAACTGCCGTGGTCATAAGTCCCCTAGAACTTAGAACTACTTAAACCTAACTAACCTAAGGACAGCACACAACACCCAGCCATCACGAGGCAGAGAAAATCCCTGACCCCGCCGGGAATCGAACCCGGGAACCCGGGCGTGGGAAGCGAGAACGCTACCGCACGACCACGAGATGCGGGCATCTAGCAGCACAGGTAGAGTATCCCGTATGAAATCATGATAACGTGCTCCATTGAGCGTAGGTGGAAGAACAAACTAAAGTGAGCTCTGACATGGAAATTAAGCGTTTCCGGACACGTGTCCACATAACATCTTTTCTTTCTTTGTGTGTGAGGAATGTTTCCTGAAAGTTTGGCCGTACCTTTTTGTAACACCCTGTATATATCAGTCGAGCAGTTCTGTGGGAATATGCGGTTTAAGATTCCAAAAAAGGGACTATTTTCGCTGATTCTGTTTTAACTGAAACCCATCCTTAAAATTTGCTACACCATTGTTTCCGTACATACAAGGTGATTTTTTTTCCACAGTGTACAAGCTCTAGAGATTGATCGATGAGAGGATACGGAATAATTAAGGTCTAGTGAACTTGTGCCCGAAAATGCATGGTTTCCATGCTAGAGACCATTTATTCAATCACATTTTGTTACAGAGTCTGCGGTCTAATACGCGCTGTACCATGAAGACACAGTTACAGAATGCATGGCTGCCTCCTATAGGGTGGTACTGTTTCTCATACATCACGCTCCAGCGTCATCGCCTGATATAGTCATTGGTAATGTTGCATCCGATTTAGTTCCTTTGGTGACTAACCTTGTAGTGAATGTGATACAGCGTTGTACACAATGGTTCCGAATTCGAATCGAAAACTTGCCCTCTTGATGTTTACTTACGGAAAGGCAAATGGCAACGTGCGGCGTGCAGTAATGTTGTATCAGGAGACCTATCCCCACCGACAACAACACATCATTCAATGTTTGCAACATTGTTTCGCCGTTTATCTGGGACAGAGACAGAGACGTTTCAGGAAGCAGGAAATCATGAAGGACTTACCCGAAATGTTCGGACACTAGACTTGGAGGATAATGTAAGACTGTGCAAGACGACCGCTGCGTCAGTACCAGGCACTTGGCCCGCCAGTACAGCGTAAGACAGACGACCGTGTGGAACATTCTTCATGACAACTGTTACTACCCTTATCGCCTGATAATGCTACAGCGTATGCAAGGCTTACTAGCGAAAGACTTTCCACATCGGGAGCAGTTTTTTCACTGGTTTCTTCACCAGGCAACCACGATTCCGGGATTTGTGTCATCCATCTTATTCACAGGTGAGGCCAACTTAATGCGGTGTGGTATCTTCAACTTTCATAACAGTCATCTGTGGGATAGTGTGCAGAACCCTCACGGTATGGTGACAGCGAATCACCAGCATCGAAGCAACCGGAATGTGTGGGCCGGGATAATTGGCGACCGTGTTTTAGGACCAGTCTCCTTCTATGTCATCTAACAGGCCGGGACTACCGGCGTTTCTTGCGGGTGACTTTGCCCCCCGCTGGAAGGTGTTCCATTGATGATCGGAAGAGTTATGTGGCTGCTACACGATGGTGCTCCAGCCCACTTCGCCGTTAACGTCAGGACGCATCTCAATAGTGTTTTCCTTGGTCGATGGATAGGACGAGGAGGTCCAGCTGCATGGGCTGCTCCTTCACCGGATCGGTTTCTTGGTATGGTACCATTTCTAAATTATCGTGTATGCAGAGTCCATTCCAGATGTGGAAACACTGGAGCGGCGTATTCATGCTGCCTTTGACACTATTTGGATGCAACCTGGCCGATGTCAATGTGTGAGACAGAACATGTTACGGCGCGTATACGTATGCGTTGTGGCACATGGAAACCATTTTCAACACATACTGTAACTGTGGCGGCATGGATAGCGAGCATTAGACCGCAGTCTACGTAACAATGTATGATTGAATAAATGGTCCCTAGCATGGAAATCATGCATTTCCGGGCGTAAGTTCATTAGGCCTTTTCTGTTCCGTATCCACTCTTCGATCAATTTGTAGAGTTTTTAACATGGTGGAAAAAATCACCCTCTATATTAACGGTTATAGGGCTACATCTGTCACTGGAGTTACTGCTTAGTTCTACAGGAACAAATGGTTCAAATGGCTCTGAGCACTATGGGACTTAACTTCTGAGGTCATCAGTCCCCTAGAACTTAGAACTACTTAAACCTAACTAACCGAAGGACATCACACACATCCATGCCCGAGGCAGGATTCGAACCTGCGACCGTAGCGGTCGCGCGGTTCCAGACTGAAGCGACTAGAACCGCTCGTCCACAACGGCCGGCCTTTCTTAAATAAAACGAACGTCAGTATTCACATTTTCTATTATTTACCACCGCCAGCAATATTTATATTGCACCCTATATTACTTGAAAAAACAGATGTACAAATATTAAGTCAATTTTGTTTTAAAACGCAGAAATGTCTGTTCGTACACCCTCTCTGTATCTAAATTAACATGGTTCCTGGAACAATATTTTTTCTGCTAGCATATAATATTCCGACTTTTCGGCGCCGAACTGATCTGTGGATTCGTCAGTCGATTTTCACCTGGTGACAACTTTATAACTCGTAAACCATTTCAAAAATGACTCTGAGCACTATGGGACTGAACATCTCAGGTTATCAGTCCCCTAGAACTCAGAACTACTTAAACCTAACTAACCTAAGGACATCACACACATCCACGCCCGTGGCAGGATTCGAACCTAAACCATTTCGTTGTCGAACAAGAAAACATTTGAATCTGTTACGACTACTGTTATTCTAGCCAACCACGGACGGTAAATTTAATTATATTAAATACCCTTGCGTTAGTTTACTGCTTCAGCTGGAATGAAAGTTACTGAGAAGAACAATATGTATAAGAGCGCTCATGAGGCCGGGTAAAGAAATCCGCACCTCACAGAAAAGTCACTCGTTCGACACCAAACAGGTCTTTACTAAGTTTCGATTTTATTCCATTCATACGAATATCTAGAATTAATTTATGGCCGGCCGCGGTGGCCGTGCTGTTCTAGGCGCTCCAGTCCGGAGCCGCGCTGCTGCTACGGTCGCAGGTTCGAATCCTGACTCGGGCATCGGTGTGTGTGATGTCCTTAGGTTAGTTAGGTTTAAGTAGTTCTAAGTTCTAGGGGACTGATGACCACAGCAGTTCAGTCCCATAGTGCTCAGAGCCATTTGAACCAATTAATTTATGTCATTAAAAGCAACTCCACTTGGACAGAACTGTATTCATAGTTACAACCCTATTTTGGTACCTAGGTTATTCTCAGGTGATCAGTAATTCATTATCCTTAAATTTTAAGACGTACAATAAGCACCTTAAAACAAGATAGTAGCATCTACACGCGTTATAATTATGAAAAATGTAGTATGACAACTGGTCACAATGTTAGAGGAAAACTTATACAGGCTGGTCCATTGATAGTGACCCGGCCAAATATCTCAATAAATAAGCATCAAACGAAAAAACTAAAAAGAACGAAACTCGTCTAGCTTGAAGGGAGAAACCAGACGGCACTATGGTTGGCCCGCTAGATGTCGCTGCCATAGATAAACGGATATAAATTGCGTGTTTTAAATAGGAACCCCCATTTTTATTACATATTCGTGTAGTACGTAAAGAAATATGAATGTTTTAGTTGGACCACTTTTTTCGCTTTGTGATAGATGGCGCTGTAATAGTCACAAACGTATAACTACGTCGTATCACGTAACATTCCGCCAGTACGGACGGTATTTGCTTCGTGATACATTACCCGTGTTAAAATGGACTGTTTACCAATTGCGGAAAAGGTCCATATCGTGTTGATGTATGGCTATTGTGATCAGAATGCCCAACGGGCGTGTGCTACGTATGCTGCTCGGTATCCTGAACGACATCATCCAAGTGTCCGGACCGTTCGACGGATAGTTAAGTTATTTAAGGAAACAGGAAGTGTTCAGTCACATGTGAAACGTCAACCACTACCTGAAACAAATCATGATGCACTATTAGGTGTTTTAGCTGCTGTTGCGGCTAATCCGCACATCAGTAGCAGACAAACTGCACTAGAATCGGGAATCTCAAAAACGTCGGTGTTGAGAATGCTACGTCAACATCGATTGCACACGTACCATATTTCTATTCACCAGGAATTGCATGGCTACGACTTTGTACGTCGTGTACAGTTTTACCACTGGGCACAAGAGAAATTACGGGACGATGAAAGATTTTTTGCACGCGTTCTATTTAGCGACGAAGCGTCATTCACCAACAGCGGTAACGTAAACCGGCATAATATGCACTATTTGACAACGGAAAATCCACGATGGCTGCGACAAGTGGAACATCAGCGACCTTGGTGGGTTAATGTATGGTGCGCCATTATGGGAAGAAGCATAATTGGCCCGCATTTTATCGATGGCAATCTAAATGGTGCAATGTATGCTGATTTACTACGTAATGTTTTACCGTTGTTACTACAAGATGTTTCACTGCATGACAGAATGGCAATGTACTTCCAACATGATGGATGTCCGGCACATAGCTCGCGTGCGGTTGAAGCGGTATTGAATAGCATATTTCATGACAGGTGGATGGGTCGTCGAAGCACCATACCATGGCCCGCACGTTCACAGGATCTGACGTCCCCGGATTTCTTTCTGTGGGGAACGTTGAAGGATATTTGCTATCGTGATCCACCGACAACGCCTAACAACATGCGTCAGCGCATTGTCAATGCATGTGCGAACATTACGGAAGGCAAACTACTCACTGTTGAGAGGAACGCCGTTACACGTATTGCCAAATGCATTACTGTGGTATTTAGAGGTAATCACGCTGTAACAGCATGCGTTCTCAGAAATGATAAGATCACAAAGGTATACACTCCTGGAAATTGAAATAAGAACACCGTGAATTCATTGTCCCAGGAAGGGGAAACTTTATTGACACATTCCTGGGGTCAGATACATCACATGATCACACTGACAGAACCACAGGCACATAGACACAGGCAACAGAGCATGCACAATGTCGGCACTAGTACAGTGTATATCCACCTTCCGCAGCAATGCAGGCTGCTATTCTCCCATGGAGACGATCGTAGAGATGCTGGATGTAGTCCTGTGGAACGGCTTGCCATACCATTTCCACCTGGCGCCTCAGTTGGACCAGCGTTCGTGCTGGACGTGTAGACCGCGTGAGACGACGCTTCATCCAGTCCCAAACATGCTCAATGGGGGACAGATCCGGAGATCTTGCTGGCCAGGGTAGTTGACTTACACCTTCTAGAGCACGTTGGGTGGCACGGGATACATGCGGACGTGCATTGTCCTGTTGGAACAGCAAGTTCCCTTGCCAGTCTAGGAATGGTAGAACGATGGGTTCGATGACGGTTTGGATGTACCGTGCACTATTCAGTGTCCCCTCGACGATCACCAGTGGTGTACGGCCAGTGTAGGAGATCGCTCCCCACACCATGATGCCGGGTGTTGGCCCTGTGTGCCTCGGTCGCATGCAGTCCTGATTGTGGCGCTCACCTGCACGGCGCCAAACACGCATACGACCGTCATTGGCACCAAGGCAGAAGCGACTCTCATCGCTGAAGACGACACGTCTCCATTCGTCCCTCCATTCACGCCTGTCACGACACCACTGGAGGCGGGCTGCACGATGTCGGGGCGTGAGCGGAAGACGGCCTAACGGTGTGCGGGACCGTAGCCCAGCTTCATGGAGACGGTTGCGAATGGTCCTCGCCGATACCCCAGGAGCAACAGTGTCCCTAATTTGCTGGGACAGTGGCGGTGCGGTCCCCTACGGCACTGCGTAGGATCCTACGGTCTTGGCGTGCATCCGTGCGTCGCTGCGGTCCGGTCCCAGGTCGACGGGCACGTGCACCTTCCGCCGACCACTGGCGACAACATCGATGTACTGTGGAGACCTCACGCCCCACGTGTTGAGCAATTCGGCGGTACGTCCACTCGGCCTCCCGCATGCCCACTATACGCCCTCGCTCAAAGTCCGTCAACTGCACATACGGTTCACGTCCACGCTGTCGCGGCATGCCACCAGTGTTAAAGACTGCGATGGAGCTCCGTATGCCACGGCAAACTGGCTGACACTGACGGCGGCGGTGCACAAATGCTGCGCAGCTAGCCAACACCGCGGTTCCTGGTGTGTCCGCTGTGCCGTGCGTGTGATCATTGCTTGTACAGCCCTCTCGCAGTGTCCGGAGCAAGTATGGTGGGTCTGACACACCGGTGTCAATGTGTTCTTTTTTCCATTTCCAGGAGTGTATATATCACATTGGAGCAACCGAAATAAAATGTTCAAACGTACCTACGTTCTGTTTTTTACTTTGAAAAACCTACCTGTTACCAACTGTTCGTCTAAAATTGTGAGCTATATGTTTGTGACTATTACAGCGCCATCTATCGCAAAGCGAAAAAAGTGGTCCAACTAAAACATTCATATTTCTTTACGTACTACACGAATATGTAATAAAAAAATGGGGGTTCCTAGTTTAAAAAACGCAGTTGATATCCGTTTGGCCTATGGCAGCGCCATCAAGAGGACCAACCATAGCGCCATCTGGTTTCCCCCTTCAAGCTAGACAAGTTTCGTTCTTTGTAGTTTTTTCGTTTGACGCTCATTTCGTGAGATATTTGGCCCAGTCATGATCAATGGACCATCCCGTATACAGACAAACGTACTAAACTCTCATAGGCTTATTGAACTTGCACAACAACAGGGACTTCCCAGGTTTTCATTTCACTAGGGACAAAACATTTTCCCCATACACGTGACTTAGAAATTTTGAGAACATTGTCACTTGCTTATTAATTTCAATTGTTGGATTCTACAGTGCACCTTTAGTACCTGTTCAATATTATAAATATAAAGAAGCTAACAGTATAATTACAGCAAAAGCTGGTTTATGCATAACATTTTCCATATTGGCCGGCCGATGTGACCGAGCGGTTCTAGGCACTTCAGTCCGGAACCACGAGGCTGCTACGGTCGCAGGTTCGAGTTCTGCATCGGGCATGGATGTGTGTGATGTCTTTAGGTTAGTTAGGTTTAAGTACTTCTAAGTCTAGGGGACTGATGACCTCAGATGTTAAGTTCCATAGTGCTTACAGCATTTGACCCATTTGCCACATTCTGCGCTTCTGAACCACTTCCACAAGATTCGGTACCGATTTTCAGATTGACTTACGTGCAAACGGTATCGAGTTCTCACTCTTGCACAATCTGTATGATAATGCATAGCTTAGAAACTGTACAGTTTGCTTCCGAATCTAAATCACTTTGGGTTCTATGAGAAATACATGGTCTCCAACGAGAAATTGTCCATATTCAGCGATATGACAGGAACGCTCATTTGAAACAAAAAACTTCACATGGACGTTTTTCCTGTTCCCAATGCTTTCCAGAATATAACACATTTAATGTACATTTGTTTTTGAGATAGTGTCGTGCACGTATGTGTCTTACCCACCCAAACTCTTTGCTGTTTTATTCTAGCCCTACCTACCTCGTTGCTTTCAGTCTCGTGGTCCTGGATACCTTCTCGTCGTGAAGAAGACAGCTGAACACACAGTTATCCATAGTGTGCTGCTGTCGAAGAATACCGTCGACACTTTCCGACACGTCGAATTCCTGAACATAGAAAGTTTACCAGTGTTTTCAGCACGCTGCGTGAAACAGGTATTCCTCCAAGTTCCCATTTTTCTTCTGAATGTGTAATTCGACAACCTGTACAGGAACATCAGTACATTGCTGAAATAGTGCAGCGTAGTCCTTCTACCAGCAAGCGGTGACTTTCTGCACATAACTGTCCAGCGAACACGTATACGGAGAACATTACACGCGGAGAACTTGTATCTATATCAAATACACCGTGTCCACATTCTCCGCATTGGCGACAATTCCACACAACTGGAATTTTATCGCTGGTTACATGACAATCATCATTTACTTCCATTAACACTAATCACTGATGAAGCCACGTTTACAGGGAATTGAATCAACAACACGTAATACTCATCGATGATCACGCTACAGTGGAAACCAAGTTCCAAGTTCGTTTTTTGATCAGTTTTCGGTGCAGAATGATCATTAACACGCTAATGTGTCCAGTCATCCTAGAAGATCGAATGACGGGACGGAACTACTTGCATTTTTTTTCGAAAAGTCGTTCGTTGAACGCTTTGAAGACGTTCCTTTGACCAACTGCAGTGTGCTTCCAACATGACGGGGCCCCTGCACATTTTACCAAATGTACAAGAGAACATCCTAACCGCACTAATCCTAATCGCTGGATTGATTGTGGTAGTACTGTTAACTAGGCAGCAAGATCGCCAAACCTTACGTCATTGTGTTTTTGAGGCTGGATGAAGTTTGATATGTATAAATGTACTGAAATTGACAGTGGTATATTATTGGAAAATTTATTTTGCACTGTGCAACAACTGTACTGTGACGTGTACGATAATGGTTAGAGGGGAATGTGTTAAAAATATGTATTTTAATATTGATACTTTGTAAATCGAATGTTGTAATGTTTAGTAACTGCTACACATGTATATCTAACAATGGACTGAATAATAAAGAAAGTAAATAACAATCTACATTAAATATATTCTGCATCGAAAACCATTCGGAATTGTGCATATGTCATTTTGATGATTTTTGCTTCGAATGATCATTCGTGCCATATGATTTGATATTGACCGTTTCTCTAGGGACACACATTATAGATGGCATTTTTAGGGGCACTTTCAAAATGTTTTGTAACATGACTGTCCTTTAAACTGCAGTAAATCATAAAAAATAAACTTCAGTTTGTTTATCTCATTGAAGGTAAGTCATGCAATGCGCAAACCAAGGCGTAAGAAACAACTAATTGCAGCTTAGCGAGATTAGTTTGTACTAATTTCGCAAGATTCTCATTAACGAGTTCTTCTACAATTTTAGTTTTGTTTGTCATAATATTAACGAAATTACTTGACCTTTCAATTGCATCTTTACGTCATTCGGAATTCATATGCATGTTTGCAGATCCTTGAAAATTTTTGAAATTTGTGGATGGCAGCTTATGGATACGCAAAGATTGCCATGTGCTATACGTGGACAGAAAAGCACACACAACTTACAGAGCGCATGTTTAACTGCTTTATAATCAGCTAGTAATGGATATAATGACAGCTAGTCGAATCGAAATGGCCTGTTTATGCCATGCTCTAGTGGGTTGGTAGCAACGTTTGAGGACAAGTATGTATGTAGCGACGTTCGAGAGCGATGAAGTGGAGCGAAATATAGTGGTTTACGACAGCAGACAAGAGCGTATTTTGTGAACTGAGAACAGACTGTCGAGTGCCGAGATCGCGACACATGAATTTTATAGTGCAGTGTTGTAGCATTAGTTATTAACGGCCGCCCTTACATAAGAGCCCCTCAGACTGCATTTTAAGTGTTTAGTGAATATATTGAAGAAAAATAAACTACTTGTTCAAATTATAAATCAACGTGAGTGACTCAATATTTTAAATTTCACCGCAATACCTGCCTGCATTGCTTGGCTATATTTTATATCAGCTTAAAAACTGAGTTTACGACAGGTGTGAGCTGGCACCCTATGACGAAAACATAGCCAAATATTGAGACCAGCCACATCTCTGGACCACTCAATTAAGCTGAGTGTAACAAGTATATATACTACTGGAAATTGAAATAAGAACACCGTGAATTCATTGTCCCAGGAAGGGGAAACTTTATTCACACATTCCTGGGGTCAGATACATCACATGATCACACTGACAGAACCACAGGCACATAGACACAGGCAACAGAGCATGCACAATGTCGGCACTAGTACAGTGTATATCCACCTTTCGCAGCAATGCAGGCTGCTATTCTCCCATGGAGACGATCATAGAGATGCTGGATGTAGTCCTGTGGAACGGCTTGCCATGCCATTTCCACCTGGCGCCTCAGTTGGACCAGCGTTCGTGCTGGACGTGCAGACCGCGTGAGACGACGCTTCATCCAGTCCCAAACATGCTCAATGGGGGACAGATCCGGAGATCTTGCTGGCCAGGGTAGTTGACTTACACCTTCTAGAGCACGTTGGGTGGCACAGGATACATGCGGACGTGCATTGTCCTGTTGGAACAGCAAGTTCCCTTGCCGGTCTAGGAATGGTAGAACGATGGGTTCGATGACGGTTTGGATGTACCGTGCACTATTCAGTGTCCCCTCGACGATCACCAGTGGTGTACGGCCAGTGTAGGAGATCGCTCCCCACACCATGATGCCGGGTGTTGGCCCTGTGTGCCTCGGTCGTATGCAGTCCTGATTGTGGCGCTCACCTGCACGGCGCCAAACACGCATACGGCCATCATTGGCACCAAGGCAGAAGCGACTCTCATCGCTGAAGACGACACGTCTCCATTCGTCCCTCCATTCACGCCTGTCGCGACACCACTGGAGGCGGGCTGCACGATGTTGGGGCGTGAGCGGAAGACGGCCTAACGGTGTGCGGGACCGTAGCCCAGCTTCATGGAGACGGTTGCGAATGGTCCTCGCCGATACCCCAGGAGCAACAGTGTCCCTAATTTGCTGGGAAGTGGCGGTGCGGTCCCCTACGGCACTGCGTAGGATCCTACGGTCTTGGCGTGCATCTGTGCGTCGCTGCGGTCCGGTCCCAGGTCGACGGGCACGTGCACCTTCCGCCGACCACTGGCGACAACATCGATGTAGTGTGGAGACCTCACGCCCCACGTGTTGAGCAATTCGGCGGGACGGTCCGCCGCTCGTGGTCTCGCGGTAGCGTTCTCGCTTCCCGAGCACGGGGTCCCGGGTTCGATTCCCGGCGGGGTCAGGGATTTTCCCCTGCCTCGAGATGACTGGGTGTTTGTGTTGTCCTCATCATTTCATCATCTTCCAGGAAAGTGGCGCAATTGGACTGAGCAAAGATTGGGTAATTGTACGGGCGCTGATAACCACGCTTTTGAGCGCCCCACAAACCAAACATCATCATCATCATCATCGGCGGGACCTCCACCCGGCCTCCCGCATGCCCACCATACGCCCTCGCTCAAAGTCCGTCAACTGCACATACGGTTCACGTCCACGCTGTCGCGGCATGCTACCAATGTTAAAGACTGCGATGGAGCTCCGTATGCCACGGCAAACTGGCTGACACTGACGGCGGCGGTGCACAAATGCTGCGCAGCTAGCGCCATTCGACGGCCAACACCGCGGTTCCTGGTGTGTCCGCTGTGCCGTGCGTGTGATCATTGCTTGTACAGCCCTCTCGCAGTGTCCGGAGCGAGTATGGTGGGTCTGACACACCGGTGTCAATGTGTTCTTTTTTCCATTTCCAGGAGTATATATATGTATATATATATATAGGGTGAGTCACCTAACGTTACCGCTGGATATATTTCGTAAACGACATCAAATACTGACGAAGCGATTATACAGCCCGAAAGTGAGGAGAGGGGCTAGTGTAATTGTTTAATACATATATATATATATATATATATATATATATATATATATATATATATATATATATATATGCACGGAAGTATGTTTTTTAACACAAACCTACGTTTTTTTTCAAAAGGAACCACGTTAGTTTTGTTAGCACATCTGAACATATAAACAAATACGTAATCAGTGCCGTTTGTTGCATTGTAAAATGTTAATTACATCGGGAGATATTGTAACCTAAAGTTGACGCTTGAGTACCACTCCTCCGCTGTTCGATCGTGTGTATCGGAGAGCACCGAATTACGTAGGGATCCAAAGGGAACGGTGATGGACCTTAGGTACAGAACAGACTGGAACAGCACATTACGTCCACATGCTAACACCTTTTTATTGGTCTTTTTCACTGACGCACATGTAAATTACCATGACGTGGAGGACGCATAAATTGGCCAGCCCGTTCTCCTGATCTTACACCTCTGGACTTCTTTCTGTGGGGTACGTTAAAGGAGAATGTGTACCGTGATGTGCCTACAACCCCAGAGGATATGAAACAACGTATTATGGCAGCCTGCGGCGACATTACACCAGATGTACTGCGGCGTGTACGACATTCATTACGCCAGAGATTGCAATTGTGTGCAGCAAATTATGGCCACCACATTGAACATCTGTTGGCCTGACATGTCGGGACACACCCTATTCCACTCCGTAATTGAAAACGGAAACCACGTGTGTACGTGTACCTCACCCCTCATGGTAATGTACATGTGCGTCAGTGAAAAAGACCAATAAAAAGGTGTTAGCATGTGGACGTAATGTGCTGTTCCAGTCTCTTCTGTACCTAAGGTCCATCACCGTTCCCTTTGAATCCCTACGTAATTCGGTGCTCTCCGATACACACGATCGAACAGCGGAGGAATGGTACTCAAGCGTCAACTTTAGGTTACAATATCTCCGGATGTAATTAACATTTTACAATGCAACAAACGGCACTGATTACGTAATTGTTTACATGTTCAGATGTGCTAACAAAACTAACGGGGTACCATTTAAAAAAACGTAGGGTTGTGTTAAAAAACATACTTCCGTGCATGTTTTTATGGTTTGTATTAACCAATTACACTAGCCCCTCTCCTCACGTTCGGTCTGTGGAATCGGTTCGTCAGTATTTGATGTGGTTTACGAAATATATCCAGCGGTAATGTTAGGTGACTCACCCTGTAGTTCATTCTTGAGCTCGTAATACCAGAATGGGTAGGATATGTGTATGCTATGTGTGAAGTTCACCACAGTTCGCGAAGTGTCGTATGAGTACGCTTTTGGCCATGATCAACCGTCTTCAGGCTGCTGTCTCAGGGGGTAGTGGTGGCAGAGAATCTGGCGTATCACACGGCACATCCCAAGGCTCACTTCTTTTGCCCATGGGCTCTGCTGTCGAGGTATCTTGCAGTGTTCCTGATGCAGTAGATCCACCTTTGCTATAGGTTGTGTGGCAGCTAGTAGCCCATTTGGGTCGCTGGAAGCCAAGAGTCAATATGGAGGCTGCCCATTTAGCTTTGCCCATTCTCTCTGTGAGTAGAAGGGTGTCCCCTCCTTCATCAGGGTCCGAGCCATCCATGGCGGGGTGGTGGTGGTGGGGAGGGGGGGAGGGGTGCTAGTAGTTTCATGAACTCCAATGTTAGGCGCATCATGGAGCCTCTTAGGGAAATAGCGTCTAGCGAAAGAAAGAAATCTAAAGTGCACTCGATATGTCTGCTGGGAACGTAATCTGAGATGTGTAAGAGAACCTTCGTGTAGCTACCGAATATGCAGGGTGCAGTCGTCTGCAATTTGTGGCTCACATCAGCACCAACGTAGTCTGTCGCTTGGATTCTGAGGCCGTCCTCAGTTCATATGACTGGATGGCGGAAGTCTTGAAGGCAGCTGGCCTCACGCGCAGGGTGCTAGCAGAGCTCACAATTTGCAGCATCATTCCCAGAATCGATTGGGGCCCTTGCATTTGGAGCCGAATGGGGGGTCTCAACCAAAGGCTCCGTCAAGTCTGTGACTGTCTGACTGTCTTGTCTGAAGATTATTGGCGCAGATTAGGCAGTAGTTTGAGATACTCTGATGAACGCTCTCCAGCCAATAAACGGAAAGCAAAGTCAGGCCACGTACAAAATAAAGACACTTCGACTGCCAAAATTTTAACAGTAAATTATCGGTGTATTCGTAACTAAGTTTGTGAACTTACTGCCCTCCAGGAAATTTGTCGCGCTCATATTATTGTCGGAACTGACAGCTGGCTGAAACTCCAAGGAGAAAGCTGTGAAATATTTAGCGAGACACGGAACGTACATTCCAAAGGCAGATTAGACCCATAAGAGGGGGAGTGTTCATTGCAGATGGAAAAAATTTTATGACTATCGAATTCGAAATTGAGCCTGAGTGTGAAGTTATCTGGACGGATTTAATAGATCTGGGTGAACCCAAATTAATTATCGGATGTTTTTACAGGCCACCCAATTCCGCCGTGGTAGTTCTACAACCATTTCAAGGATGTCTACACTCAGTAGGGCAGAAATACCTATATCATGCAATACTAGTTGGAGGCAACTTTAAAAAAAAATTAAGTCTGTCCAAACAGGACTTGGAAGACCCAATTGTACCGACTGGCCGCCATTTCATCCACTCAGCCCAGGGGTGTCACTGGATGCAGATACAGAGGGGCATGTGGTCAGCACACAGCTCTCCTGGCCATTGTCAGTTTTCGTGACCAGAGCCGCTACTTCTCAGTCAAGTAACTCCTCAGTTTGCCTCACAAGAGCTGAGTGCACTCTGCTTGCCAACAGCGCTGGGCAGACCGGACGGTTACCCATCCAATTGCTAGCCCAGCCCGACAGCGCTTAACTTCGGTGATCTGCTGGGAACCGGTGTTACCACTGCGGCAAGGCCGTTGGCAGAGGCGACTTTAACTTACCGAATATAGACTGGATCATCTATAGATTCATTGCAGGTAATATAGACAGGCAGTCTTGTGAAGCATTTTTGAAGACGTTTTCCAAAAACTACCTTCAGTAGCTAGTTCAACAGCCCACACCCAATGGGAATATTTTAGACTTTGTAGCTTCTAACTGGTCTGACCTTATCAATTTTGTCATTATAGAGATAGGCATTATTCATCATTGTGTCATCTAGATGATGATGATGATGATGATGTTTGGTTTGTGGGGCGCTCAACTGCGTGGTTATCAGCGCCCGTACAATTACCCAATCTTCGCTCAGTCCAATTTCGCCACTTTCCTGGATGATGATGAAATGATGAGGACAACACAAACACCCAGTCATCTCGAGGCAGGTGAAAATCCCTGACCCTGCCGGGAATCGAACCCGGGACCCCGTGCTCGGGAAGCGAGAACGCTACCGCGAGACCACGAGCGGCGGACTTGTGTCATCTAACGACGATGGTTACGAAAGTTAATAAACCCTTCAAGAAGCCTAGGAAAGTATTTTTGCCAGAAGAGCCTATAAGCAGTTGTTAGCACGCCACTTAGAAAATAAATGGATGCCTTTTAGTTCCAGTATGAGCACACAGAGGAATTATGGGCAGAGAATAAATGAGTTGTAAATCGCGTCCTGAAGAAGTAGATGCAGAGTAAGAGGATTAAGGATGGTAAATTAATTTAAATAGAAAAGTGTGTGAACTTTTATTTAGTAGGAATCTTAATTGAAAGTTACATGCCACAAGATGACGAAGATTTGCTAACATGAAGACATCATGTCGAGGAGCTGCTATATTGTTTTTTTTCCTTTTTAGAGAATTAGTGAATCAGAAAATGACTTTTTATGTAATAGTCTGTTGAAGGAAAAACGAATATTTTAATTTTAATAATTCATTCGAGAAACTAGTGGAGATTGGTGAAGTCGGTAAAGTTCCGGTAATTACGAAAGAGGGTGATACGCAAGATCAGGAATCAAATGTCGATGATCGGCAGACTCCTAATCAAGAAATCGAAGGAACAAGTTCCGCTGTAAGTAATGTAGATTTACCGGATGAATCCGAAGAATCATGTCCATAATCAGGTCCTTTTGCTGAGCTATGGAAAAGACCAGCTGCAGTGATACAGAAAACTTTATCCATCTTGACAAGGAAAAAAGGGTACAAATTACTATGTGTGTTCAAAATCAGATGGATGAAAATTTTAAACAGTTTGCTAATAAGCAAACTGCGTTAATTAGGATACGTATAGAGCAGAAAATGAGTGAAGATTTTAAACGTTTAGAAGAAGAGTAATCCGCTCAACTTACTGGTTTGAATGCTAGTCGAGGAATAGTCACGGATATGTTAGCAAATTTCAAACTTTCGGATAAGGTTTAATAGAATCAATAATGCAACTGAAATCTGATATAAAAGAATTGAAAGGTACCCGATCTGAATTAGAGAATGCTGTACAACAGATATCTTCCCAAAGTAGCCAGAGGAACAATGGATTTGTTACCTGGTTACAGAACAAAGATGAACACGTTACCGAGAGTTTAACTGCCCAAAGCGATAGAATTAACAAATAATTTGTTAACTGGTTCCATGAAAAAGATGACCAAAGTTAATGAAACACTGAAAAACGAATTATGTACAATAATACAAAACTCAAGTGTAGATGTTCTGACCAATCGTACATAAGATAAGGGTGAAGTCAGAACAGAATTAGTTCAAGCTGAAACTATGCTAACTCGTGAACTTCCGAGATGGAAACAGGGTGTGGAAGCTCACGTAAATAAGTTGCAGAAAGAGCTATCCGCTTCACACTAAAATGCAGGCGAGATTCCAGCAACAGCATCTAACGAAAACAATGAATACTTTGCTTCACTGCAACATGAAATGTTGTATGGGGAAGTAAATAATGATCCAAACCCGTACACAAACTACTAGCAGTGCGAGACTAGGGCGACGAATGGTCTATTCACAATATTGATGCAAGGAAGTCTTCTAAAGCATCGTCAATTTCAAGTGTATATGCCTGATAAGAAAGGAGGACCTCATTCGGTAATTTTCGTAAAGAGTTTTCAAGGGGGGTGCCCAAATCATGGACAGACACTCAAAAGATACAATTTATGGTATCGCATATTCAGAGTGATGGGACCCTCTGGGCATCGGCAATAATAGGTCGATGTGAAACTTTTGAGCAATGTGAAAGAGCTTTTGTTACCAGTTATTGGTCTTCATTCATCCAAGACAGATTACGTAAAGAAGTTTATTTCCCAGAAGCTTACAATAGTAATCAGGGAACTTTATGCTAACATTTCGAAAAGTACATAAACAGAACCCAGCATTGGGATGACCCAATATCACCGAATGACGTAATCCGAATTCTCAAGGCAAAACTGCCTGTGAACCTGAATGAAAAGCTGTTGCACCCATCGGAAACTAGTATAGAACCATTCATCTCAGTAGCTGATTCAATTGACTTGCTATACGAGGATACGAAAAAGTGGACTCATGGCAATAGTCCCATTGTGTACTCAGATAGTGTTCTGGAATAGTGTTGGGGGAAAACTACAGAACAGATCAATTTCATCAGATGTAACGAAGGTAAGGGTATACATGACGAGTTATTTTCTGACGAGATCAACTGTAAGAAAGAAAGTAATAAGGCACATGTACCAAATTAGGTCAACCTAACGTTTAGGAATTTCATATTCAGTATGTGTAAGTGGTAAAATTCCGAGATAGTACATGCAACATCCAACTATATTCAGTTCAAAACTAAATGAATACTGGAAGTTCATTTAATTAATATCATCACTTTAAAGAAAATGCTTAACTCTTGCAAGTGGGCCTTGTTAGGAGACCTTGTTCCTAAAATGGCCTGTAGCCACATCTTGTTCATATTAACATTCTGGTGCATGTAAATGACAGAAAACTGAATACACTGCAAGATTTGTAACATAATTTTATTTTAGAAATAAGTGGCGTGAGATGGTACATAGACTTTTATAATTACTTTTTCTTACAAATGCTCCATACTGAACTGTTGGTACTTACTGCTTATTAACTTTAAAGATTATTAAATTTAATCAGCAATCAAAATTGTTCCGACAGCAGCAAGTTCCTTATCATAATATGAACAATAATTCTAATCATTACATTTTCAATGAACACATGAATAATGTGTCATGAAACTGGTTTGGCTCATTTAAATTATTTTTTTACAGGTGAGGCACAGGAAATTACGCTTTTTGTCTTTGGGTGTTAACCTTACACAATCTTCATGCACATATTTCATACATTTTTTGCAAAGTCTCATGTCGAATATCCTGTCTTCACAGGACACGTGACAAAACCAGCCAACCTCTTGCAACACTTTCTTAGAGGCAGAGCTGCTGCTTGATTCAGCAGAGTCTTTATTTTTGCATTTTTTCTTCTCAATATTCTTTACTGCCAGTCAAATTTTTTTGCGACGTGTATCTTCCTTAGACACAGTTGGTACCAATTTTTGTTTTGATTCTGCGTGAACAGTGCCTTGCATACGACTTGCGCCTTGTAATTTAATGCCTTCTTCCATGGTGTTTGGGTTTTTTCTTCAGCTTTGGGGTTTTCAAAATTTCCTTGAAAGAACAATCGAGATCTTCAGCTGTGTCACTATCTTCAAGACTGAAGTCACTTGAACTATATCCTTTACTGAATATGCCTCGCTTTCTGATGAACTGGAAGCAATGGACAGGTATCTCTTTTTTTTGGGAAGCCTTTGGGATTGATTGAGTCTGGCAGTTTCCCTGTTTCACGGGGAATTGTCATGTCCTCTTCTGTGTCAGGACGCTCTGATAGATGAGAGGGAGCAAATGCAGTATCTGGAGTAGCTTCTGGGTCAAAAGGATAAATTCCTGTTGCACGGAACCCAGACATGACATTTGCTGTGGATTCTGTTTTTGGCCACACCGTGCTGAAGATTTTTCCAAACACACGTCTATTAATTGTTCTGTTTTCTTCCCTTTCATGTGTAGACAAGTACAGCTGAACTTCGTTATCCCAGTAAGACTCAAACGGTTTGAATGCTGTTTTATCCATGGGTTGCAGCTCATGTGATGTGTTGTGTTGTTGGGCAAGCAGTTAAGTCTGATACTGTACTCTTCAGCAACGTCGCAAATTTCAGGGTCCAAATGTGATGATGCTCCATCAGATATCAAAACAACATATTTTTCAGGCTTGTATTTGGCAAAATGATGTATCCATTTGATGAATGTCGCAGTATTCATTGAGCCCTTACATGTTATTTCTTCTGCTGTCCCAGGTGCCATGTAGTCCTTCCATTCTGGCTTGCATCACTTTCCTTTGAAAAGTATCATAGGAAGAATAACCTGTCCAATTGCATTCCCACGTGAGACAACGGTAACATTTTCCCTATGTTTTGGGGCAACAAAGTATAAACATTTCTCACCTTTCTTCACTAAAACTTCAGGAGACTTGTGGAGTGAGAAACAACATCCCTTTTCGTCCATATTGTAGATAACGTGGGATATGTCAAATAGCTCCAAATCAGACAAGACTGTTCTCAGATTCTGAAAATGATCATTTACAATAATTTTGTTTAGCATTGCAGCTCTTCCTCGATTCAAGTGTTGTGCTTCCCTTCTTGCAATGTCTGGGTGTCTTCGTAGGAAGAGCTTGAGCCACTTGCGTCCAACCAATCTCTTCATCTCATTAAAGAGATTCTGCACACTATTCTTTTCACAGTATACATATACATATTTTCTGAGCACTTTTACTGTAATTGGATACCCGACTTCAGCAAGTCGAAAAATTCTTTGCCAAAGTTCTCTTTCCTCAGCTTTGTCCAAACAAGTTTTTTGTTCCAAACTTTTGGTTGTTCATCCAGAACTTACGTGGTTGTGTAATGTATGTCGAGGAATCCTGTATGTTTTCGAAGCAGCTCTGACAGGCATCCCTTCAGCAACAGTTCCCAATGTACGTTTTTAAATTGTCTGCTTCCCATGTTACTCTTTTTTTCTGTGGCTCCATCCAAAAACAAACATTTCCAGTAAGGCCTGAATTAGAGCTGTAAAACTGTGATTATATATTTTTTTAAATACCATACTTCAATTACAGCTATTAAAATTATTGATCTAAATGCAGAACGCCCTATCACAAAGAATACCAAGAAGGAATTTAAAATGTTTTCTGTTGTCATTTCTTGCAACGACCAACTAATAGCTCAGTAAAAAAGGATAAAATAATTTAGATTTAATTTAGAGATAGTAAATATGTGTTAATGAGGTTTCCCAAGATATGCTAAAATTAAATTTGCATTGTCATTATGCACAGTGATATACAACAGGGTGCCCAACAAGGCCCGCCTGGCCTTCGTTCGAGCGCTTTGTTTTTTTTTCCTTTATTGTTATTTTAACACCTTTACAGAAGGTGGGCTGGCAGCAGCATCCTACGCCGCTCTTCAGCCAAAGGTTTGACAATGAAAAAATAGAAAGAAGACGCAGAAAAGACTGAACAAAGTGGTGGGCAAAAAAACAGTAGACACAGATAACAAAACCACGAAGCCTTTCACACTCGAAGAAAAACACTCTAAAAACTGTCGACACGGCGCACAAACACTGATGACTTCGACGGTACAAGTGAACGTAGCAGCGTGGTTCAAATGGCTCTGAGCACTATGGGACTTAACTTCTCTAAGGTCATCAGTCCCCTAGAACTTAGAACTACTTAAACCTAACTAACCTAAGGACATCACACACATCCATGCCCGAGGCAGGATTCGAACCTGCGACCGTAGTGGCCGCGCGGTTCCAGACTGTAGCGCCTTTAACCGCTTGGCCACCACGGCCGGCAGGAGCGTGACAGCAGAGAACACTAAACACAAACACGATGGCACACACACGAAACTGATGGTGATGATCTCCGGCTCGCAAATGTCCACGTAACGTGTCCAAGTCTGGGGACCTGCCAAGAGGGGAAGAATGGGGTGGGGGAGGGAGAGGGGAGAGCAAAGATGCCAATGGCAGAGGAGATGGTAGGAGGAATGGAGGTATGGGAGTAGGGGAAGCCCAGGGGAGGAGAGGGGAGAAGGGAGGATGGGAGGAGGGAGGGAAGGGGGAGAGAAGGGAGAGAGGGTGCCCATAGGAACAGGCACAGAAAGAGGGAGGGAGGATCAAAGTTGGTAGGAGGGGTAGATGGAGGGGAGGAGGGCATCATCAGGGAGGGGGAGCTGGCGGAAGCCACCTTGGGTGAGAGTATGGAGTGTGGAGAGATGGAGAGCAGGTGGGACGTGGAAATACAGGCGCGGCAGCGGACGGGGTTGGGAGAGGATGGGAGAGACAAGCGGGTGAGGAGGATCGAGTTTACGGAAGGTGTAGAGGATCCGTATCCGTTTGACGAAAAGGTGGAGGTGGGGGAATGGAATAAGGTCATACAGGATCCGCGTGGGGGAGGGGAGACAGATGCGATAGGCGAGGCGAAGAGCATGGCGTTCGAGGATCTGGAGGGATTTGTAAAAGGTAGGGGGAGCGGAGATCCAGGCAGGGTGAGCATAGCAAAGGACAGGACGAATGAGGGATTTATGGGTATGGAGGATGGTGGAGGGGTCCAGACCCCACGTACAACCAGAAAGGAGCTCGAGGAGACAGAGTCGGGAGCATGCCTTGGCTTGGATTGTCCAGAGATGGGGGGTCCAGGAGAGGCGACAGTCAAGGGTGACGCCAAGGTACTTAAGGGTGGGGGTGAGGGCGATAGAACGGCCATAGATGGTGATGTAGAAATCGAGGAGGTGGAAGGAAGCGGTGGTTTTGCCTACAATGATCGCCTGGGTTTTGGAAGGATTTGGAGCGCCAACGATGGGCCTTATTTGGAACAACCAGTTTAAAACGGGTGTGCATTTATTGTTTAAAAAGAAACTTATTACTGGGAAGACAATGCCACTATCTTAATATTGTACCATTTTCTGTTCACAAATACATATTTACTAGTAAAAATGCTTCATAACCGAAACGATTCCATTAGATGAAACTTACCATGAAAATAAGATGCAGCCCTCCTTCGTCGAACGCCGTAGCCCAACTGAAAGTAAAAAGGCCGGCACGAGAGCGGGTGCTGAAATAGTTGTGGCCTTGGTCACTAGATGTCACGAGCTATCACTACCGAGGACACTTAGCGCTGTTTTCAAACTTTCTATGCTCGAAAATGAGAGTGGGCCTTATTAGGAACCGGGCCTTATTTGGTACATGTACCTTACTACACAGTGCAAGCTGCACTTGCAGCTGTTGTGGGTTAGGTACATACCATAGTGATTTTAGACACAGGTACGTCAGTAAATGTACTTTCTCTCAACCTATTTCAGCAAATATGTGAGAAGGGTATACCTCCCACATTAGGTTCAGAACTGCAGAATAATAGGCGCCACTGGCGCTAGATTGAACAATATTAGCTGACAGACGCAGGTGGAAATTGTTACAGGAAACGGAGCATTTAATGGCACGCTCCTGGCAGTGGAGAATCTGTCGGCCGGCTATATATTAGGAACAGGGTTTCTACAAGACGGGGATGCAAAAATCGACCTCTCTATAGGTGAATGCTATGTTAAAGTGGAAGTTAAAGAATTGGTTCTGGAGTCGATTAGGTCGAATGCTAAACATGGAACATTTTATTACAGGGTAAAGGTTAAGTTTGTGGGTAATGAAACACCGCCAATGAGTAATCTCTCAGTTATTCAAGTTAATGACACTAGGTGCACTAATAAAGTTACTAATGTGCAAGATCTCAATGTAACACTGCATGGCAAGATCCTAGAATCTGGATATTTAACTGAAGAACAAAAGAATGAACACAGTAATCTCTTTTTCAAATACTTACAGGTATTCACTGAGAAACCTGTGTAGTAAAAGGTTGCGTGTATCATATGCAAGTAAAACCACATGAAACGTATTGTCGTGTCACCTATTCCATTCCCTGGACCACAAGAAAGGCAGTACATAAAGAGTCTAGGAAAATGCTAGATCCTATTCCACGAATACCGAGAGTAGAAGTATCGTGGGAAGATAACATAAAATCAACTGTTGCCTCATTAGTGCACCAGCCTCAGTTAAGAAAGAATAAATACGACAAAAATCTAGGTAAAGTACAAAAGTATCAGACTGGTGACAACGTTCTGTCGAAATCTTATCCAGAAACATCCTTGTAACAGAAGAAAAACAAGGAGTAGCAACTAAAATACACTGGTCCGTATAAAATTGTTAATATATATCATAATGGAAATTATGTACTGGCATATCCAGAATCAAGTACAGTAAGAATCAAATACATAAAGATTTACAGAAATACACTCCTGGAAATTGAAATAAGAACACCTTGAATTCATTGTCCCAGGAAGGGGAAACTTTATTCACACATTCCTGGGGTCAGATACATCACATGATCACACTGACAGAACCACAGGCACATAGACACAGGCAACAGAGCATGCACAATGTCGGCACTAGTACAGTGTATATCCACCTTTCGCAGCAATGCAGGCTGCTATTCTCCCATGGAGACGATCGTAGAGATGCTGGATGTAGTCCTGTGGAACGGCTTGCCATGCCATTTCCACCTGGCGCCTCAGTTGGACCAGCGTTCGTGCTGGACGTGCAGACCGCGTGAGACGACGCTTCATCCAGTCCCAAACATGCTCAATGGGGGACAGATCCGGAGATCTTGCTGGCCAGGGTAGTTGACTTACACCTTCTAGAGCACGTTGGGTAGCACGGGATACATGCGGACGTGCATTGTCCTGTTGGAACAGCAAGTTCCCTTGCCGGTCTAGGAATGGTAGAACGATGGGTTCGATGACGGTTTGGATGTACCGTGCACTATTCAGTGTCCCCTCGACGATCACCAGTGGTGTACGGCCAGTGTAGGAGATCGCTCCCCACACCATGATGACGGGTGTTGGCCCTGTGTGCCTCGGTCGTATGCAGTCCTGATTGTGGCGCTCACCTGCACGGCGCCAAACACGCATACGACCATCATTGGCACCAAGGCAGAAGCGACTGTCATCGCTGAAGACGACACGTCTCCATTCGTCCCTCCATTCACGCCTGTCGCGACACCACTGGAGGCGGGCTGCACGATGTTGGGGCGTGAGCGGAAGACGGCGTAACGGTGTGCGGGACCGTAGCCCAGCTTCATGGAGACGGTTGCGAATGGTCCTCGCCGATACCCCAGGAGCAACAGTGTCCCTAATTTGCTGGGAAGTGGCGGTGCGGTCCCCTACGGCACTGCGTAGGATCCTACGGTCTTGGCGTGCATCCGTGCGTCGCTGCGGTCCGGTCCCAGGTCGACGGGCACGTGCACCTTCTGCCGACCACTGGCGACAACATCGATGTACTGTGGAGACCTCACGCCCCACGTGTTGAGCAATTCGGCGGTACGTCCACCCGGCCTCCCGCATGCCCACTATACGCCCTCGCTCAAAGTCCGTCAACTGCACATACGGTTCACGTCCACGCTGTCGCGGCATGCTACCAGTGTTAAAGACTGCGATGGAGCTCCGTATGCCACGGCAAAATGGCTGACACTGACGGCGGCGGTGCACAAATGCTGCGCAGCTAGCGCCATTCGACGGCCAACACCGCGGTTCCTGGTGTGTCCGCTGTGCCGTGCGTGTGATCATTGCTTGTACAGCCCTCTCGCAGTGTCCGGAGCAAGTATGGTGGGTCTGACACACCGGTGTCAATGTGTTCTTTTTTCCATTTCCAGGAGTGTATATACAGTGATCATGAAACTTTCATGACCTACGTTGTATAAAATGGTAGTACATGCCTTGTGTTTAGCTCGTATATGCAGAGCGGATCATTTTAATCCATAAGGGGGAATAACTCAACACAGAGATGAAATATAGCACAATGTTTCAGATCAAAGTCATAGATGGCAAAGAGGGTCACATATTGCTACTAATGGCCGTGACGTTAAACGTGATTTTCAAGGTGATTTAGATATTAAACTGATTTTATTAAATTGGAAACCAAATATTTGATTTACGATTTGAAAATAGCGGCATATTTTACGTATGAATGATACATTATTCAAGTTCATAGCAATGTTCACTGAAAGTCAAATAAAGCAAATATGTTTTTAGTTCTAGTAGGATTAACTCGGAATAGAGGAGGGATACAGCAAATGGTGGTCATTTTAAGCACATGCTCAATGGTTAATTTCCAGGTACATAGAGGAAGGCATAGGAACTCTTTAAATCATGCACCTCAACGAATGAGAAGCCAGGGAACTCTCAACGAATCGGAAGTCAATTATCTACGTTTTATTTACGTTTTTACTCTCTTACAGATCACAAAATAACATTTATGCATTGCGATGTATTTATTTTTTGCCAATAAACAAGTTAATTGAAATTTAAATTTCAAATCTCTTTTGGCTATTTCCAAAGTCGCTACCAGAAACAGGAGTTTCCATGAAACAAAACTCAACCTTCGAATGACTTTCGATAATTACCTTTAAGATCATGGTTATTGGTGATGATACGTGACCCCTTACGCGCCTTCCAGTTTGTATCTAATATTATATTTTGCTGTATCCCTCCTCTGCTCGTGGTTAATCCCTACTAGAACTAAAAACATATTTGCTTATTTGACCTTCATTGAACCTTGCCATGTCCTTCAATAATGCATCATCTTATATGTAAAATTTGCCACTCTTTTCAAAACTTAAATCAAATATTAGGCTTCCCGTTTTAAAAAATCACTTTAATTACCAAATCACCTTGAGAATCACGTTCAAGGTCAGGGCTAATAGTAGGAATGCGTGACCGTCGTTGCCACAACTTTTAGATAAAACATTTTGCTGTATCTCATCTCTACTCCGAGTTATTCCCCATTATAGATTAAAATGGTCCACGCTGTATAGTAACAGCAGTGTTATAAAACCTTACTACAGCAGAGAAAGTTTATACAGTTAAATGATGTTTCCAGTGAAAGATAAAGGCAAAATAACAGGTTAAAAGTAACCTAATACGTCTAAAAATGGTTCAAATGGCTCTGAGCACTATGGGACTTAACTTCTGAGGTCATCAGCTCCCTAGAACTTAGAACTACTTAAACCTAACTAACCTAAGGACATCACACACATCCATGCCCGAGGCAGGATTCGAACCTGCGACCGTAGCGGCCGCGCGGTTCCAGACTGTAGCGCCTTTAACCGCTTGGCCACCACGGCCGGCAAACTAATACGTCTATTAAAGAAAACTAATAATGCTAGATAAAAAAATTTTGTTATGCAAAATGCCTGTGGAACATCAGAAAATCTTCTTCAGATGCAATCTAAATAGTGTTACAGAGTACAGCAGTTGACAAATGTACACAGTAGTCTAAGTTTCAACAACCTGCAGCAGTCAAAGTTTTGTAGACATTCTGCCTAGCTTCGGCATATTAATACGTCGCTCTCAACGGAACTAAATCGACAGACGTAAAGGTAATATCCGGAATACCACAGGAAAGTGTTATAGGGCCGTTGCTGTGCACAATATATATAAATGATCTGGTGGAAAGAGTCGGATGCTCTTTAAGGCTATTTGCAAATGATGCAGTTGTTTATACCAAAATAGAAACGCCTGAAGATAGTAAGAATTTGCAGAACGAACTGCAGCGAATTGATGAATGGTGCAGGATCTGGCAATTGACCCTGAACGTAAATAAATGTAACATATTGCGCATACATAGGAAAAGAAATCCACTACTTTACAGCTACACTATTGATGACAAACAGCTGGAGACAGCGTCATCGTAAAATATCTAGGCGTAACTATCCAGAGTGATCTTAAGTGGAATGACCATATAAAACAGATAGTAGGAAAAGCAGACACAAGACTCAGATTCATCGGAAGAATCTTAAGGAAACGTAACTCACCCACGAAGAAAGTGGCTTATAAGGCGCTTGTTCGCCAGATTTTTGAGTATTGTTCATTTATCTGGGATCCCTATCTGATAGGACTGATGGAGGAGATAGAGAAGATCCAACGAAGAGCGGCGCGTTTCGTCATGGGATCGTTTAGCTGGTAGAAAGCGTTACGGAGATGATAAACAAACTCCACTGGCAGACGTTACAAGAGAGACGTTGTGCACCACGGAGAGATTTACTACTGAAATTTCGGGACAGCTCTTTTCAGGAAGAGTCAGACAACATATTACTACCCTCCACATACATTTCGTGTAGTGACCACGATGAGAAAATTCGAGAAATTAGAGCCAATACAGAGGCTTACCGGCAATCATTCTTCCCACGCACTGTTCGCGAGTGGAACAAGGTTGGAGGGATCAGATAGTGGTACCCAAAGTACCCTCCGCCACGTACCATAAGGTGGCTTGCGGAGTATGATGTAGATATATTATTTTTAGTTATGGGTCTTTTAGTCTATAAGTGTGTGCTGTACATGAAAGTACGTTACTAAACCAAAATATGAACTAATTAAATACTTAATTAAATGAAGCTAGAAGTGTGAGTGTGACTGTAGTTACGTTTTGCTGAAATTGTCGTACGTTCTTAACTACACAGAAAGTACACAGAAATTCTCTTCAGTAATATTAAATGAAGGATGACTGTGTAAATACCTTAATTCAAAGGCAGGGGGCTCAGGTCATCAACTTTAATAATTTTGCAGTTACATTGTGTGCATTTAATTTTTGGCACTATCTGATGTCTCTGCACTTTAGTTTTGTCCTGTAGCGAGTCAGTTTTCGTAATTTTCTTTCTGTTCAAGGTACAAAAATTTGAAAAATCTCTTGAACAGAGGTTTCCTTCTGTTAAGGAATTAAACCGGATGCCAAACCATCACCGAATAGATATGTGTAAAGCACGGCCACACAGTACAAAGAAACGAGGCTATACATTATCCGCATTGCGACTTGTAAAGCTTATAAGCAAGAATTATTGTAAATAATATAAATATGTATTAGCATCTTAACATTATATGTAAATCAAGTTGTTCGATGAAATATCCGAATTATAAGACCACACAGGCACTGAAACGAAACCTATCCTGCACTTTATATAAACCCAATAGTTTCAACATCACAGTGATCTAATCAAAAGACTTTATGAAATCGAAACAGTGAAACCGAATTCCAAAGTCAGTACAGTTATAGACTACCACAGAAAGCCATGGTACATGAGCTTTAAGAGCAAAATAACAAGAAACAGTATGACTGTACTAGTGTGTTATGAAGAACAACCAGGCTAGTGCTGAAAATGCATTATAAAATTTACACTTACCTTAATTGATGTGTGTAATCGCATGAGCGAGTGCAGCACTATGTGTAAAAACCCCTGTATGAAACACGAGTAGATGATTTGCCGGACTCAAAACGCTACGAAGTGATTGAGCACAGTGTATACCACAATCTGTCGTTTCTGCATGGTCAAAGCCTTGGGTGACTGGAATCACTGTGCAATGAGTCACGCGATCATGCAGTACTCACAGTAACACAATATGTGCTCTACTATAGACACTCCTTAAGTACAAGTAGTGATAGCATAGTGTAAAGACATGTTAACTGTGAACCATATCAAAAATAGCAAATAGTAATTGTGGTGCAGCACAAATATTAGATTCAACGTGGACAACAGTACCTGAACTGAAATGATACTGCAGACAAATACAGGAAAGAATCATGTCAGAATAAGAAACTGTCACTTCGAACAAGAAAACTAACAGACTAAAGTAGCCTTGTGCAAATATATGTGTAGTAATGAACATCTTTTCAGCCGACACATCGTAACTCTCTACTAGTATGCTAATACCAAACGATTGTTTTCCATGTGCCAAACCCGTGAGATGCCTTACCTGTGGAGGAACATAACCTGACCATCCTGTATCCTATTAGCCACATAAGACGTCCTGGTCTGTCTTCCTGTGTTCCTGTCCGCTTCCGAGGGTTCTGCCGTCAACCTACAACCTACCCGGGGAGTCGTCGTTCCTTTAGTTCATCACGAAGGCTCAGCAGCTTTTCAAACAACAATTATTCTGTGTTTTATATTGTAAAAACGGTATCGTTATGAGAAAAACAAGCAGCCAAAATGTTTATGGACCCCTATCACCCTTGAAATGAACAATATCTACAAGGGAAGATGTACTACCAACAGTATTTAATGAGGTGTAAAAACTTGTAACAAAACCCTCACAAAGAACTGAATAAGCTTCTATGTAATTAAACTATCTAAAATGCTTTGCAAAGAATGCTTATCAAATTCTAAAAAAATTCATGTTTATGTGATATTTTATGAATCTGTGTATCTTTTGTAATGTTTCATACTGTCATGTTTATATGTCTTGTAATATTTTATGTTGCTATGTCACTGTTGAATCCATTTATAAATGTAAGAAAGAGGCTGAGGACTATACGTCCATTCCTCGTTTTCTCCTCGTTCTCCTTGGGACTGTGCTTGAATAAGTGGACGAACAAGTTTTAATCGAGGCAAAGTTGGAACACAGGACGCAGTCAAGCGGCAAAGGCAAACACCAAGAATGAAAATGGAAGTAACAAAATGCCTAAGCAAATTACAATGAGCCGCCCTTAGTTAACTGAATGAATGATATGTAATATCAATGCAGCGATGAAAGACTCATGCAATCAAACATTCAGACTCATACCCACGAACTCTGTCAGTGGCAAATAAAGTGAACAGTCGTTAAATGTTAATCTCAAATATATGTGTATAGTGAGAGCTCAGCGTACAAGGGGGCTTTTATGCCGTCACAGCCAAACTTCATGAATTTTTGCCCTGAATTTTATTAATGTGCTCAAACGAGATGTATAAACTATAGAGATATACGAGCTGTACCAGAGATACCAGAACCGTAACCTTAAATATAATCTCCAAATGAACGAATACCATCGACGTAAATGATAATATAAACCATTGTACAAGGGAGCTGTAACCTTAAATGTAATAGCTAAATGAACAAAGACCATCGACATAAGTGATGGTATAAACAACGGTACAAGGGTCCTCGATATCAGTTTTTGATATTTTTCGTTGATTTTGCTCGCTTGCTTTGCTGGCCCGCTCGATTCTGAATTGCGCCACCTTTGATCTTATGTTAATTTACTTGGATGTTCTGCACTAATTCTTCTCTGCAGAATAAATGTTTAATGAGATTTCGGGAATAATTAAATGTATAGGAATCACATAAAAGCATTTTGTTCACAGACAATATTTTTTTTTTCCCTCACAACTATCGATCAGGCGCTGTGCTAACCAAATGTAAGTGTGTGTCAATTACTTTGAAAATATAATATTAACTTCATTTTTTTATTTAAAATTCCATTCCTTTTCTTAGAAGATTAGTAATTGTGGAATAATTAAAGCCGGCCTAAGTGGCCGTGCGGTTCTAGGCGCTACAGTCTGGAGCCGGGCGACCGCTACGGTCGCAGGTTCGAATCCTGCCTCGGTCATGGATGTGTGTGATGTCCTTAGGTTAATTCGGTTTAATTATTTCTAAGATCTAGGCGACTGATGACCTCAGAAGTTAAGTCGCATAGTGCTCAGAGCCATTTGAACCATTTTTTGATTAATTAAATGCGAAAACTTTGCGTTTGGTCTCCGTAATTTTCAAGCGCCATTTTACGCGCGGCTATATTTTGTCTTTAAATTCTGATAGACTCTGCATTCATTGTTACTTTTCGAAGCCCAAGTATATATTACACATCCTTTTCCGAAAGGAAACAACGTTAAATTTCACCGTCAATTTATAGATTACCAAAAGAACTGCCTTCCAAGTTAACTATGGGCTGTAACTTTTTTAAAGTTGCTACTGAAATTGTTTAATAATTTACGTAAAGGCTTTGTCAATAGATTCAAAGAAACCCCAGTTTTCTTTAACGTTGCAGTTATTGCTAATTATTTCAAGTCAGAATTTACAGAAAGTTAACATTTTCCTTTCTCAGTTCCTTTTCGTAACTTCAGTTCATTTATAGAGAGGTGGTGACGTTGAAGTATGCAAAGACAATTTTATCAATATCTACGACAGAGTTTTTTCTCATGTAATTGTTGGCTGGCTCTGAGCACTATGGGACTCAACATCTTTGGTCATAAGTCCCCTAGAACTTAGAACTACTTAAACCTAACTAACCTAAGGACATCACACACACCCATGCCCGAGGCAGGATTCGAACCTGCGACCGTAGCAGTCCCGCGGTTCCGGACCTGTAATTGTTGACTTAAGGGCTATTCAAACCGTCAGTTTGGCACATGGACTTAAGTGCTGAGACGCATTGTAAGATCAATTATCAAACAATTACATGTAAAGGCGTTATAGAAGCAAGTCGAGAGAGCAGGAGATAGCCCACTTGACTGGTTGACATGAACCACGATTGTTTACCGAAATAGATACTATGACATGTTTTATAAGACAGTCGACAACGTACGCCGAGACACTCCGCAATGGTGGCACAAATACAGAGTGGCTTGAGAAACTAGCAGAAAACATGAGATAGGAAGCCTGATACTCAACTCAAAGTAAAAAAAATAAAAATAAAAAAAGTAAAAAAAAAGCAATTGAAAACGGAATTGGGATCAATTTACTCGGACGGTAGTACTTAATGTATATTAACCCTACCAATTTTTATTGCCACATTTACCAATAATCTCCTGGAATGCTAAAGAATAGTGCTGTACATGTATAAGGTTTATAACGATTCTAATTCACGAGTACGTCTGTTCTGCATGTAATACTTGCACGAACGTATGAAAATGTTTCGCTAGCGAATGGGTCGCGTAAGTGTATATTAACCCTACCAAGAGACAGAAGGATCCAAATCGAATACCCGAAGCTCCTTTAAAAGCGAATAAATAAAAATAAAGTAAGAGCCGGTGAAATACCTAACACAGAGAATACTTCTTTCACTATACATCTATTTCCTTAGAACTCACTCGCAACATCGAGGGAACAGGCTTTGAACACCATATACATAGTTCCGACTGGAATGATGTTCGGAGTCGCCGTAACAATCTGTTCTACCGATTCAGTATCCTCAAAACGCTCCCACTTTTGGGCTGATTTTTGTCTGAGAAAGAGCATGAAGTCTGCTCTGGCTAAATCAGACGAATGTGGAAGGTGTCGTAGCACTATTATCCTTCTTTTGCCGAAAACGTGACTCTCAAGAACGCTTCTGTGGACCAGTAAACAATGAAACAATGACAAAGAATAATCACGAACCATCGCAGCTCTCGTCTACTCAAAGCAGATTGTTGTCAACAGCAACGATAAAAAAAGTTGCTAGTGCAGGAATCTTCAACCTAAGTAGTTCCATATTTCTTCGAGTAATAGCTGGAATTGTTTGTCGCCAATTCAGTACCGAAACTTAAAGAATCTATTGCGTATTTAATGAATATATTGCCGATTTTGTACTTTTCTTTTGCAATTAGTTTGTACCATGAGAGCCTTGATTTATATTTTACAGAAGACTATCCTAATTTAATTAAGTACTTATAAAAATAGGACGCAAGCGGGTTTTAAATATTTGCTCTTTCAAATACTCTGTAGCATGGAATCCGGATATCTACTACAAAGACGTAGTTTAAGACTATTTCTGCCGTAATGCAATACAAGGAATTTATTTGTTTTTGAATTTTTGCATTTTTATTGCCGCATTTACCAATATATCTCCTGGAACGCTAAAGAATAGTGCTGTACAAGTATAAGCTTTATAACGATTCTAATTCACGGGTACGTCTGTTCTGCATGAAATACTTGCACGAACGTATGAAAATGTTTCGCTAGCGAATGGGTCGCGTAAGTGTGTATAAGAAGAACGTACAATTAAAGATAAATTGTTGTTAGGTATCACAAACCTCGATGAACAAACAAACAGAGGAAGAGACAGGAAGTGTGCGGTGATTTCCCAGTGACTCTCAAGTATGGTACGGCCTTCACACTTGAGCTTAAGAGCCTCCTTGAGAAGGCGCAGCGACCAGTAGGCAGGAATTGACTGGGTGCCAGACGGCTTAAAGGACAATGGTACGACGAAGAGTCGCTTCCCCCAGTATACATTCACTCAACGTAATTGACCCTGGGAAAGAACCGTTATCTGCGAGCGGGGACAACTTGTACTAGATAAAAGTAGTAGCGAGCGGATTCCGTAGGGGATTGTGCGGTCAATACTGGAGCCAAGCAGAAGCCACGAAGGAAGACCAGGGAAACTGGGAATTTTCGAGACACGTAGGCTTCAGTGATTATGGAGACTATCAAGTCAGAAGATATCATCGCCACTGCTTATTAGGGAGGCAAACTTGGCGGCTGTTCTTATTAACCTCTACATACTTCAGTCAGGGTTTCTATCAAGAGATTAAACTCCTTGCAAGTGGCATTTGCACAGTTATTACCTTTGTAGTACGAATCCCGTATACCGGCTCGACATTAACTAACAGCGCCTCTACGTAATTATTCACTGACTACCCTTAGCACCCCAAGGCAAGCAGCAGACATAGCATAGAGTTAGGTGACTTTGTACGTCACCAACTCGCAGTAGTCAAAGCTCATCGAGTGCTCTGTTGGACCTACATCGTTTTTTGTTAATGGAGTTCCATGATTTTACCAGCTCCTCAATCAACCCTTACCGTTGTAAAATACACTATTAGCCATTAAAATTGCTACACCAAGAAGAAATGCAGATGATAAACGGGTATTCATTGGACAAATATATTATACTAGAACTGACATGTGATTACATTTTCACGCAATTTGGGTGCATAGATCCTGAGAAATGAGTACCCAGAGCAACCACCTCTGGCCGTAATAACGGCCTTGATACGCCTGGGCACTGAGTCAAACAGAGCTTGGATGGCGTGTACAAGTACAGCTGCCCATGCAGCTTCAACACGATACCACAGTTCATCAAGAGTAGTGAATGGCGTATCGTGACGAGCCAGTTGCTCGGCCACCATTGACCAGACGTTTTCAATTGGTGAGAGATCTGGAGAATGCGCTGGCCAGGGCAGCAGTAGAACATTTTCTGTATCCAGAAAGGCCCGTACAGGACCTGCAACATGCGGTCGTGCATTATCCTGCTGAAATGTAGGGTTTTGCAGTGATCGAATGAAGGGTAGAGCCACGGGTCGTAACACATCTGAAATGTAACGTCCATTGTTCAAAGTGCCGTCAATGCGAACAAGAGGTGACCGAGACGTGTAACCAATGACACTCCATACCATCACGCCAGGTGATACGCCAGTATGGCGATGACGAATACACGCTTCCAATGTGCGTTCACCGCGATGTCGCCAAACACGGATGCGACCATCATGATGCTGTAAACAGAACCTGGATTCATCCGAAAAACAGAACCTGGATTCATCCGAAAAAATAACGTTTTGCCATTCGTGCACCCAGGTTCGTCGTTGAGTACACCATCGCAGGCGCTGCTGTCTGTGATGCAGTATCAAAGGGAACCGGAGTCATGGTCTCCGAGCTGATAGTCCATGCTGCTGCAAACGTCGTCTAACTGTTCGTGCAGATGGTTATTGTCTTGCATACGTCCCCATCTGTTGGCTCAGGGATCGAGACGTGGCTGTACGATCCGTTACAGCCATGCGGATAAGATGCCTGTCATCTCGACTACTAGTGATACGAGGCCGTTGGGATCCAGCACGGCGTTCCGTATTACAGTCCTGAACCCACCGATTCCTTACTCTACTAACAGTCATTGGACTCGACCAACGAGAGCAGCAATGTCGCGATACGATAAACCGCAATGGCGATAGGCTACAATCCGACCTTTATCAAAGTCGGAAACGTGATGATACGCATTTCTCCTCCTTACAGGAGGCATCATAACAACGTTTCACCAGGCAACGCCGGTCAACTGCTGTTTGTGTATGAGAAATCGGTTGGAAACTTTCCTCATGTCAGCACGTTGTAGGTGTCGCCTCCGGCGCCAACCTTATGTGAATGCTCTGAAAAGCTAATAATTTGCATATCACAGCATCTTCTTCCTGTCGGATAAATATTGCGTCTGTAGCAAGTAATCTTCGTGGTGTAGAAATTTTAATGGCCAGTAGTGTATATCAGTACTGGCGACCCGTCCCGGCTTCGCTCAGATGTCCGTAGCTCGTGGTCGTGCGGTAGCGTTCTCGCTTCCCGCGCCCGGGTTCACGGGTTCGATTCCTGGCGGGGTCAGGGATTTTCTCTGCCTCGTGATGAGTGGGTGTTTTGTGATGTCCTTAGGTTAATTAGGTTTAAGTAGTTTTAAGTTCTAGGGGACTGATGACCATAGATGTTAAGTCCCATAGTGCTCAGAGCCATTTGAACCATTTTTTCGCTCAGATAGTATTAAGTGCCTACGGCCAGAGGACTTGTCAAGTGTAGCGGTAATAAATTATACAGGGTGAACCACCTAAAACTTGTACCACAGATATTGCGGAAATGGAAGGAGCTATTGAAGTGCGGTTTTCACACAATGGATTGGTGGTCAGAGGCTCGCACTGTTAGCCAATCAACAGATTGTAATAATACTTGGTGTATCTTTGTGTAAACACGCGTTCTTTTGAATGGAAGAATATCTACAGGGTGTTACAAAAAGGTACGGCCAGACTTTCAGGAAACATTCCTCACACACAAATAAAGAAAAGATGTTACGTGGACATGTGTCCGGAAACGCTTAATTTCCATGTTAGAGCTCATTTTAGTTTCGTCAGTATGTACTGTACTTCCTCGATTCACCGCCAGTTGGCCCAATTGAAGGAAGGTAATGTTGACTTCGGCGCTTGTGTTGACATGCGACTCATTGCTCTACAGTACTAGAATCAAGCACATCAGTACGTAGCATCAACAGGTTAGTGTTCATCACGAACGTGGTTTTGCAGTCAGTGCAATATTTACAAATGCGGAGTTGTCAGATGCCCATTTGATGTATGGATTAGCACGGGGCAATAGCCGTGGCGCAGTGCGTTTGTATCGAGACAGATTTCCAGAACGAAGGTGTCCCGACAGGAAGACGTTCGAAGCAATTGATCGGCGTCTTAGGGAGCACGGAACATTCCAGCCTACGACTCGCGACTGGGGAAGACCTAGAACGACGAGGACACCTGCAATGGACGAGGCAATTCTTCGTGCAGTTGACGATAACCCTAATGTCAGCGTCAGAGAAGTTGCTGCTACAAAAGGTAACGTTGACCACGTCACTGTATGGAGAGTGCTACGGGAGAACCAGTTGTTTCCGTACAATATACAGCGTGTGCAGGCACTATCAGCAGCTGATTGGCCTCCACGGGTACACTTCTGCGAATGATTCATCCAACAATGTGTCAATCCTCATTTCAGTGCAAATGTTCTCTTTACGGGTGAGGCTTCATTCCAACGTGATCAAATTGTAAATTTTTACGATCAACATGTGTGGGCTGACGAGAATCCGCACGTAATTGAGCAATCACGTCATCAACACAGATTTACTGTGAACGTTTGGGCAGGCATTGCTGGTGATGTCTTGATTGGGACCCATGTTCTTCCACCTACGCTCAATGGAGCACATTATCACGATTTCATACGGGATACTCTACCTCTGCTGCTAGAACACGTGCCTTTACAAGTACGACACAACATGTGGTTCATGCACGATGGAGCTCCTGCACATTTCAGTCGAAGTGTTCTTACGCTTCTTAACAACAGATTCGGTGACCGATGGATTGGTAGAGGCGGACCAATTCCATGGCCTCCACGCTCTCCTGACCTCAACTCTCTTGACTTTCATTTATGGGGGCATTTGAAAGCTCTTGTCTACGCAACCCTGGTACCAAATGTAGAGACTCTTCGTGCTCATATTGTGGACGGCTGTGATACAATACGCCATTCTCCAGGGCTGCATCAGCGCATCAGGGATTCCATGCGACGGAGGGTGGATGCATGTATCCTCGCTAACGGACGACATTTTGAACATTTCCTGTAACAAAGTGTTTGAAGTCACGCTGGTACGTTCTGTTGCTGTGTGTTTCCATTCCAGGATTAATGTGATTTGAAGAGAAGTAATAAAATGAGCTCTAACATGGAAAGTAAGTGTTTCCGGACACATGTCCACATAACATACACTCCTGGAAATGGAAAAAAGAACACATTGACACCGGTGTGTCAGACCCACCATACTTGCTCCGGACACTGCGAGAGGGCTGTACAAGCAATGATCACACGCACGGCACAGCGGACACACCGGGAACCGCGGTGTTGGCCGTCGAATGGCGCTAGCTGCGCAGCATTTGTGCACCGCCGCCGTCAGTGTCAGCCAGTTTGCCGTGGCATACGGAGCTCCATCGCAGTCTTTAACACTGGTAGCATGCCGCGACAGCGTGGACGTGAACCGTATGTGCAGTTGACGGACTTTGAGCGAGGGCGTATAGTGGGCATGCGGGAGGCCGGGTGGACGTACCGCCGAATTGCTCAACACGTGGGGCGTGAGGTCTCCACAGTACATCGATGTTGTCGCCAGTGGTCGGCGGAAGGTGCACGTGCCCGTCGACCTGGGACCGGACCGCAGCGACGCACGGATGCACGCCAAGACCGTAGGATCCTACGCAGTGCCGTAGGGGACCGCACCGCCACTTCCCAGCAAATTAGGGACACTGTTGCTCCTGGGGTATCGGCGAGGACCATTCGCAACCGTCTCCATGAAGCTGGGCTACGGTCCCGCACACCGTTAGGCCGTCTTCCGCTCACGCCCCAACATTGTGCAGCCCGCCTCCAGTGGTGTCGCGACAGGCGTGAATGGAGGGACGAATGGAGACGTGTCGTCTTCAGCGATGAGAGTCGCTTCTGCCTTGGTGCCAATGATGGTCGTATGCGTGTTTGGCGCCGTGCAGGTGAGCGCCACAATCAGGACTGCATACGACCGAGGCACACAGGGCCAACACCCGGCATCATGGTGTGGGGAGCGATCTCCTACACTGGCCGTACACCACTGGTGATCGTCGAGGGGACACTGAATAGTGCACGGTACATCCAAACCGTCATCGAACCCATCGTTCTACCATTCCTAGACCGGCAAGGGAACTTGCTGTTCCAACAGGACAATGCACGTCCGCATGTATCCCGTGCCACCCAACGTGCTCTAGAAGGTGTAAGTCAACTACCCTGGCCAGCAAGATCTCCGGATCTGTCCCCCATTGAGCATGTTTGGGACTGGATGAAGCGTCGTCTCACGCGGTCTGCACGTCCAGCACGAACGCTGGTCCAACTGAGGCGCCAGGTGGAAATGGCATGGCAAGCCGTTCCACAGGACTACATCCAGCATCTCTACGATCGTCTCCATGGGAGAATAGCAGCCTGCATTGCTGCGAAAGGTGGATATACACTGTACTAGTGCCGACATTGTGCATGCTCTGTTGCCTGTGTCTATGTGCCTGTGGTTCTGTCAGTGTGATCATTTGATGTATCTGACCCCAGGAATGTGTCAATAAAGTTTCCCCTTCCTGGGACAATGAATTCACGGTGTTCTTATTTCAATTTCCAGGAGTGTATTTTCTTTCTTTGTGTATGAGGAATGTTTCCTGAAAGTTTGGCCGTACCTTTTTGTAACACCCTGTATTGACATTACTAGACTAACAGTAGGGTAAAATAGAATGCCAGTGGTGTTTGTTGCAGGATTCTAGTGTGAGTCATTTACAAGGTATCGTATTTTGCAAATTTACAAAGCCGCGACTGGTACAATACCTGTGGTAGCACACACTAAAGAACAATACAAGTGCACACACTGGTTATGCGAATTCTCACCAGTAACAAGACAATTTACTATCACAGGTTGTGGTTAAAGTTACCACCAGCAGCGGCAAGACACCCTTCCGGTATGATACGGAACGACTGCTGCACACGACGTAGCATTTGCATGGAGATATCCGAATAGGCTGCAGTAATACGTCGTTGCAAATCATCGGGTGCAGTGGGTATGTCCTTGCAGACACGGTCTTTCAGCTTTCCCACAGAAAAAAATCTACAGGCGTCTAATCCGGAGAATGGACCGGCCAAGGTACAGGTCCTCTGCATCCAATCCAGCGATATGGAAACATTTCGTGAAGACAAGCTGTAGTACTTCGTGCGCTATGGGCTGGACGGCCGTCATGTTGGCAACAGACCTTCGCCCTTGTCTGCAGAGGAACGTCTTCTAACATCCGTGGAATATGGTCTGTTAAGAGGCTGCGATACTTGTGCATCTTCAGTGTTCCGTCTATGAAAAATGGACCTATGAGATCATAGTTCACTATCTCACATCAAGCGTTTACACCCCACGGGCGCTGACGTTCTACCTGACGAAGCCAACGGGGATTGCCAGCAAACCAGTAGTGCATGTTTCGGCGGTTTACCTGGCCATGATAGGTAAATGTGGGTTGATTACTAAACAAGATACGTGATGAATCTGGATTATCTTGTCTTAATGCTCATGTGCATAATCGTTTCCATGCAGCTGTTGATGGAGAGAGATATGATACGGATGGATCCTATGTCTATGGAGAAAACATAGGACGCTCGCCTGACGCATGCCACAGCCTCGTGCGATTGTGCGGGAGCTGGCATGCGGATGAACTGCAACAGCAGCAAGAACGTTAATTTCGCCCTCTCCTGTCGTCACATGTTTGCTTCTGTTACGTTGTCTAGGTGTTGCATTACCACTTTCAGGTAACTGTTTGAAGAGAGTAATTGCCGATATGGTTGCTGTCTGTTGGGATATCTTGCCGCATACACTGTACAATAACGAACTGCATTCTTCCTACACTCTCCATACACTATGAGCATATCGGCCTTCATTGATAAATCCCATCGTCCACTCATGACCTACTGCTTAGACTATCACACACTAATTGCTAGCAAATCACAGTGCGCTCAAGGAACACACAAGCGCACTGTACGCTAACAACAACATCATAACTGCCAACTACGCAGGTTGAATGGCACAAACAAGAGTCGGCGTGGAAAATTTTCAAAATACGATATCTCGTAAACTATTCGCACTAGAATCCTGCTAGAAAAACCACTGACATTCTAATTTACCCTGCTTTTAGTCTGGTAATGTCACGGGAAATGTTCCGTTTAATACGTGTATGTTTGCACAAAAATACATTTTATAAGTATTGTTACAATCTGTTTATTGGCTAACAATACGACCCCCTGACTACTAATCCATTCTGTGAAAACCACACTTCAATAGTATTTTCCATTTCCACAATATTTCACACACAGAAAGAAAAATGTGGAAGAGGGGGAGTGGGGCTTTAATTCATCATACTTCAGCCAGTTTGCACGAAATATTTATAACCCGTGTGCACAAACCTTCCTCGTGCATTAGTCCATCGATTAGTTAAAACCGCACCACTACTTCCTAAGCTTGGCCTTCACATACAGACAGAAAAAAGCGACGGGGGACTATAGTTTGTACTACTTGACCAAAAAAGTGAAGCATCTAGAAGGTATGGTCGGACGTTAATGTAACTTCATACACGTACACAACATTGATGGGTATTTATATGATTAGAATTACAGTCCTCTGTGATGTGAAGAACGGCTACCAGAGTGCATCGGTATTTGTGTTTGGTGTTGTTAAGAGGAGGAGGAGATTGTTTAACGTTCCGTCGACAACGAGGTCTTTAGAGACAGAGCACAAGGTCGGATTAAGGAAGGATGGAGGAGGACAGCGGACATGCCCTTTCGAAGTAACCCTCTCTGCTCTGGCTCTGAGCACTATGGGACTTAACATCAATGGTCATCAGTCTCCTAGAACTTAGAAATACTTAAACCTAACTAACCTAAGGACATCACACAACACCCAGTCATCACGAGGCAGAGAAAATCCCTGACCCCGCCGGGAATCGAACCCGGGCGCGGGAAGCGAGAACGCTACCGCACGACCACGAGCTGCGGACTTCGAAGTAACCATCGCGGCATTTGCCTCAAGCGATTTAGGGAAACCACGGAAAACCTAAACCAGGACGATCGGACACTGGTTTGAACCGTCGTCCTCCTGAATGCAAGTGCAGTGTGCTAACCACGGCGCTACCCCAATCGGTTTTAGTGTTGTTAGCGGGCTTGGTGGGATATATAGGGTGCTCAGAAACAGTATGAAAACTTGTAAGGGTGTTTCAGGATAGACTGTGATGAGAAATATTTGTTAGATATATAGGGTGCTCAGAAACAGTATGAAAACTTGTAAGGGTGTTTCAGGATAGACTGTGATGAGAAATATTTGTTAATAAGAAACTAAACAAATAAATAAATTCGGGTTCGATCTTTACTACAGTCCCAAGCTCTCTTGTTTGGATTTAGGAAACCAAACGAAGAACACTTTTAGCGACACCGTCTCTGGAGGACCGTTGGAATTTGCACGCGCGACGTCCTGACTGACTAACTTCTATGCTGATTAACTCGAAAGTAGATCAATTTATCGAATTTTTTTCTTAACAATTATTACTCAGCACAACCTACTGCGCAACACCCTTGCAAGCTCTCAAAAGAAAAAAAAAAATGGTTCACATGGCTCTGAGCACTATGGGACTTAACTTCTGAGGTCATCAGTCCCCTAGAACTTAGAACTACTTAAACCTAACTAACCTAAGGACATCACACACACCCATGCCCGAGGCAGGATTCGAACCTGCGACCGTAGCGGTCGCGCGGTTCCAGACTGTAGCGCCTAGAACCGCTCGGCCACCTCGGCCGGCTGCAAGCTTTCCAACTGTTTCTGACCACCCTGTATCATGGGCGTGAGTAGCCTCATATATTGAGTGATCAATGTGAAGGACACGGAAATGTCGCGTACTCGTCTGAGATAACATTATCAGCAACTGACAGAGTTTGAGGCAGGTGTCATCGTGGGTCTCCATTTGGCCGGCTGGTCGAATCCTTCAAAATTTAGATTTATGTGGCATTCGGATGTGAGAGTTGCCTGACGATGAACTGCATGGGAACATGAGGGCGGGCACATTCGTCCCCAGGGTATCAATCGGCCACGTCTGACCCCCACAAGGGAGCATCGAAATATTGTGCACCAAACACATCGTAACCGTGTAAGATCTGCGCCTGCCACCCTGCAACAAGTAATGGAACCCTTGCAACATTCTGTGTCGTCACACACCACTGGTCAGACACTAGGAGCAGCCGGATGCGAGCTAACATCCCAAAGATGTTCGGGATCACATGCGGTTCCTCTTCGTCGAAATGTCTTGGCTCAAACTCGTCTAAGGGTTGAACCGCATGTTTCGCATTACACTCCCTAAATTAGACACTTGTGACCCTTTGGTCAAATTGTCTGGCTGATGGCAAGTTTGCGAAATTGTATGAAATAAATTTAATGTAATATATAATAACAGTAATAATAATATTGGGAACTAAATTAACGAACCATAAATGATGTAGACCATACAATTGCGATTTTGTTATAATAATGTTTATTCAGAAATAAAACTAATAGCGAAAGTGGTCGTATTTAGAATTACTATTACACTCAAGCGCGTATCCGTTTGACACAGTTCGATCATTCACAATCTCATCGCAAAACACAAGTCTAGTACTCCACCTCGATAACTATGCAAAAAGTTAGAGTTCACACCAGGCGCGTGACCGCTAATCGCTCAGAGACTAAGTCCCGCGATACCACACAACGCAAAATTTTCTAAGTCGTTTCATTTCCTAGCTGCCTAAAGACCGACTCACTCTGCTCGTCCCCGGCCGCGTTTCCCAAGCGCCAAATAAAAAAAATGGCTTTGAGCACTATGGGACTTAACATCTAACGTCATCAGTCCCCTAGAACTTAGAACTACTTAAACCTAACTAATCTAAGGACATCACACACATCCATGCCCGAGGCAGGATTCGAACCTGCGACCGTAGCAGTCGCGCGGTTCCAGACTGAAGCGCGTAGAACCGCTCGGCAGCGCCAAATACCCTCGTTCAACTGAATAGGGCAGTTTCCTTTCCTGAAGTCTTCCATCTGATTGGCTACAGCTTATTCTACATTATTTTACATTTTACGTATTTAAATAATTAAAGCTTGACCACTTTCACATTCTAAATAAAGTAACAGCAATATCCATTACATAAACGTTAAATTCTTTTACATAAAAGCAATACAATGTCCTTCTTAACTTTGAATGTCACGACCAGTAGCCTTGCACCAGTGTGCTTTCTGATAAATAAATAAAGAACAAAAGTAACTGTTATGCACTAAACTTTACAACAAATATTCTATTATCTAATGTTTCAATAAGGCGTCATGCTGTTACCGTTCAGTGTGTTTTGTGTGGAGTAAATAATGATCTGATGTTTAACGGAAAACACTGATAATTCAAACTCACTATAAATTTTAAACACATGAAGGTACAGATTTGATATTGACAACATTTGTCATTTTAATGATGTGCTTCTATATTAAATGTAGATCGTTAAGATCGACTAAAGCGTTCAGATTTTAGCATTCATGTCTTTGTTACAAAACTTGCGAATTTCACTTTAACAGTAAATCCTAAACTATTATAGATATGATCAATATTCAAGCTTTATTGGGATCACCATGAAAATTTATGAAGGATAGTAGATTAAAATTACCGTGGCTTCATTCCCTGCATTACCACTGAATTAAATAGTTTTCATAAATGTTTCCCTTTATGGCCGATCTTAGATCCACCATGTTTAACACTGCTACATCTCTCTGCTTCTACGGTTTTAATCCCTATGACGTAGGTACTCGTCGGTCCCACTCGCACACTACACCACAATAGACGCCTGTGAATTTCCCCATCTCGTGGCGAATCTGCGCTATTTGTGGCAGCCAGTCCTCGACGACAGAGTTCGTTCAACAATTCCTGAAGGCTGACTCTTTCAGCCATATACTTAAATGAGAGCGAAATGCTCGTTAACTCACACAGGCTAGGGAATTAATTATCTGCCGTTAACACCACAACACAAAAGGATGTGTTTGGAGAGGTGCCGTGGTCTGGAGGCACGGATTGCTGATACTGCCGTAGCTCTGTGTTCAGCGATGAATTGCGGTTCTGCACTATCCCGTATCATTATCGTCGACGAATATGACGGCGACGTGGAGAGGGGTTTCACTCTTCCATTGTATTGGAGTGGCAAAGCGGTGTTATTCTTCGTGTCATGGAGTAGGAGGTCATTGGGTATGCTTTCAAGTCACGGCTGGTATTAATTGGGGAACTATGAGGACATAAAGTAAGTTACGGACATCCTGTGTCCTCATATATTACATCTCATACAGAAGTCTAGTGGTGCCATTCTTCAACAGGATAGTTCTTTTCCAGACATGGCACATGTCTCCACAAACTGTCTGTGTGATGTTGAGGCATTCCTGTGGCCTGAAAAATCGCCAGATTTAGTCTCTGCCTTTTCTCTCTAATTGAGTGTGTCTCCAAGCCAATAAATTAAGCTGAGATTTCCCCCTACAACTTTACCATACCTGGAAACATTTACACTAGTCATTTTCCAATTTTTACCTGAACGTTTCTTCTGCTTCTGCACCTGACGGTGGTATGCAATAAAAGCACAGGCTACAGTATTTGACGTAAAATTTACGTTTGAAACCATCCAAATTATTGCACATTTTGAATAGATAATAATTTATTATATATGATCGGAATCATTATGACAATGTACAGGATGTAAGGGAACGAGGTATACAGTTTTAGTGTTGACAGGAGATGTAAGTAAACCCTTGTTTATGTGACAAAATTGTCACAGTATCAATATTTCCACGCTAGGAGTCCACGAAGATGCTGATGACGCTAATCACTTCCAGAGACAATGTTCTAACTGACATGTGATGGATTTTTTTTTTTTTTAATTTTGCTGACCTCTTATGAATTTCATGTATGTTTGAGGATGGGTGAGTGGGGTAGTTGGGGGCGGGGAGGAGATGAAGCGTTTGGTGTGCGAGACAGTGACAGACACTTAAGAAGAGGTGGTTGCCCATGTGGCTAAAGCTGCTGCCATCGTTCGTGAAACACCTCGTTGTTTTGAGTGTGTTAGACTATTGTTAGCAAGCAGATGCCAGTTGTCCATTAACGTGAATGGACGACATTTTCAGGAACATCTGTAAAACAATACTCAGCACATGACAGTTTGAACACTGTCCCTGAACATCAAAAGCGTCAAAACTACGGAGTCCTTGAGGGGAAACAGAATTTTAATAAATGTTCCCTTTTATCTCCTCTAAACACAAAAATTTTGAATACAAAGCTTGTTTACAACGCTTGCATACTGCTAGTATTGCCGTCCGTCTTATAATTCAGTAACATATTACATTCGTAGCTTAATATTTCGCAGATATTCGCATCTCATTTAGCAAATTTTCTACAATCATACGCACGTGGGCAGCAGATTGACAAATTTTGAACCTTACGTTTCTGTTTTTACCGACTATTACATTAATGTATTCTCTTTCGGACTGTTAAGGACAAATATTCCTCGTCATATTTCATGTGACTGAGTAATATATTTATCTCCCTTAATTTCGTCGATAATTGGCCATGGGACCTATGCAAGGTTTATCTACCCGAATAACTCACATAAACAACCACACGTAACATGCTAGCGGAACAGCCGATTCCTTAGTGTAAAGCACACCTACCCAGTTCACGTTTGTTAGGCCTACTACAGTTCTCCACCTGATGTTGCAGGTCAAGAAATTCGCATCCGAGAATGTAGCAGGAGTGTCAAATATCTGCACGCTGGTCCAGATCAGAGGTGCGCGATCACTTCCGAGAACAACATTGCAAAACATGAGAACTGCTTCTGCGCTACGATAGAGTATGGCCATCGTCACCATCTCGGCATTTTCCTTACGTTATTGAAGGAAACCATAGGTAATCTCAATTTATATGGCCAGATGGAAGTTCTAACCTTGCTTCTTCTGGATTCAGGATCAGTATATAACCACTGCACTACCTCGCTGTTTATTTTTCTCCCAGACATTCGCCATCGAAAGGGTGCAAAAAAGGGCAGCTCGTTTTGTATCACGTAATAGGGGAGAGAGTGTGGCAGATATGATACGCGAGTTGGGATGGAAGTCATTAAAGCAAAGACGTTTTTCGTCGCGGCGATATCTATTTACGAAATGTCAGTCACCAACTTTCTCTTCCGAATGCGAAAATATTTTGTTAAGTCCAACCTACATAGGTAGGAATGATCATCAAAATAAAATAAGAGAAGTCAGAGCTCGAACAGAAAGGTTTAGGTGTTCGTTTTTCCCGCGCGCTGTTCGGGAGTGGAATGGTAGAGAGAAAGTATGATTGTGGTTCGATGAACCCTCTGCCAAGCACTTAAATGTGAATTGCAGAGTAGTCATGTAGATGTAGATTGTCCTTAATTCATATTAGAATGGGGACAAACAGGCGATGTCAAGAGCGAAAAAGATACTACGGTATCAGTGATCCAAGGCACCGCAGCCATCGCTCCAGCCACCCTGACACCGCCACATTCCATGCTGCAGCCTGAAGCTTGTCGACCGTCTTCAGTGCAGCTCCTATCTGTTCACGGACAGCAGCACATTCCTCGTTAATCTCCACGCAACGTGCATAGCCCCTGTTCATCTTCCATAACGAGCAATTACACTGCTGATCAGCAAAATTGCAACACAAAGAAGCTAGGAAATAACGAAATTTTACTTATTCTGGGTACACAATAGCAAGAATATACAATTAAACTTTCAGGTGATTTGGGAGTATGCAGGATGCGAAACTGAGTACACACTATTTCAATCTCTAGCAGCAACAATGGCCCTAACCCTGTTGGCATCTAGTTGAACTGTGCGTGGATGACAGGTACGAGTACGTCACTCCATGCACCTTCAAGTCTATACCAGAGTTCATAGAGGCTGGCGGGTCACGCTCTCGGCACCCCTTGACCAGATTTTTTCAATTGATGAAGAGTTGGAGAACGTGCTGACCAGAGCCGCGCGGGATTAGCCGAGCGGTCTTGGGCGCTGCAGTCGTGGACTGTGCGGCTGGTTCCAGCGAGTCCTCCCTCGGGCATGGGTGTGTGTGTTTTTACTTAGGATAATTTAGGTTAAGTAGTGTGTAAGCTTAGGGACTGATGACCGTAGCAGTTAAGTCCCATAAGATTTCAAACACATTTGAACATTTTTTTGCTGACCAGGGTATCCTCTGTATCGGGGTAGGTCAGCACGGGAACGTGTGGTCTTGTGTTATCTCGTTGGAACATAATGATATAGTGACCTCGAAGACAGAGTACGGTCAGCGACTTTACCGAATTATAAATGAAACGCCTGCTATCCATATTAATGGCAGGTGATCGTGTTGTCTACGCAGTGGCAACCCATACCATCTCGGTAGGCGCTGAGCCTGTGTGACAATGACGGTGCCAATCTCGCAACGTTCGTTCTCCACAAAGCCTCCACACGAGGATATGTCCATCGTGATGCTTCACCAAGAAACGAGATCCTCTGAATAGTCGACGTGACCAATATTGCCGTTTGATGCATCACTGTCAGCGCACTTCTCTCTGCTGCCACGACAAAGAGCTGCAACTACGGTCGTCGTGTACAGCAGTGGCGCTCCAAACATCTTCGTATTACCCGTGTGGATGCTCTTCTTGTTGTGAACCATACGTTACCCAACTCAAGATACCTGACGTGGCTGAAAGATCCCGCAGGGCCGAGATAACAGTATGACTAGTCAAGTGGGACGTTGAGGTCCTGCATTGCATTGCGTATGGTCCTCTAGAATACAATGATTTCATATTCTCACGGCGGTCGTGGGATCCTAATCAACGCGAGCAGCAATATCATGGAAAAATAAGTCGTAGTCTCGATAAACAAATATCCTGCCGGTGTTAAATTGCGACACGCTCTGGTAGACGTATCTCCTTCTTACACTCACAAACAACTAACATTTACAAGCTGCGACATTGTCGCGAAAAAACAGTGATCCGTGTACGTAATAAGTTCCTTTAATTTACGTCTATGGTCACAAACTTTTTGTTAACAGATTACCGGTTTCGGTCTTTAATGACCATCATCAGATCTGCTTCATAAAAACAAAGTCCTAAAACTATGTTTTTATGAAACAGATCTGATGATGGTCATTAAAGACCGAAACCGGTAATCTGTTAACAAAAAGTTTGTGACCATACACTTAAATTAAAGGAACTTATAACTAACATTTAAATGCTATTTCTGAATGAAGACCCCGCTTTATGAGCCTTCCTGGCGTATAGAATGTAGATACTGTCACTGAAATCTACTCCGTGCAGTTGTACTGAAATACCAATCATTTGTGTATCCAAGTATGTCGTACACTTCATATCAGTTTCAGATTTGCTGCATGTCCTTTTTATGGTAGTGCTGTTTTAATGGTTTCCCGAGACCGCTAGCTTCGGGAGGAAGAGGATGGACGTTTGTCTCTTAGCAGTTTCTATGAGAACAATGACGAACACCAGAATCCTTTGACCCACATTTATCACTGGTTTTGATCCACATTCATCACTGGTTTGAAATAGGATGAGAAACATTTCGGTCCTAACTTTTCTGTCTGGCACAGTAGGCACAAATAAACTGTATGATCATCTGGCAAACCAGCTAAACTGCAATCAAGAGCACACCAAGATAATTTCGAGCAGACAGTAACAACAGATTACAAAGAATGAGCAGTGAACCGAATATAAACACCTGAGCCCAGCAAATTTTGTCTGTATGTGGGATCAATCCTTCTTAAGAGGAATTGAAACCAAGTCCACAGTGCAGCAGGGACGACACTACTGAAACCAATATTGCGTATTAATAAGCAACAATACACCAGCGGATAAGCCCACGTCACATGGCTCGTGTGCTGCTTGCGACGACACCAAAAATCAGCGTTTCTGAACAGCTCAAGTATCTATATCGATATTCGAGCTAGATAGTGATGAAGACTCCTTGTCATCGATATTCGAGTTAGGAAGCGATTAAGATTCCTTGTCGACGCCGTATCTCCTTAATTAGAATGTATTGGTCATCCGACCCAAATTTGTATGGAAATTCAGTGCTAAACTCTGTGTCCTGTCAAGAATATCAGCAACAACTTTACCATCTAATTCTCGGGTGTTTCCAGTCACAGGTCAACGAAAGAGACTGTGTGCCTTAACAAAGCAGAACTTAATTCAGTTACCGAACAAAACTATTTTACACATATTTGTTGTTTTTGTATATCCAGAACTATATAAATACTTAATGGGAACAGTTTTTGTCAGTGGGAAACAGTAATATGTACCCATATGTATAACTTATCCAATGTAATATATTTGTAAGCACTCAAGCACTCCGTCTTCAGGCCACGAATGGCCTACCGGGACCATCCGACCGCCGTGTCATCCTCAGAGGAGGATGTGGATAGGAGGGGCGGGGAGTCAGCACACCACTCTCCCGGTCGTAATGATGGTATTCTTGACCGAAACCGCTACTATTCGGCCGAGTAGCTCCTCAATTGGCATCACGAGGCTGAGTGCACCACGAAAAATGGCAACAGCGCATGGCGGCTGGATGGTCACCCATACAAGTGCCGGCCACACCCAACTGCACTTAACTTCGGTGATCTCACGGGAACCGGTGTATCCACTGCGGCAAGGCCGTTGGCCCAATACATTTGTAAGCACAAAGAATAGAACAGTATCAGGGAAAAATAATCATTCCATTTTTATTGAGATAAAATAAGGTATCACCAACGGCCTTGCAGCAGTGGCAACACCGGTTCCTGTCAGACCACCGACGGTAAGCGCTGTTTGGCTTGGCTAGCACTTGGATGGGTCACCGTCTGGGTCTGCCGAGCTCTGTTTGCAGGCAGGACACACACAGCCCTAGTGAGGCCAATTGAGGAGCTACTTCATTGATAAGTAGCAGTTCCGGTCACGAAAACTGACAAACGCCGGAAGAGCGGTGTGCTGCCCACATGTCCCTCCATATCCGCATCCAGTGAGGCCTGTCGGCTGAGGATGATACGGTCGGTATCGTTGGACTTTCCGTGACGTGAGTGAAAACTAGCAATCTCATTTTGTTACGTGGTCGTATTTCAGACCAAGGATGAGAACAGAGACAATATCACAAACATTTACTTGCTTCACTTTCTTCAGGTCAGCTATACGTCAAACCCTAACCTCTCAGATAGCTCAGAGATAAAATTGTGCATTTCATCGACAGATTTAATGTTACTACGAAAACATTTTTCCAGAAATTAGGTAACATTTACTTATCCCGATTTGTGCATTAATTCCATAATCTGGTCATAAAGTAAGTTTCTAATACATACACTCCTGGAAATGGAAAAAAGAACACATTGACACCGGTGTGTCAGACCCACCATACTTGCTCCGGACACTGTGAGAGGGCTGTACAAGCAATGATCACACGCACGGCACAGCGGACACACCAGGAACCGCGGTGTTGGCCGTCGAATGGCGCTAGCTGCGCAGCATTTGTGCACCACCGCCGTCAGTGTCAGCCAGTTTGCCGTGGCATACGGAGCTCCATCGCAGTCTTTAACACTGGTAGCATGCCGCGACAGCGTGGACGTGAACCGTATGTGCAGTTGACGGACTTTGAGCGAGGGCGTATACTGGGCATGCGGGAGGCCGGGTGGACGTACCGCCGAATTGCTCAACACGTGGGGCGTGAGGTCTCCACAGTACATCGATGTTGTCGCCAGTGGTCGGCGGAAGGTGCACGTGCCCGTCGACCTGGGACCGGACCGCAGCGACGCACGGATGCACGCCAAGACCGTAGGATCCTACGCAGTGCCGTAGGGGACCGCACCGCCACTTCCCAGCAAATTAGGGACACTGTTGCTCCTGGGGTATCGGCGAGGACCATTCGCAACCGTCTCCATGAAGCTGGGCTACGGTCCCGCACACCGTTACGCCGTCTTCCGCTCACGCCCCAACATCGTGCAGCCCGCCTCCAGTGGTGTCGCGACAGGCGTGAATGGAGGGACGAATGGAGACGTGTCGTCTTCAGCGATGAGAGTCGCTTCTGCCTTGGTGCCAATGATGGTCGTATGCGTGTTTGGCGCCGTGCAGGTGAGCGCCACAATCAGGACTGCATACGACCGAGGCACACAGGGCCAACACCCGGCATCATGGTGTGGGGAGCGATCTCCTACACTGGCCGTACACCACTGGTGATCGTCGAGGGGACACTGAATAGTGCACGGTACATCCAAACCGTCATCGAACCCATCGTTCTACCATTCCTAGACCGGCAAGGGAACTTGCTGTTCCAACAGGACAATGCACGTCCGCATGTATCCCGTGCCACCCAACGTGCTCTAGAAGGTGTAAGTCAACTACCCTGGCCAGCAAGATCTCCGGATCTGTCCCCCATTGAGCATGTTTGGGACTGGATGAAGCGTCGTCTCACGCGGTCTGCACGTCCAGCACGAACGCTGGTCCAACTGAGGTGTCAGGTGGAAATGGCATGGCAAGCCGTTCCACAGGACTACATCCAGCATCTCTACGATCGTCTCCAAAGGGAGAATAGCAGCCTGCATTGCTGCGAAAGGTGGATATACACTGTACTAGTGCCGACATTGTGCATGCTCTGTTGCCTGCGTCTATGTGCCTGTGGTTCTGTCAGTGTGATCATGTGATGTATCTGACCCCAGGAATGTGTCAATAAAGTTTCCCCTTCCTGGGACAATGAATTCACGGTGTTCTTATTTCAATTTCCAGGAGTGTATTACCCTGCATAATCTGAAGCTTGTGCGAGGCTTTGCTCACCAGTGTTGTCCATGCTGTTTCAGTATCAGAGAAACGATTGTAATGTACTCAATACTTCACTCAGTAATGTGTTTACAGCGTCCCACTAGCAAGTTCTACGAACTTTTCCCCTTGTTTTTCCGAAGTCAATAGATCCTCTTTAAGTCAAGGAACGGCTTGTTTCTAAAAGTCTGTGCTGTTAGCACCACGTGGCTGGAACAAAATAAAACCTGTGGAAAGGTACAATGTGACTCATACCTTTTGAACAGTCATTGTAACATGCCAGTCCTCTACGTATGATTTTGTGAAATTTCACGTATACGCATTTGCCACGTGCATGAAACATTTCAAATTATAATATCTTCGCATGTCTGCCTCCCGATTAAATCTTTACTTCCTGTGAAATTTCTGAGGAGTTTTTGCCTGTCAGACATAACTGATTGCCTTCAAGTTCCGTGTGAGATATCCTCTTTCAGTTACCGTAACATACTTTGCGCGGATGCATGCCGGAAATTTAATTTTATTTGCGCGGCTGCATGCCCGAAATTTAATGGACTATTCATTAAGCAGCGAGGAGTTGATAATGCACATGGTGAATTTAGTTTTCTTGCTGTTAATGTCTCAGTAAATCGTTTTCATTTCTGTTAACTGTCGTACAATTGTAATGCACAAAATAAACAGAACATTTTTCGTCATTTAATTAATTAATTTAATTAATTAATTACTTAATTAAAAATAAGGGGAAAACTTCGTAGAACTTGCTAGTAGGACGCTGTAAACACATTACAGAGTGAAGTATTGAGTACATTACAATCGTTTCTCTGATACTGAAACAGCATGGACAACATTGGTGAGCAAAGCCTCGTACAAGCTTCAGGTTATGCACGGTAATATGTATTCTTACTTTTTGACCAGATTACGGAATTAATGCACAAATTAATTAACGATATGACAAAAGGCCAACAGGACAGAAGGCCCCTTCCTACAACAAAACAATGAATGGGTTAATACACACAGGCACCTATTGCTAATGGCAATGGCAAGTAGCAGGCTGATTATCATCTCCCATTGACTAGTAAACGTAGTGCCTGTCCTTCTGGGGAGTTTGTGTCATTGAGGAAGAGGTCGAAACGCAGAAGACGTGGGGTTTGAACCGTCAAAATTCCAAGTGCGAGTCCAGTGTGCTAACCACTGCACCACCTCCCTCGGTTTTAGCGTTCTAGTACCGGTAGATCTGGCTCTTCCAGTGACTTTTACCTTCGACAGTGACTTTTGTATGGGAAAAATACGAAGTCGTATCCCATTATACATGAAGCCCCCTCATAACCACCTGTATGAAGTAGTTCACAAACCAGAGAAAGACAACATATCACCACCAAGTATTCCATATACTGGTGTAAGTCGCTAAGTATAAGACTATAAATACAGAGTTTTAGCGTTCGAAGGAAAGAAGGAAGGGAGACTGGGTTTCACGTCTCGTCGACATCGAGGTCGTTAGACACGGAGCACAAGCTTGGATTGTGTCAAGGATGGAGAATGAAATCGGCCGCGCCCTTTCAAAGGAACCAGCCCGGCATTTGTCTGGAGCGACTTAGGGAAATCACGGAAAACCAAAATGTGGATGGCCAGACGCGGGTTTGAACCGTCAAAATCCCGAGTGCGAGTCCAGTGTGCTAACCAATGCACCACCTCGCTCGGTTTTAGCGTTCTAGTACCGGTAGATCTGGCTCTTTCAGTGACTTTTACCTTCGACAATGACTTTTGTATGGGAAAAATACGAAGTCGTATCCCATTATAAGTGAATTCCCCTCATAACCAACTGTATGAAGTAGTTCACAAACCAGAGAAAGACAACATATCACCACCAAGCTGGCCAATCCTAGCAAAGCACTGCATTCTTTAGACCAACCTTCTTGTAAATAATCGCTCTATTTACCATTTTAATTTATACAATTTACGCATTTATCAGTTTTTATATGTTATTGCATGATCACTATATTTTATATTGTTTCATGTGTTTCGTGAATATTCTGTAAAATTTGTTTCATCAAACTAAAAATTTATTTTAAATTAAATGTACCCCTACTGAGTCACAGGGCCTGAACGAAATGGTTAGTGAATATTTTGCTTCTAGATATCTGTACAGGGATGACAGTAATTGATATTTGCATTACTTACTAACGGCATTCGTGCTAGGAACATAAACGCATAGCCAATTTCGGACACGGAGGGTGGGAGACTTGGTATCAGATAAACTAATCAACAAAGGATTGCTGGTTTTGAACTTTCCCTTACGCTAACATGTCGTCTTGCTATCGACCTATTTCCACAACACAGTGGCCACTCCAGAATATTTCTGAAAACTCTGAGGGATCTACGAAGGCTACTATTTTTTTTCAACCTCCCAATGGTCGCGAAGATAAAACCACAGCGAAAATTCGGCGAAGATTTGTGCAGATATGCTGCGCAGTGTCTCTAGTATGCCCGTCTATCGCGCCTCATCGCACTTCTCAGTTCTGAGCGCATAATGATAACATAAAGATGCCTAAAACATAGTGTCTGTCCCCAGCGGAAAGTCCTGCTGAGGGGTTAAGCCTGATTTCATTCAGCCCACATAAGGGCTCGGCCGCATACTGCAGGTGTAACGAAGAGTTTTTTGATCACCCACCATACATCACGGACGTGGCTCCCTCTGAGTTTCATCTCTGTGGCCACATGAACCGCTGGCTATTGGGAGAGTATTTTGGCGCAGACAACGAGTTGCGGACCAGTAGAGGGAATTGACGGAAATCACAGGTGGCTGTCTTCAGTGACGAGGGTACTGGCAAGTTTGTACCACATTACGACAAATACCTAATTCGGAGCGGCGACTATGTAGAAAAGTAGCAAGAAGGCGTAGCTATTTAGTGCAAATAAAACTTTTTTTTATTTTCATTGTGGCTTCCATTTCGTAACCGACAGGAGATTGAAAAAAAAAAAGAATTCGTAGCGTGATGTTCCGAGGATTAGGCCTACCTCAGATTTCTGGCACGTGCGATCAGGCCAGTTCTGAAGTACCGCACATTTCATTTCCGCCCATAACTTTTGATAAGGTCGGCATTGAATGCAGAAAGAGGCCAGTCGTGAGCAGTAATTTCGTTCTGTTCTGTAAACCGTCCCAGATCTATTTCTGATGTTTGCACTAGATTGTGGGCCTACTGAAAACAGATGAAACCCTCATGATAAAGTTACTTCAGTAATGGGACTATGGACATTAGTCATGAGTAAATCGAGCGGCATGAAGCCAACCATCTATCTTATGAAGCATTCAAAGTTGTGCTATAATTTCAGAATCGGTTGACGACAATAACCTAAACTGATGTTACGTAAATTGTATTTATTATATATAAGACATGTTTATAACAACAGCACAACATTTCTGTTTGCCTACTGATTCCATGGATACCACAAAATCATTATGATTTTTTTTTTCAGGATTCCTGTAAGATATCCGTATTTCGAACATTGAAACCAGTTACATTCATTACCCCATATTTTGCTACTATGCTATGAACTGAGGATCTGTAACAACTAAAAATCGTAATGGATAATAGGTCTCATAGGAGACCTACTCACTTGGCTAATTCCAACATTGTGTCACATATTAGAGAGTGAATTTATTATGTAATACTGGAATTCAATTAAACGTCTCTTCTCAAAAGTAACGTTCACTCAGCTGTTGCTAGACAACAAAAGATCATGTTTGCACTTACTGCTGTAATCCAAAAGCATAAGCTGAATTAATATGAATAAAATGTTAATCATATTGTAAAATTCTCCGCAGCTTCGTAGGTATTACGGACTAGCAAACTGTAACGCCAGTTTCTAAATCAGCACAAACTTTCCTTTGAGATGAGATTTTACACATCATTTACGGCAGTTTTAAATTTCCTAAAATTAACATTTATTTTATTTTGCTAAGATGGCAGGAAGAGTTGTGGAAGGAATAGTTGGCTCAAATATGATCGCAAGCACATTTTATACACTCCTGGAAATGGAAAAAAGAACACATTGACACCGGTGTGTCAGACCCACCATACTTGCTCCGGACACTGCGAGAGGGCTGTACAAGCAATGATCACACGCACGGCACAGCGGACACACCAGGAACCGCGGTGTTGGCCGTCGAATGGCGCTAGTTGCGCAGCATTTGTGCTCCGCCGCCGTCAGTGTCAGCCAGTTTGCCGTGGCATACGGAGCTCCATCGCAGTCTTTAACACTGGTAGCATGCCGCGACAGCGTGGACGTGAACCGTATGTGCAGCTGACGGACTTTGAGCGAGGGCGTATAGTGGGCATGCGGGAGGCCGGGTGGACGTACCACCGAATTGCTCAACACGTGGGGCGTGAGGTCTCCACAGTACATCGATGTTGTCGCCAGTGATCGGCGGAAGGTGCACGTGCCCGTCGACCTGGGACCGGACCGCAACGACGCACGGATGCACGCCAAGACCGTAGGATCCTATGCAGCGCCGTAGGGGACCGCACCGCCACTTCCCAGCAAATTAGGGACACTGTTGCTCCTGGGGTATCGGCGAGGACCATTCGCAACCGTCTCCATGAAGCTGGGCTACGGTCCCGCACACCGTTAGGCCGTCTTCCGCTCACGCCCCAACATCGTGCAGCCCGCCTCCAGTGGTGTCGCGACAGGCGTGAATGGAGGGACGAATGGAGACGTGTCGTCTTCAGCGATGACAGTCGCTTCTGCCTTGGTGCCAATGATGGTCGTATGCGTGTTTGGCGCCGTGCAGGTGAGCGCCACAATCAGGACTGCATACGACCGAGGCACACAGGGCCAACACCCGGCATCATGGTGTGGGGAGCGATCTCCTACACTAGCCGTACACCACTGGTGATCGTCGAGGGGACACTGAATAGTGCACGGTACATCCAAACCGTCATCGAACCCATCGTTCTACCATTCCTAGACCGGCAAGGGAACTTGCTGTTCCAACAGGACAATGCACGTCCGCATGTATCCCGTGCCACCCAACGTGCTCTAGAAGGTGTAAGTCAACTACCCTGGCCAGCAAGATCTCCGGATCTGTCCCCCATTGAGCATGTTTGGGACTGGATGAAGCGTCGTCTCACGCGGTCTGCACGTCCAGCACGAACGCTGGTCCAACTGAGGCGCCAGGTGGAAATGGCATGGCAAGCCGTTCCACAGGACTACATCCAGCATCTCTACGATCGTCTCCATGGGAGAATAGCAGCCTGCATTGCTGCGAAAGGTGGATATACACTGTACTAGTGCCGACATTGTGCATGCTCTGTTGCCTGTGTCTATGTGCCTGTGGTTCTGTCAGTGTGATCATGTGATGTATCTGACCCCAGGAATGTGTCAATAAAGTTTCCCCTTCCTGGGACAATGAATTCACGGTGTTCTTATTTCAATTTCCAGGAGTGTATATTACACATAATTTAATACACAAAGGGAAAACTCTTTTATTTTAAAACTAATATAAATTAAAATAGTGCTAGCCATGAGGCAGCTTAAAACTACTATGAAGTACATAATTATACTTCGTTTTTATGATCTCACATTCCTCAAACTGATGGGAAAAGGCGGATCATATATAGCGATTTGAGGGTTGCCTGGAGGCAGTTCCGAGTGAATTGGTGTTGAAGTAGGCTGTTAGACCTCCAATACTTTATTTTTGTTATTGCCTTCCGAACTTAGTTTGTCAGTCGTGCAGAAACATGGCCGGTGCCTGTCGATATTTTGAACTATGTTTACATAATAAATATAATTCTACAGAGACATGTTTTGACTTATTAATTTGTACATTGAACACAGCGCATTTAGCACAAGTGAACCCTGGGACCAAACTCCTGGAATGGGCTGCAGCCAGTTCTATTAATTCATAGTGTTATGAATGCGAAAGTTGAATTTGTGGCGTTCAATGGGGGCTCAGAATTCCATTCTTTATTGACCTCGAACTTAGAAACCCTTACCAAGTCCATGGGAAAGTACCTAGTCCCATACTGCCATAAATCCACAAGCACAACAAAGATGAATCGTGAATATATTTGCTGTCGATAGAGACACCATACTAGCTCTACAAAACCTACAGTTCGGTAGTTTTGGTCAGGTACGTAAATGACGTAGTAAATAGTAGGATTACCTGCTGTACTGGTAGCACTGGTAGGAAAAAATACATAAATGAATGTTTAAGAGAGGAACTAGGAGCCGACGACTTCTCTTTTTCTTTTTTGTTTGGTTGTTTGTTTTGCACATAATTAGAACCGCACATCATTCAGTATTAGTCCATTATGTGTTTTGTATCCTTACAGAACATAAATTGCATTTCATAAGTAACAAAAATTAGATGAATGCAGAACTTCTGCGCTTTCATGTGACTAAAGCAATTACTTTTGGTGCAAGTACAGTTTACATCCGCAAATACAAAAAATCTAAGCAATTATTGTTGTTATTTTTTACTCAATAAAACGTTCATCATGATCTAAGGCAAACTTTCCTGTTATTATTGATAAAGGCGAAAGTTATTTATGAATTACAGAAACATATTTTATATAAGCTCGGCGGAATATTGAAGCAACATTTAATATATTTTTGCTTCTTTATTTTTTATTTTTCAGTACTGTTTATCTTTAAGTAACAGACAGCAGGATAACTATGTAGAACAAAAATCTTCCGCAGGTTACGTGGTCAGGTTCTGCAGAAAGTGTCATCACTTCTTTATCCTGTTCATTTTTGGAACACTACCTACGACCAGCTTAGAGAAAGAAGTGATGACAATTTTTGCAGGACCTGACCATCATTTTGTAGGACAATGCTCAAGCACGTACAGTGCAAGCTGTTACTCATTTGTTTGACTGATTGGGCTGCTAAGTGTTGTACCACCTACTGCACTCCCCTGAATTAAGCCCCCGTGAGTTCAACTCGATTTCTAAACTGAAGGAAACACTTCACGGCATTCGCTTCAGAACTGCCACAAATTCGTCGGGCAATAGACCGCGCCGCTCGAACTGTCAACACAATTGGCACTGCTAAGAGTATCCTACGACTTCCACATCGCTGGCAACGGGCTATACACAATGCTGGTAACTACTTTGAAGGTCAGTAAAACTTTGAAACACTTATCTATTTTGTACGAGCTGTAAATAAATAGTTGCCACTATTAAAGTTCCAACCCTCGTAAGAGATGGACTTAAAAGTTAAATCTAGAGTGCATTCCTTCTTCAATTTTGTTAACCCTAAAGTACGAGTAATACTCGGCCTCTTAAGAAGCCAGTGAAAAAACCTTCTTTCAGGTTCTTAAGGTGTGTAATCCGGAAGAATCATCGCCGTTTCTTTAAAAATAAAACATTGACCCTCATCTTTAGACCAGGAAAGCTAAAACTGAACGTGAACAGTTAGATAGACGTAATCAGACTTCTCCGTCGAAAAATTAAAATTTCTTGTCCACGTATTCCTCGACACTTCTAGTCTTTAGGTGCAATAAAAAAGAAGGAAGAGAACGTCCTGTTGACATTAAGGTCATCGCAGGTGGAGCTAAAACTCGAATTGAGTCGAGGATGAGAAAGGAAATCGGCCATATCCTTTCAAAAGAACCATCCTGGTATTTTCCTGGAGCAATTTAGGGAAATCACGGAAAATCTAAAACAGCATGGCTGGACGGGGATCTGAACTGTCGTCCTTCCGAATGCGAGTCCAATGTGCCAACGACTGCGCCACCTCGCTCGGTGTCGGCTACAGTAGACGGACAGTTGTTTTAAGGCTTCAGAAAGATAATAAACACAGAGGAGTCGTTCACAATCAACGAACTCTGGACAGAGGTCTCACTGTCGACTAAAGCAGAGACAGTCAGATTTGGGAAGTTTTGCCTTGAAGGACATCGTACTCTTGTTAAAATAACTTCGGAAGAGGAAGAACCGTACAATGAAGGGAAGAAGTTTTTGTAAATTACGTCCATAGTTCTCACCGTGATTATTACACCGCCAAGTAGTGTCGTGTGCCTTCTCGATTTCAAAAAATAAATCTATTAAGTGATGCATGCACAGGAAACCTGGTTTGATAATCATTTCGAGTAAGGCCAGGTTATCAGTGGTGAAGAACCCACTCTGAAACCAGCTAGGGAGCAGACTAAATTCTAAGATCCAAACAAGAGAGGCCTAACTTTCCAATACAAGATGTTACCTACACAGTTGCTGTGGAAAATATTACGATAAGCACTCGGACATGTACGGTCCCTCTCAGGCTTCAAGAGATGATTAATATAGCTTCATTTCACGACTAGGGCATCAGTCCTCGTCATCAAGACAATATAAAAAAGAGACAGATGAATTTCTTCACTTCTCCCTATGAAGTTCCGCAACATATGTAACGTATCATATTGGAGCGGATGACATATCACATGCGGCAAACAGTGCAGAATAAGACACCACATGGATAAGGGTCAGTTGTAAGTGAGTCGGGATCAAACACGGTATTTTACCTACCTTTAAAAAAATCCGTAAATATCCTGCTGCCTACATACAGAGGCAGTGCTGCCAAGTGTACACACGACGTCACAAGCTAGGGCCCCTTATCAATGATATCATCATCATCTCGTCACATTCCGCACCCTATTATGCATGATGTCATTCACAATCCAAGAGCCACACCTCACTTCTTGGAACGCTGGTGTCATTAAAAGGAAACAGTGAACCACATACCAGTTCTTCACAGACCATTAAAACGAAACAATCAATCACAATGTAGCCCCAGAGCCACAATCTTGGCTAGACCAAAAGTATTTGAACGATCTGTATTTTGCATCATATTCAAAAGTATTTATCAAACGAAATTTACGTTAAGGGAGTAACTTGCCGCATCTGCCTATCTAATGTATGTAAGCTTCGACATCAACAACACACACACACACACACACACACACACACACACACACACACACAAAACACACAGCCAAGCACAAATGAACTGACCAAGCACCATTTTAGGAAGGAAGAAGACGTTTGGCCTGAACTTTATTGTGACGTATCCTTAAAACTGCATATTTTCGTAATACACAAATATAACTTCATAATGCACAGACTACGACTGTAAACACATCCTAAGAGAATGGTGGAACCAGTTTCCACAAACAGAGATGAATCTTTCGATATCTCTTTGCCCAACACATCTCTGATCAAAAACAAAATTTGATCTTTCCACCAGAACGAATTATTTTCCAAAATACGTAATACTGTAAGCACAAACCAAACATGCCACTACTATCGTAACTTAATTTTTCTGTAACATTAAAAAATACATATTGATCGAATCTCAGCAAACTGATAAAACAGAGAGATTAAGGCCATTGCCAACGACCTAAGCCCTATTATTAAACAGCGCTTTTCAAGGCACAACGGATCCCCGAATCAAATACTTCCACATCTAAATTTTTCGTATTAGGCGGCTCACGTATTGGCATTATTGAAATAAATTATAGGTTAGCCAACGAGATAGTTCTATATTTGTACCACACACTAATTTAATAAAGCACATAAAAATTTGTTCTGTAAAATTACAAAACACACATGGGCACTAATGATAAAAGCAGTTATAGTCAACCAGTATCACCGATTATATTTTTCTGGGAAAATTTGGCGCATTATCTTCTTTCTCCCTAAAATGATGCCTGCTACAATTTTCGACATACATCAAACTAAACCTGTAAGTTCATGATATAAAGATTGTGCATGTCTTTGTGTATGGCAGCTTATGTGTTTTAGTTGAGCAGATACTGCAAGTTACTTCCTTTATGTAATTTTAATTCGACAAATATTTTTGAATATGGTGCAAATCGTTCAGATACTTTCGATCATAGTCAAGATGTGGGCTCTGAGGCTGCACTGTGATTGGATATTTCGTTTTAATGATTAGTGGAGTACTGGTATGTGTTTGGCTGTTTCTTTTTAATGGCCACCAACGTTCCAGTAAATGAAGTGTGACATCATAGAAAATGGGGCGTGGATAGTCACATGAGGATGATGATGACGTCATTGATAAAGGAGCCTAAGCTAGGCACACACTAATTTAATAAAGTACATAAAAATTTGTTCTGTAAAATTACAAAACACACATGGGCACTAATGATAAAAGCAGTTATAGTCAACCAGTATCACCGATTATATTTTTCTGGGAAAATTTGGCGCATTATCTTCTATTCCGTTACGCGTACAGATATCAGCCTTGCCTGCACATGCAGTCAACTCAGATCTTTAGGGATTTGTCTGAAGGTTGGCAAACCACACAGGTTGATTCCGAGTCGCTGTTGCATTCCTACTGTTGTATGATGCATCACTGATGAAACTGAAATCTGTCGGTTTATTGTGTTCAGGAACTGGCCTCCCTAATAATTCGACATTTCACACTCTCTTTACAGCTCGTGGACGGTCGTTTCAATTCGCAGCTACCAATTCCGATCCCCAGCGCCTGCTTCTGCTCATCATTTTGTAGAGAATGAAGCGCTTTCTTGTTGTACGTTTTTTTACGGAATTTATCGACTATAAACAGACTGAATAATGCGTTGGGCATGTTCAGAGTAGGTGTATAGAGACCATTCGTATTTGAAATGCATGAATGGATTCAAGACAGTACAGAGTACAATTTAACATTTTCAAATACACTCCTGGAAATGGAAAAAAGAACACATTGACACCGGTGTGTCAGACCCACCATACTTGCTCCGCACTCTGCGAGAGGGCTGTACAAGCAATGATCACACGCACGGCACAGCGGACACACCAGAAACCGCGGTGTTGGCTGTCGAATGGCGCTAGCTGCGCAGCATTTGTGCACCGCCGCCGTCAGTGTCAGCCAGTTTGCCGTAGCATACGGAGCTCCATCGCAGTCTTTAACACTGGTAGCATGCCGCGACAGCGTGGACGTGAACCGTATGTGCAGTTGACGGACTTTGAGCGAGGGCGTATAGTGGGCATGCGGGAGGCCGGGTGGACGTACCGCCGAATTGCTCAACACGTGGGGCGTGAGGTCTCCACAGTACATCGATGTTGTCGCCAGTGGTCGGCGGAAGGTGCACGTGCCCGTCGACCTGGGACCGGACCGCAGCGACGCACGGATGCACGCCAAGACCGTAGGATCCTACGCAGTGCCGTAGGGGACCGCACCGCCACTTCCCAGCAAATTAGGGACACTGTTGCTCCTGGGGTATCGGCGAGGACCATTCGCAACCGTCTCCATGAAGCTGGGCTACGGTCCCGCACACCGTTAGGCCGTCTTCCGCTCACGCCCCAACATCGTGCAGCCCGCCTCCAGTGGTGTCGCGACAGGCGTGAATGGAGGGACGAATGGAGACGTGTCGTCTTCAGCGATGACAGTCGCTTCTGCCTTGGTGCCAATGATGGTCGTATGCGTGTTTGGCGCCGTGCAGGTGAGCGCCACAATCAGGACTGCATACGACCGAGGCACACAGGGCCAACACCCGGCATCATGGTGTGGGGAGCGATCTCCTACACTGGCCGTACACCACTGGTGATCGTCGAGGGGACACTGAATAGTGCACGGTACATCCAAACCGTCATCGAACCCATCGTTCTACCATTCCTAGATCGGCAAGGGAACTTGCTGTTCCAACAGGACAATGCACGTCCGCATGTATCCCGTGCCACCCAACGTGCTCTAGAAGGTGTAAGTCAACTACCCTGGCCAGCAAGATCTCCGGATCTGTCCCCCATTGAGCATGTTTGGGACTGGATGAAGCGTCGTCTCACGCGGTCTGCACGTCCAGCACGAACGCTGGTCCAACTGAGGCGCCAGGTGGAAATGGCATGGGAAGCCGTTCCACAGGACTACATCCAGCATCTCTACGATCGTCTCCATGGGAGAATAGCAGCCTGCATTGCTGCGAAAGGTGGATATACACTGTACTAGTGCCGACATTGTGCATGCTCTGTTGCCTGTGTCTATGTACCTGTGGTTCTGTCAGTGTGATCATGTGATGTATCTGACCCCAGGAATGTGTCAATAAAGTTTCCCCTTCCTGGGACAATGAATTCACGGTGTTATTATTTCAATTTCCAGGAGTGTATCTTGTCTTATTTTTCCTCACTCAATCCTATTTAAGGAAGTTAAAGTTTTACAGTATTTAAAATTATTTAATGTCGAAATTTCTGTCTCCCTCCAACGTTTAATGCAAGGAAGTACAATTTAACATTTTCAAATATCTTGTCTTATTTTTCCTCACACAATCCTATTTAAGGAAGTTAAAGTTTTACAGTATTTAAAATTATTTAATGTCGAAATTTCTGTCTCCCTCCAACGTTTAACGCAAGGAAGATGATGTAATCTTTTCAAGGTAGTACAAGACAAGGAATAATTCGTGAAACAAATACAGAGAATTTTCTTCGTTGAAAATTGAAAAACGTTGCAGTTTACGCGAATAACTTTTCCTATTTCCCAAGGACGTATACTGTAAAAATAGTCCTATACTCTTAGATCCTACCTTCTCTGACATGTTCGGAAAGGTAACAACAGAACATGACAATCAATCTTTGCGGACCATACTTGCGTCTTAAGTACCATCTCACCAAGGTTCAATAAATCATTCAGCAGAATAGACGACGTAAGAGGAATTTTTTTCTCTCTCTTCAGTTCCGTTACACCCTTATAATATTTCCGAAATTATAGTTCATATCTCCAATGGTATGGGAATCAAACAATCAGTGCATGCTATTTCCAGTGCTATGGGAGTTAAACAATCAGCGCATACTATGATGGGATTTCAAAAGTATGTTACACATGTCACTTCACGCTAAGATTCATTGTACAACAAGAGTGGTGCATTATCAAAAGAGAGTACATGTTCTCGATTTCCTGTAGATACAGTTCTGCTACGGTACGGGTAACAGATGCAACAGAGCGTCGTAGTGAAATGGCACAAAGTATTGGAAATGTACTCCACAGTTGAAGTACCCGGGATAATACGATTCTTGTGGGCAAAAATCTAAATTGCAGTTAGATTCACAGTGATATATTGGCGGTATACAGAACAAATGTAATCTCGCGTCCAGCAGTAGTGAAATGGTGTCAAAAACGGACTAACGCCACAAAGACGTGGATGGTGTTCATTGGTAAGCAAGGCCATTCATATCGGCCACAGATCACAATGTCCAGGTAACTGAGGAACTGATTCGCAGCTACCGCAGATTTTAACGCGATGAGAACGCTCACATAGCAGTCGAATGACTCCGTGACCAAGATGAGGATTTCTACTGTCGAGGAATTGAAAAATTGATAGAACTACCAATCGTTGTTTACAGAGACTTGGTGACTACCTTGAAAAACAGTGTCGTAAACTTTGGGATCAAAAGTATCCGGACACCCCCAAAAACATTGTTTCATATTAGGTGCATTGTGCTTCCAGGTACTCCATATCAGCGACCTCAGTAGTCATTAGACATCGCGAGAGAGCAGAATGGGGCGCTCCGCGGAACTCACAGACTTCTAACGGGGTCAGGTAATTGCGTGTCACCTGTGTCATTCGTCTGTACGCGAGATTTCCGCACTTCTAAACATCCCTAGGTCCACTGTTTCCGATGTGATAGTGAAGAGGAAACGTGAATGGACACGTACAGCACAAAAGCGTACAGGCCGACCTCGTCTGTTGACTGACAGAGACCACTGACAGTATAACAGGGTCGTAATGTGTAATAGGCACACATCTATCCAGACCATCACACAGGAATTCCAAACTGCATCAGGATCCACTGCAAGTACAGTTAGGAGGTGAGAAAACTTGGATTTCATGGTCGAGTGGCTGTTCATAAGTCACACATCACGCCGGTAAATGCCAAACGACGCCTCGCTTGGTGTAAGGAGCGTAAACATTGGTCGATTTAACAGTGGAAAAACGTTGTGTGAAGTGACGAATAACGGTACACAATGTGGGGACCCGGTGGCGGGGTGTGGGTATGGTTAATGGTCATCTGCCAGCGTGTGTAGAGCCAACAGTAAAATTCAGAGGCGTTGGTGTTATGGTTTCGTCGTGTTTTTCATGGCGGTGTTTGCACCCCTTGTTGTTTTACGTGGCATTAACACAGCACAGACCTACATTGGTGTTTTATGCGCCTTCTGGCTTCCCACTGTCGAAGAGCAATTCGGGGATGGCGATTGCATCTTTCAACACGATCGAGTTATGCACGGCCTGTGGTGGAGTGGTTACACGACAATAACACCCCTGTAATGGACTAGCCTGCACAGACTCGTGACCTAACTCCTATAGAACAACTTTGGGATGTTTTGGAACACCGACTACGTGTCAGGCCTCGCCGAACAATATCGATACCTCTCCTCAGTGCAGCACTCCGTGAGGAACGGGCTGTCGTACCCCAAGAAACCTTCCAGCACGTGATTCAACGTATGCCTGCGAGAGTGGAAGCTGTCATCAAGGCTAAGGGTGGGCCAACACCATACTGAATTCCAGCATTACCGGTGGAGTGCGACACGAACTTGTAAGTCATTTTCAGCCTGGTGCCCGGATACTTTTGATCACATAGCGTATATCTGTGTCACTTTGAAGTGTTCTTAGCATTCATTAAAGATTACTTACGCTGGCATAATAATTAATAACTTAACGTTTGAACTCCCCATATATTTCCACAGGCGTGTCGTCAGATTTATTTCATCTTATCTCTTACAAAATGATTGTTTATCAAATTTGATTGAGAAACGACAACGGTTTCGCTTTTAACATATAAATATTTTGCTACTATCAGTCTGACTGTTGTTGACTCAATTTAAGAAATGCATATCACGTTTTGTGAAATAGTTTGTGTTCTGAAACCTTTTTTCAGATGCAATGTGATCCAAAGAGACAACAAAAATGTTATATAAGTATTTGACCCATTGCTTGTCATTGTGTTGTAACTTCACTTGGCACCCACCGATGTTTCTACTGTGACTTGTGCACGACAACCTACGAGGTGATTGATACTGATATGTCTGTAAGAACGGGAGCGCTACTCCTAACAAACAGCATCAGGCACGGACATACGTAAATTTTACAACTAATGAAAATATTCTGTCTGACACAAAAAAGTGAAGCAGCGAGAAGACATGGACGGATGTCCATAGCCGTACTCGCGCACACCATCGGTAGGTACATTTATGATTAGACATGCAGTTCTCTGCGACAGAACGGCCAACAGAGTGCACTAGTGTTGCTCGTGTTTAATGTTGTCACCTAGTCTGGTAGGATATGTAAGAGGCGTGAAAAGCCTCAGAATTTGAGTGATCATTGTGAAGGACGCCGAGATGCCAAATACTCGTGTGAGACTGCGTTGTCAGCTCCTGACAGAGTTTGAAAGGGGCCCTCGTTGTGGTTCTCCATTTGGTCGTATGGTCGAATCGGGCAATATCCAGGTTTGTGAGTAGTCCATTGCGACAGTGGTCCGATGTTGAACTGCATGGAATGAGCAGGCATGTTCGTCATCAAGGTCCTGGTGAACAATACAGGGTGAGTCACCTAACATTACCGCTGGATATATTTCGTAAAACACATCAAATACTGACGAATCGATTGCACAGACCGAACGTGAGGAGAGGGGCTAATGTAATTGGTTAATACAAACCATAAAAAAACGCACGGAAGTATGTTTTTTAACACAAACCTACATTTTTTTAAATGGAACCCCGTTAGTTTTGTTAGCATATCTGAACATATAAACAAATGCGTAATCAGTGCCGTTTGTTGCATTGTAAAATGTTAATTACATTCGGAGATATTGTAACCTAAAGTTGACTCTTGAGTACCACTCCTCCGCTGTTCGATCGTGTGTATCGGAGAGCACCGAATTACGTAGGGATCCAAAGGGAACGGTGATGGACCTTAGGTACCGAAGAGACTGGAACAGCACATTACGTCCACATGCTAACACGTTTTTATTGGTCTTTTTCACTAACGCACATGTACATTAGCATGAGGGGTGAGATACACGTACACACGTGGTTTCCGTTTTCAATTACGGAGTGGAATAGAGTGTCTCCCGACATGTCAGGCCAATAGATGTTGTATGTGGTGGCCATCATTTGCTGCACACAATTGCAATCGCTGGCGTAATAAATGTCGTACACGCCGCAGTACATCTGGTGTAATGTCGCCGCAGGCTGCCACAGTACGTTGTTTCTTATCCTCTGGGGTTGTAGGCACATCACGGTACACATCATCCTTTAACGTACCCCACAGAAAGAAGTCCAGAGGTGTAAGATCAGGACAACGGGCTGGCCAATTTACGCGTCCTCCACGTCCTATGAAACGCCCGTCGAACATCCTGTTAATGGTCAGCCTAGTGTTAATTGCGGAATGTGCAGGAGCACCATCATGCTGATACCACATGCGTCGGCGCGTTTCCAGTGGGACACACTCTATTCCACTCCGTAATTGAAAACGGAAACCACGTGTGTACGTTTACCTCACCCCTCATGATAATGCACATGTGCGTCAGTGAAAAAGACCAATAAAAAGGTGTTAGCATGTTGACGTAATGTGCTGTTCCAGTCTCTTCTGTACCTAAGGTCCACCACCGTTCCCTTTGGATCCCTATGTAGTTCGGTGCTCTCCGATACACACGATCCAACAGCGGAGGAGTGGTACTCAAGCGTCAACTTTAGGTTACAATATCTCCGGATGTAATTAACATTTTACAATGCAACAAACGGCACTGATTACGTATTTGTTTATATGTTCAGATGTGCTAACAAAACTAACGGGGTTCCATTTAAAAAAACGTAGGTTTGTGTTAAAAAACATACTTCCGTGCATTTTTTATGGTTTGTATTAAGCAATTACACTAGCCCCTCTCCTCACGTTCGGTCTGTGCAATCGATTCGTCAGTATTTGATGTACTTTACGAAAAGGTCCAGCGGTAACGTTAGGTGATTCACCCTGTATATAATCACCGAAATGGAAGATGTCGTACTGTACACCAAGCACATCGTACCCCTTTTACATATGTGCCTTCCATCCGAGAGCAAGTAATAGACTCCTTGCAACATTCTCTATCATTACGTACCACTGGACAGACACTACCGACAGCGGGGCAGGGAATTATCGTCCCAATCTTAGGCTGCCATTACCATTACAACGCAAATGGATGCATTTGGAGTGGTGCTGTGACCAGGAAACAGGAACTGGTGATGAATGGCGTTATTATGTGTTTAGTGATGAACTGCAAGCTCCACCATCCAGGATGACTCATCGCCGGTGAGTATGGCGGCGTCCCGGGGAGAGGTCCCACTTTTCCAATCTTTTAGAAGGGCACAGTAGTGTGTAGTTACTGACGTCCTGGCGTGGGGAGTCATCAGACATGACTGTAGGTTACAGCCGGTAGTGACTGAGGGAACTCTGACAGCACAACGGTACGTCACGGCCATCCTTCGTCCTCATGTGATGACTCTGATGTAGCAACATTGTGGTACCATCTCTGAACAGGAAAATTCTCGTCCACACATGGAACGTGTTTTTATGAACTGAGGGACTCCCGTCGACAGCTAGATCGCCAGATCTGTCCGCGATAGAATGTGTGTGGGACCAGCTAGGACATCTCAGTGCCATTATCCAGGACATCAAATACCAGCATAACAGTTGTGGGTCATCTTGCCTCGAAAGAGGATACAGTGGCTTTATGGCACCCTTCCAAACCGAATCACTGCATGCATCGTCATACTCGTAAGTGGGCTCATACCTTCAAGTTCTTTGAAAATTTGATTCGATATTGTAATCACTGAAATAACACCGTCTACCCTGTTAACCCGTGAAGTTTCATTTCGTTTCCCCTTCTGAGTGCTTCACACTTTTTGTCAGGCAGTGTAGCTCCAGTGATAGGCCGCTCGAATTGCTAGCGGTCTCGCTCCGCCTGCCGAGCGGACTGCTCCAAACAACCCACGTTGTTGAAGGGTAACCTGCAGTGCAGTTGCGGCCTCGCGACACGCTGGCACAAAACATTGGTTGTATTAAGAATTCCGTTTATTTTGCATTCATCTCTATTGAGTAGTTTCGGCTGTGTAGCCATTTTAAGTACTTGTCTCAAATACATGTACGAAATATATAACTACCATTGGTTGTTTTCTTGAAAGGAATACAGAGAACTACATAGTAGGACTCATGAATTAGTCATAAGTGCGTTAAGGTTGAGATGTTTTACTTAAATAGAATTAAAGTGGTAGAAATGAGCACTGATTTAGCAGTAATTCTTCTTGTGTTTAATTTTATTGGATACTAGAGAAACCCCTCACCTTTTTTTCCGCTGTGTGACTTAACGAAAGCCGGCCGGAATGGCCGAGCTGTTCTAGGCGCTACAGTCTGGAACCGCGCCACCGCTACGGTCGCAGGTTCGAATCCTGCCTCGAGCATGGATGTTTGTGATGTCCTTAGGTTCGATAGGTTTAAGTAGTTCTAAGTTCTAGAGGACTGATGACCTCAGAAGTTAAGTCCCGTAGTGCTCAGAGCCATTGGAACCATTTTTGAACTTAACGAAAGCCTAGACTGTATCCCAAATACGTTATACTATGTCACCCATCTTTTGCTTTTTCGACTAAACAGTCAGTGATATTTTTATTATTTTCTTTTTTTTTTATTACGTTACGCTTGATATGCATTTCACACAATCACTTCAAAACTTCGATGATTTCAGAATATAGAGTTTTTTGAACAAAACAATGACAGCCATTGCGACTGACTTATCATTCAAATGAGTTAATTTAATAGGTTAGAGCGTTTTAAGTCTGCTGTCTGTTTTCTGTTACCTTATACATCGTTCTGTTAACCATTTTGTGAATAAAACAAGTCCTTTTCTCTTTAGTACTATTTTTTACTCCTCAGGTGCTTGGAAATGTGAAACATAATGCGCCTGAAGAATTTCGAATTCTCTGTTTCGCGGACAGTCACACATGTAATCATTATGTATTCAGTTTTCTGTGTTTCCCCTGAACCCGATAAGACCACAAACAAAATATGCATAGAATTGTTTATGTTATAATTGTATGAATAGTGCACAAAAAATGTTTCTTAGTAGCATAAAAAGTAATGGATGATGAAAATTTTAATCCTTCCACACTGTGGACAAGCTGTGACATGAAATCTGAGAGTGATTATTTATTATTTTTGAACTATATGACAGCAAAATTATTACAGCGTTAAGAGGAAAATAATTAAATAAAATAAAGTAATAAATACACTCACTACTATTGATAATTATTATCTTACAGCAGAAACAGTTAATTTGAACTTACTAATCATGGACATGGAATGGAAATAGAACGGTCACAGACTGTTAGACACTATGCCAGCATTACCATGCAATGAGCTCAGTAAACCAGGTCAATTCTAAATTTGAATGGTTGGGTAAGGTGACAGTCTAGATTACTGCAGCTGAATTTTTTCTCATTCCATTCACATTGAAGCTTGAGAGGAATCATTGATTATATGCCTCTAGAAGCTATTATTTGTCTCTATTGGAATGACATTTAGGAGGCCGACAATAGGTCTACCAGGGCGTGCTGAAAACCAATGCTTCGAATTTATTATGTGAAAACCGTAGCCGGCCGCGGCGGTCTAGCGGTTCTGGCGCTGCAGTCCGGAACCGCGGGACTGCTACGGTCGCAGGTTCGAATCCTGCCTCGGGCATGGGTGTGTGTGATGTCCTTAGATTAGTTAGGTTTAAGTAATTCTAAGTTCTAGGGGACTTAGGACCTAAGATGTTGAGTCCCATAGTGCTCAGAGCCATTTGAACCATTTTTTGAAAACCGTTAAAACATTTTAAATATAAAAGCTTTACTTACATTCTACATCTCTATTCTTCATGTCTACATACACTACTGGCCATTAAAATTGCTACACTACGAAGATGACGTGGTACAGATGAGAAATTTAACCGACAGAAAGAAAATGCCGTGATATGCAAATTATTAGCTTTTCAGAGCATTCACACAAAGTTGGCGTCGGTGGCGACACCTACAACGTGCTGACATGAGGAAAGTTTCCAACCGATTTCTCATACACAAACAGCTATTGAACGCCGTTGCCTGGTGAAACGTCGTTGTTATGTCTCGTGTAAGGAGGATCAATGCGTACTATCACGTTTCCGACTTTGATAAAGTTCGGAATGTAGTCTATTGCGAATGCAGTTTATCGTATAGCGACGTTGCTGCTCGCGTTGGTCGAGATCCAATGACTGTTAGCAGAATATGGAATCGGTGGGTTCAGGAGGGTAATAAGGAACGCCGTGCTGGATCCCAACGGCCTCGTATCACTAGCAGTCGAGATGACAGGCATCTTATCCGCATGGCTGTAACTAATCGTGCAGCCACGTCTCGATCCCTGAGTCAACAGATGGGGACGTTTGTAAGACAACAACCATCTGCACGAACAGTTCGACGACGTTTGCAGCAGCATGGGCTATCAGCTCGGGGACAATGGCTGCGGTTACCCTTGACGCTGCATCACAAACAGGAGCGCCTGTGATGGTGTACTCAACGACGAACCTGGGTGCAGCAATGGAAAAACGTCATTTTTTCGGATGAATCCAGGTTCTGTTTACAGCATCATGGTGGTCGCATCCGTGTTTGGCGACATCGCGGTGAACGCACATTGGAAGCGTGTATTCGTCATCGCCATACTGGCGTACCAACCGTCGTGATTGTATGGAGTGCCATTGGTTACACGTCTCGGTCACCTCTTGTTCGCATTGACGGCACTTTGAACTGTGGACGTTACATTTCAGATGTGTTACGACCCGTGGTGGGAATTTAAGGAGATGGGACCTGGATAAACTGAAAGAACCAGAGGTTGTAGAGAGTTTCAGGGAGAGCATAAGGGAACAATTGACAGGAATGGGGGAAAGAAATACAGTAGAAGAAGAATGGGTAGCTTTGAGGGATGAAGTAGTGAAGGCAGCAGAGGATCAAGTAGGTAAAAAGACGAGGGCTAGTAGAAATCCTTGGGTAACAGAAGAAATATTGAATTTAATTGATGAAAGGAGAAAATATAAAAATGCAGTAAGTGAAGCAGGCAAAAAGGAATACAAACGTCTCAAAGATGAGATCGACAGGAAGTGCAAAATGGCTAAGCAGGCATGGCTAGAGAACAAATGTAAGGATGTGGAGGCTTATCTCACTAGGGGTAAGATAGATACTGCCTACAGGAAAATTAAAGAGACCTTTGGAGATAAGAGAACCACTTGTATGAACATCAAGAGCTCAGATGGAAACCCAGTTCTAAGCAAAGATGGGAAAGCAGAAAGGTGGAAGGAGTATATAGAGGGTCCATACAAGGGCGATGCACTTGAGGACAATATTATGGAAATGGAAGAGGATGTAGATGAAGATGAAGTGGGAGATACGATACTGCGTGAAGAGTTTGACAGAGCACTGAAAGACCTGAGTCGAAACAAGGCCCCCGGAGTAGACAACATTCCATTGGAACTACTGACGGCCTTGGGAGAGCCAGTCCTGACAAAACTCTACCATCTGGTGAGCAAGATGTATGAAACAGGCGAAATACCCTCAGACTTCAAGAAGAATATAATAATTGCAATCCCAAAGAAAGCAGGTGTGGACAGATGTGAAAATTACCGAACAATCAGTTTAATAAGCCACAGCTGCAAAATACTAACACGAATTCTTTACAGACGAATGGAAAAACTAGTAGAAGCCGACCTCGGGGAAGATCAGTTTGGATTCCGTAGAAATACTGGAACACGTGAGGCAATACTGACCTTACGACTTATCTTAGAAGAAAGATTAAGGAAAGGCAAAACTACGTTCCTAGCATTTGTAGACTTAGAGAAAGCTTTTGACAATGTTGACTGGAATACTCTCTTTCAAATTCTAAAGGTGTCAGGGGTAAAATACAGGGAGCGAAAGGCTATTTACAATTTGTACAGAAACCAGATGGCAGTTATAAGAGTCGAGGGGCATGAAAGAGAAGCAGTGGTTGGGAAGAGAGTAAGACAGGGTTGTAGCCTCTCCCCGATGCTATTCAATCTGTATATTGAGCAAGCAGTAAAGGAAACAAAAGAAAAATTCGGAGAAGGTATTAAAATCCATGGAGAAGAAATAAAAACGTTGAGGTTCGCCGATGACATTGTAATTCTGTCAGAGACAGCAAAGGACTTGGAAGAGCAGTTGAACGGAATGGATAGTGTCTTGAAGGGAGGATATAAGATGAACATCAACAAAAGCAAAACGAGGATAATGGAATGTAGTCGAATTAAGTCGGGTGATGTTGAGGGTATTAGATTAGGAAATGAGACACTTAAAGTAGTAATGGAGTTTTGCTATTTGGGGAGCAAAATAACTGATGATGGTCGAAGTAGAGAGGATATAAAATGTAGACTGGCAATGGCAAGGAAAGCGTTTCTGAAGAAGAGAAATTTGTTAACATCGAGTATAGATTTAAGTGTCAGGAAGTCATTTCTGAAAGTATTTGTATGGAGTGTAGCCATGTATGGAAGTGAAACATGAACGGTAAATAGTTTGGACAAGAAGAGAATAGAAGCTTTCGAAATGTGGTGCTACAGAAGAATGCTGAAGATTAGATGGGTAGATCACATAACTAATGAGGAAGTATTGAATAGGACTGGGGAGAAGAGAAGTTTGTGGCACAACTTGACCAGAAGAAGGGATCGGTTGGTAGGACATGTTCTGAGGCATCAAGGGATCACCAATTTAGTATTGGAGGGCAGCGTGGAGGATAAAAATCGGAGGGGGAGACCAAGAGATGAATACACTAAGCAGATTCAGAAAGATGTAGGTTGCAGTAGGTACTGGAAGATGAAGAAGCTTGCACAGGATAGAGTAGCATGGAGAGCTGCATCAAACCAGTCTCAGGACTGAAGACCACAACAACAACACTACCCGTGGCTCTACCCTTCATTCAATCCCTGCGAAACCCTACATTTCAGCAGGATAATGCAAGACCGCATGTTGCAGGTTCTGGATACAGAAAATGTTCGACTGCTGCCCTGGCCAGCACATTTCCAGATCTCTCACCAATTGTTAACGTCTGGTCAATGGTGGCCGAGCAACTGGCTCGTCACAATACGCCAGTCACTACTCTTGATTAACTGTGGTATCGTGTTGAAGCTGCATGGGCAGCTGTACCTGTACACGACATCCAAGCTCTGTTTGACTCAATGCCCAGGTGTATCAAGGCCGTTATTACGGCCAGAGGTGGTTGTTCTGGGTACTAATTTCTCAGGGTCTATGCACCCAAATAGCGTGAAAATGTAATCACATGTCAGTTCTATTATATTATATTTGTCCAATGAATACCCGTTTATCATCTGCATTTCTTCTTGGTGTAGCAATTTTAGTGTCCAGGAGTGTTTTTGCGGCCGTCTGCCTGTAGAGGGCTCCGTATAGTAAGTAGTGTGTAAAATGGCGATGTGTGACGTAATTATGTCAGTGCGTGAGAAACAGAGTGTTGTAATCGAGCTTCGAATTCGAAGAGCTCGTCCACGCATGGAGCACCCTCGCCTTCAGCATGACAATGCCACACCGCACGCGAGCGCTGCGACATCTGCAACATTCCAACACCTTGCGTTCACTCATCAGTCATACAGTCCCGACTTGACTCCATCCCATTTTCATCCCATTCCAAAATTTAAAGAACAAGTTCGAGGACTTCACGTTGATAGTGATGAAGCGGTGGTAGCAGAGGTGAGGCTACGGCTCCGTCAACGAAGTGAAACATTCTACAGTGCTACAGTGGTGGCATGAACAAACTTGTCAGTCGATGGGAGAAATGTGTTCGTTGCCAGGGTGATTATGTTGAGAAATAAATATACAGACATGAAGATTAAAGCTGTATAATGGTAATAACGTATGTTTCATTTAAAGACTTACGAGCTTTCACTTAAAAAATGAGAAGCATTACTTTTCAGTACGTCCTCGTGGATTCCGTATGAAAGCATTCATCCACGAGGCAAACACTTACATTTCCTCTCTTGCCGCTTTTTCTTCCACGTGTCATGATAAAGTAATATGATTTTTACGTGAAAGTCATTGCAATACAATTACCATTTCCTACTACCTAAAGAACAGTAAACATGACATATTTTTATTAGAGTGTAGAAACCAAAACGGTGCATTAGCTCGTTAAAACCAAGCATCACACTTCAATTATTTTCCGAAAAGCGTCGAGTGATGGTTAAATTGCAAAAATAAAAGTCGTAAATGCCAGCGGCTTTATTACGTCAAAAGCGAAACCGCTGAGACTGATTAGCGACGTGAGAAGGAGGAATAAATTGCATTAACGAGCCAATGCAAACTTAGGCGACCTGAGCTCTAAGCCCCAGGTCAGCGCCCCGCTGTTTGACGTGCAATCCGAAACGCGCCCTCGGTTTTGTGTTCGCCCACACCCGCGAACTTGGCCTTGTCAAAGGTGAAAGCAGATAGTTTACGGTCTACACGAACAAAGCGGATGGTATCCTCCTCATTTTTACAACATCTGATGTTGTAGAGCATTTGAAACTACACGTTAACACTTCTATTGATCCGAAGATGACGTCTCAGATTTCACGTAGGAAAAGAAACTGCATCGATCCGCGGAGCACTCCCACGTCTGAAATCTTTTATTTTCCTTTCGTCCGTCGTTTATCTCATGCAGTACAGGAACGAGGAGTTGCAGCGCCAGTGATCATATTTCACAAGCCAGAAAGAAACTGGGTCCCACCCACGCCCGCCCACAACGCCGCTCGCTGGCTCGGTGTCACTGCTATCAGTTCCATTCTAGCTCTCGTGCGCTGTTATGACCGAGTGGCTGACGCTCCTCACAGGAAAATAACAGTAAATAAAGCATCGCTTCGCTGCGTTGTCATATTATGAAGCAGAAGACAAGCTGATGTATGATCTCTTGTTCGAATGATTAGACTTGCTTCGTAGGTGTTAAACCTACTATCATTCGTTTGAAAAATACTTACTTGTTTCTTTGAAGATTTTTCTTTTTTACAAATTTCTGTCCCTTCCAGGGTTTTACACTGCCTGCCACAGAAATCTGTAGTTATGTCATTAGTGCAAACGTCGTAGTAAGTATACTAAATGAATTATGGAATGTCTAGCATTGTTGATCTGGTAGTCAAGCTCTACCCAACACACATTAAACAAAAATCATTTTTAATGAGCGATAGGTGGATAGGAATTTAAAATCTGCTTAGCATATTATCTTGAGGTAATTCAACCAGTAACTGTGCTTTCTAGCATATCAGATGGGGAAAGTTACACCGAATGCACATACTTTCAAACGCCAGTTACTAATTGACCATTTTCTTAAGTTGCATATTCGTTTATTGTAACTCCGTATTTAGTCAGTTGCAGGCTAAGGCCTTTATTAGTCATGCTGTGTGTCAGAATCACAAATTACTTAAATTATTTTATATTCACTCATTCAACACAAATGCAAAAACAACGATCCTATTGTAAAATCTAATGTGTACACAAGGACTAAGACTTGCCATGCAAAACTAATTGAAGTGAACAAGCAATAATCATGCCGGCCGGTGTGGCCGTGCGGTTCTAGGCGCTTCAGTCTAGAACCGCGTGACCGCTACGGTCGCAGGTTCGAATCTTGCCTCGGGCATGGATGTGTGTGATGTCCTTAGGTTAGTTAGGTTTAAGTAGTTCTAAGTTCTAGGGGACTGATGACCACAGATGTTAAGTCCCATAGTGCTCAGAGCCATTTGAACCATTTTGTGTACTAAATAAAACAAATGATTTTTTTGCGTACTGCAGACTGGTAGACACAAAGTAACACATACACCATTTGATCAAAAGTATCCGGTAATGTGGAATAGACTGGTAGATGTCACAGGAGGATGACGCACCATTATAAAGAGAGGCGGGGAGTGTCGCGCTGCCAGTAGGGAAGTAACAGCAGAATGGATCGGTAAAAAAAATGTTCAGGTGTGAGTGAAATCTTATGGGACTTAACTGCTAAGGTCATCAGTCCCTAAGCTTACACACTACTTAACCTATATTATCCTAAGGACAAACACACATACCCATGCCCGAGGGAGGACTGGAACCTCCGCCGGGACCAGCCGCACAGTCCATGACTGCAGCGCCTCAGACCGCTCGGATAATCCCGCATGGCAATGGATCGGTCAGTAGGGATCTGTGACTTCGAACGTTCACTAGTCATAGGATGTCACTTCAGTAACAAATCCATCAGGGATATTTCAACCCTTCCAAATCCCCAAAAATTGACTGTTGGTGATGTGATTGTGAAATGGAAACAAGAAGCAACAAGCTCACATAAAGTAAGAGCAGACAGACCTCATATTACTGAAGGACAGAGACTGTCGATCATTGTCGAGGGTGGTTGTAAAACATCGCGTTACAATCAGCGGAAGGAATCACGGGTGAGTTCCAAAGTTCTCCCGGCAGCGCTGCTTGCACAAAGACTGCTCGTAGAGAGTTAAAGAGAATGGGCTACCACAGTCGAGCAGCTCCTCGTAAGCTACACATTTCTGTAGTCAGTACTAAGCGACCCTTGAGGTCCTATAAAGAGCAACGCCGTTAGACATAGGATGACTGTAGACGAACTTTTGGGTTTGGCGAATTCCCGGTGGACGTTACCTATCATCATGTGTGGTACCAACAGTAAAGTACGGAGGAGATGGTGTTACGGTATGGGAGTGTTTCTCGTGGTAAGGATGTGATTCCCTTATAGCGCTTAAGGAAACATCAAATACGGAAGGATATGAACATATTTTAATGCATTGTGACTGCGAGCAGTAGAGGAATTGTTCGGAGACGGTGATTGCTTGTATCAGCATGACAATGTACTCTGTCATAAGAAGTACCTATGAGGCAGTGGTTTGTGGACAGTTACGTTCCTGAAATGGAGTGGCCCGCCAGAGTTCCGACCTAAGCCCAAGGGAACACCTCTGGGATGAGTTAGAACGGCGATTTTGCTCCAAACCCCAGCATCCGACATCACTACTTGCTCTGGTTTCGGCCTTTAGGAAGAATGGGCTGCCACTCCTCCGTATACATTCAGATACCTCATTGAAACTGCGCAGATTTCAAGCCGTCATCAAGGCGGACGGTGAACACACCCCACACTAATGTCAACTAATAGGTGTCCGTATACTTTGATCAGATAGTGTATACATTTTCATTTAAAAAACTTCTTTTTGGGCGTCAGCTACTTTTCTTTCACATGCCCTGGTGGCGTAAATGTGAGCAGCAGCATGAATACGAGCCAACACGACTCCGATGCGGGTGTATAAGCATCGATTGTAGAAGACAAAAAAGGTAACGATAAATAAATATGCAGTTAAGTCCGGTTTGATAACTCGGCTAGACTGAAAAATCTTTCACCCACACGAAAAAATTGTTAGAACTGACACATCCTTAGACCAAGGAAGCGGCAGTTTTAGCGCAATAAGACCAAATTGCTGTCATATGATCACAACACTGTGAAGTTTACCATGAACTAATATACGTATTTTCACATGTTATCAGATCACGTCTCAGATGGCTTGCTGTTTTTCTGATGCATTCCCTGGCACACAGATACTTAATAGGATGTGACCACAAGGATAACGCCTCCCTCCCACCCATCACAAGATCAGAAGGTCCTTTGCTACCCAAAAAAGAATGAAAACAAAAAATAAAACGGAAAAGACAAGTAAAAGCTGAAAATACGATATAGTTCAGCGAACGTTCCGAAAAAAAATTATCAGGTTGGTGGTCAGCAGTTGACTCCATCGGAACTTCGAGAATTTCTGTCCTTTCTGATTTTGGCAAAGCTCCCACACAGCTGACAGATACATTGAATAGCCAAAGAAACTGGTACACCAGCGTAATATCGTGCAGGTCCCCGTGAGTACGCAAAAGTGCCGCAACGCGACGTGGCATGGACTCGACTAATGTCTGAAGTAGTGCTGGAGGGAAATGACAACATGAATCCTGCACGACTGTCCATAAATCTGTAAGAGTACGAGAGGTTGGAGATCTCTGCTGAATATTACTTTGAAAGGTATCCCAGATATGCTCAATAATGTTCATGTCTGGGGAGTTTGGTGGCCAGCGGAAGTGTTTGAACTCAGAAGAATGTTCCTGGAGCAACTCTATAGCAAGTCTGGACGTGTGAGTTGTCACATTGTCCTGCTGGAATTGCCCACGTCCGTCGGAATGCATAATGAACATGAGTGGATGCTGATATCAGACAGGATGCTTACGCACGTGTCAACTGTCAGAGTCGTATCTAAACATATCACGGGTCCCATATCACTTCAACAGCACAAGTCCCATACCAATACAGAGCCGTCACCAGCTTGAACAGTACCCTGCTGACATGCAGGGCCCGTGGATACATGAGGTTGTCTCCATACCTCTACACGTCCATCAGCTCAGTAAAATTTGAAACGATACTCGTCCGACCAGGCAACACGTTTCCAGTCATCAACAGCTCAGTGTCGGTGTTGACAGGCCCAGGCGAGGTGTAAAGCTTTATGTCGTGCTGTCATCAAGGGTACACGAGTGGGCCCATATCGATGATGTTTCGTTGAATGGTTCACACGCTGACATTTGTTAATGACCCAGCATTGAAATCTAGAGCTATTTGTGGAAGGGGTGCACTTCTGTCACGTTGAAAGATTCTCTTCAGTCGTCGTTGGTCCCGTTCTTGTAGAATCTTGTTCCGGTCGCAGCGATGTCGGAGATTTGATGTTTTACCGAATTCCTGATATTCACAGTACACTCGTGAAATGGTCGTACGGGAAAATCCCCACTTCATCACTACCTCGGTGATGCTTTGGCCCACCGCTCGTGCACCGACTATAACACCAGGATCAAACTCACTTAAAACTTGATAACACGCCTTTGTAGCAGCAGTAACCGATCTATCAACTGCGCCAACCACTTGTGGTCTTATACAGGCGTGGCCCACTGCAAAGCCATATTCTGCCTATTTACTTATCTCTGTATTTAAATACGCATGACTATATCAATTTCTTTGGTGCTTCATTGTATATGACAAGCGTTTCGCTTTGACAGCCTCTTACCTCAGGAAGAACTCACTCCCCTTCATTGAAGGTAACCAGGAGGCATATACAAGCCATTAGAGGCAGCTGTCACTGAAGAAGGGATGAAGCCACAGGGAATGTCTTGCAGAACAGGCGGTTGTGTAGGAAGAGAATTGTGTCAATGGGTGGATAAAGAGACACAGGATAATTCTCCGATCACGAGAGTGTCTCGTGATGCTTACATTGCAGTCGGTGCATAAGACATACAATGGAGGTGCAACTAGCACATTAAAATATATGTCTCCGTCGCCCGCTCCTGCCGTTCTCTCTCCATGTTACTGACAAACGTTTGCAATGTTAAGCAATCACTGTCATTTTCAGGGCTTTCAGAATTTCGTCACCATGTATTTTATACAGATACGTAATACTATTTAGGATATTTTCCTTAGCTGACGTCATTGTAATTATAGTGCACATAAGTAGAGCAACAGCGCTACCACCCCAAAGTACCATTATCCAAGTTGGCGGAGATGACGTCATCCAGGATGGTGGCCATGACGTCAGCTGATGACGCAAGTACCGTTATCCAAGATGGCGGATTTTGGCGGGAAGTTTGAATTTTGGTGGGAATGTGCAACGCCCCCCTCCACCAGAAAAATGGCAGGAAGCTCAAATTCCAAGAGGCTAATGCACCACACCACGGTTATCTCTACTAAGCAAAGAAAATCGCATGAAGATAACTCACTAGGCCTACCTCCACTAACCTAAGTCACCTGACCGCCACTTCCTCCTATGAACTGGCGCCAAGTTTGAATTTTGATGGTAAACAAAGCTCACTTGGGGTTTTGCTGCTTATCTAAGAAAATGGCGCCGAAGAAAGCATATTTGTACTAACCTCAGTCGCACGACCGCCAACTCCTCCTAAGCATTCGTGGGAAAAGGACTTGTAGATATGTCTTTATTATTTAACCAATTTCAAGCAGGTGTGTTCGCCACTCGGTCCAGAGCCCAACTGACTTACCACACATCGCCACCAGCAGAGGGCGCTCTCATGACGTCAGGTGATGACACAAGTACTGTAATCCAAGATGGCGGCACCCAGTGTGTTCACCACGAGGTCCAGAGTCCAACTTACGTAGTACATTTCGTCGCCTCCAGAGGGCGCTACCGTGACTTCAGCTGTTGACGCAAGTACCGTTATTCAAGATGGCTGCATACATTTTGTTCGCCACGTGGCCTAGTACATATTGCCAGCACCATAGGGCGTTACCATGACGTCAGCTGATGATGCAAGTACCGTTATTCAAGATGACTGCATACATTTTGTTTGCCATGTGCTCTGCACGACCCCATTACGTGATCCAAGACAGTCGCTCACTGTAAGTCAAACACACATCACTCCTGTAGTCAAGCGCTGAGAGAGAGAGAGAGAGAGAGAGAGATGCTGTAATGCTTTCTCTCTCACATGCCTATAACGGCGTGTGCCGTGTGTGTAGAGCTCACGGGCGCCACAGATAGTCTTCTGGAAATATGCTAGCGAATGTAACTGAACACATGACACCCACATCGTACATTTAACGTATCAATTACCTAAGTACTTAATTCCAATTCAATTTTTATGATATTCCATAAATGAATGTACGATTTCGATATTCAATTACGAAATGAGAATTTTCACATTATCCCACTACGAGCGCAGTGTTCATTCATTCATTACATAGCACCCCCTACCCCTAGAATGCTGCACTCTTATTGGCTACTGCATTACTCACGTGATTCTACGTCACAGAACCCCAGATGGTGGTGTGTAGGGGGAAAATGGCGCTAAAATGACTCAGGCTGCGCTGGGCTGCTGGGGAGAGTAAGGAAGGAGTGCACTCTATTTATTTTGGAACATATTATTTATCACACTGATACAAAAGACATGCTTGGGGTCACGCCACACAGCCCAAAGATCTGTAAACTACTCCTAAATAACGCTTTCCAGACACGCAAACAACTCCTAATTTACCCAAATAATTTAAGTACAGACATGCAACCTCCTCCTAAATATTGCAGCACAGTGATGTGTAGACATGCTCAGTAGTCGTAAACTGTCCAAATAACGCATAGCACAGCCTACATAACTGCTCGCAAAATAATGCAACTCTTCGGGGGCAGGTGGAGGCTTTGTCTGTTAGGCTCATCGAGCTCGAGGCGCAGGCGTCGGCTCGTAGTGGCGTTGGGGCAACTGTGGTGAGACCTATGCCTACTCCGGTGGCCTTGGAATCACATGGAACCCCTGATGTCGCTGCGTCTTCCGGCAGTGAGCATCTTACCGGTCAGCCATCACTCCAGGGTGAATGGCGGACAGTGGTGGGCTCTCGCGTGCCTGGCCGAAAGGCGAAGGTGGGATCTGGCCGCGTGGCAGCTGCCTTACCCCTTTCCAACAGGTACGGGGTGCTTCCTAGTGGTGATGACATCGTTTCCGAGCCACCACAGGATGCCTCGCCTGTTGGGCCAGTGGCCGATTCTCCGGCAAGGTCCCGACAGTCACAGAGGGCGGGCCTATTAGTTATAGGGAGCTCCAACGTTAGGCGGGTTATGGAGCCCCTCAGGAAAATAGCGGGTAGGTCGGGGAAGAATGCCAGTGTGCACTCGGTGTGCTTGCCGGGGGGTCTCGTCCGTAATGTGGAGGAGGCCCTTCCGGCAGCTATTGAACGCACTGGGTGTGACCGGCTGCAGATAGTAGCACATGTCGGAACGAATGACGCCTGCCGCTTGGGTTCTGAGGCCATCCTTGGTTCCTTCCGGCGGCTGGCTGATTTGGTGAAGACAACCAGCATCGCACGCGGAGTGCAAGCTGAGCTTAATATCTGCAGCATAGTGCCCAGAGTCGATCGCGGTCCTCTGGTTTGGAGCCGTGTGGAGGGTCTAAACCAGAGGCTCAGACGACTCTGCGACTATAATGGTTGCAAATTCATCGACCTCCGTTATTGGGTGGAGAACTGTAGGGCCCCCCTAGACAGGTCAGGCGTGCACTACACACCGGAAGCAGCTACTAGGGTAGCAGAGTACGTGTGGCGTGCACACGGGGGTTTTTTAGGTTAGAGGGACCCCCCCTTGGGCGAAACGATAAAATACCTGACGGCTTACCAGAGAGGACATTATCATCGTTGATAAAGAATGTCCGTCCTCAGAGACCAAAAACAGGAAAAGTTAACGTAATATTGGTAAACTGCAGGAGTATCCAGGGCAAGGTTCCTGAATTAGTATCTCTTATTGAAGGAAATAGTGCGCATATAGTATTAGGAACGGAAAGTTGGTTAAAACCGGAAGTGAACAGTAACGAAATCCTAGACACAGAATGGAATATATACCGCAAGGATAGGATAAACGCCAATGGTGGAGGAGTATTTATAGCAGTAAAGAATTCAATAATATCCAGTGAAGTTATTAGCGAATGCGAATGTGAAATAATCTGGGTTAAGCTAAGTATCAAAGGTGGGTCAGATATGATAGTCGGATGCTTCTATAGACCACCTGCATCAGCAACCGTAGTAGTTGAGCGCCTCAGAGAGAACCTGCAGAACGTCGTGAAGAAGTTTCGTGATCATACTATTGTAATAGGGGGAGACTTCAATCTACCAGGTATAGAATGGGATAGTCACACAATCAGAACTGGAGCCAGGGACAGAGACTCTTGTGACATTATCCTGACTGCCTTGTCCGAGAATTACTTCGAGCAGATAGTTAGAGAACCAACTCGTGAAGCTAACGTTTTAGACCTCATAGCAACAAATAGACCGGAACTTTTCGACTCCGTGAATGTAGAAGAGGGTATCAGTGATCATAAGTCAGTGGTTGCATCAATGACTACAAGTGTAATAAGAAATGCCAAGAAAGGAAGGAAAATATATTTGCTTAACAAGAGTGATAGGGCACAAATCGCAGAATATCTGAGTGACCACCATCAAACGTTCATTTCTGAGGAAGAGGATGTGGAACAAAAATGGAAAAAATTCAGAAACATCGTCCAGTACGCCTTAGATAAGTTCGTACCGACTAAGGTCCAAAGCGAGGGGAAAGATCCACCGTGGTATAACAATCATGTACGAAAGGTACTACGGAAACAAAGAAAACTTCATCATAGGTTTAAGAGTAGTCGAATCATAGCTGATAAGGAAAAGCTGAACGAAGCGAAAAATAGCGTAAAGAGAGCAATGAGAGAAGTATTCAACGAATTCGAACATAAAACATTGGCAAACAATCTAAACAAGAACCCTAAAAAGTTTTGGTCATATGTAAAATCGGTAAGCGGATCTAAATCCCCTATTCAGTCACTCGTTGACCACGATGGCACCGAAACAGAGGACGACCGAAGAAAGGCAGAAATACTGAATTCAGTGTTCCGAAACTGTTTCACTGCGGAAAATCGTAACACGGTCCCTGACTTCAGCCGTCGCACGGACGCCAAAATGGAAAATATTGAAATAAACGATATCGGAATTGAAAAACAACTGCTATCACTTAGTAGCGGAAAAGCATCCGGACCAGACGAGATACCCTTAAGATTCTACAGTGATTATGCTAAAGAACTTGCCCCCTTACTATCAGCAATTTATCGTAGATCGCTGGAAGAACGTAAAGTACCTAGCGACTGGAAGAAAGCGCAGGTCGTTCCCATTTTCAAGAAGGGTCATAAATCAGATGCGAATAATTATAGGCCTATTTCGCTTACGTCAATCTGTTGTAGAATAATGGAACATGTTTTGTGTTCTCGTATTATGACGTTCTTAGATAATACAAATCTCCTTCATCATAACCAACATGGATTCCGCAAACAGAGATCATGTGAAACTCAGCTCGCCCTATTTGCCCAAGAAATTCACAGTGCCGTAGACACTGGCGAGCAGATTGATGCCGTATTCCTGGACTTCAGGAAGGCATTTGATACGGTTCCGCACTTACGTTTAATGAAAAAAATACGAGCTTACGGAATATCGGACCAGGTTTGTGATTGGATTCAGGATTTCCTAGAAGAAAGAACTCAACATGTCATTCTTAACGGTTCAAAATCTGCAGATGTAGAGGTAATTTCGGGAGTACCGCAAGGAAGCGTGATAGGACCTTTATTGTTTACAATATACATAAATGACTTAGTTGACAACATCGGTAGCTCCGTGAGGCTATTTGCAGATGACACGGTTGTCTACAAGAAAGTAGCAACATCAGAAGACTCGTACGTACTCCAGGAAGACCTGCAGAGGATTAATGCATGGTGCGACAGCTGGCAGCTTTCCCTAAACGTAGATAAATGTAATATAATGCGCATACATAGGGGCAGAAATCCATTCCAGTACGATTATGCCATAGGTGGTAAATCATTGGAAGCGGTAACGACCGTAAAATACTTAGGAGTTACTATCCGGAGCGATCTGAAGTGGAATGATCACATAAAACAAATAGTGGGAAAAGCACACGCCAGGTTGAGATTCATAGGAAGAATTCTAAGAAAATGTGACTCATCGACGAAAGAAGTAGCTTACAAAACGCTTGTTCGTCCGATTCTTGAGTATTGCTCATCAGTATGGGACCCTTACCAGGTTGGATTAATAGAAGAGATAGACATGATCCAGCGGAAAGCAGCGCGATTCGTCATGGGGACATTTAGTCAGCGCGAGAGCGTTACGGAGATGCTGAACAAGCTCCAGTGGCGGACACTTCAAGAAAGGCGTTACGCAATACGGAGAGGTTTATTATCGAAATTACGAGAGAGCACATTCCGGGAAGAGATGGGCAACATATTACTACCGCCCACATATATCTCGCGTAATGATCACAACGAAAAGATCCGAGAAATTAGAGCAAATACGGAGACTTACAAGCAGTCGTTCTTCCCACGCACAATTCGTGAATGGAACAGGGAAGGGGGGATCAGATAGTGGTACAATAAGTACCCTCCGCCACACACCGTAAGGTGGCTCGCGGAGTATAGATGTAGATGTAGATGTAGAAAGCGTGAAAGCACCCTCCACCAACCCCTGTCCAGTAGAACGCACAGGCAACCCCAACAAAGTGGCGCAGCCGTCAGCTGTCGAACCATGCACAGGCCCCTACCCGGGTCCTGCAAGCATGAGGCGGCGATACCTCATTCATACTTCATTTCTGAGAAATTCCTATCTAAATATGTGTTCACCTAGACAAACGTGCTGACGTAATTGGGCGGGAGCACAGACGCGAGCCGCTGCCAAACGCAGATGAAAATTGTATCTAGGAGCTGTTGATGACACGATCAGATGGGGGCAAAGACTTATTTACAGAGCGCAGACGATCCAAGGGGGGTATCGCACGTGGGTTCGTCGCTACCCCTAACTGCGGTCCGGCGAAGACGTTGCAGAAATCAATTCCAGAATAGCACAAGCTGCTTTCTCCTTAGCGATTCTAACGGACTATGCATGACATTTGACTGACACTTCGCCACCCGTAGCTACTTACCATCGCAAATGCATCTAGCAACGTTCTCAATGTTATACTGAAGCCACATTCCTATCTAAAATAATAACCAATTCGAACTCTAGTAAATTGCATTGTCCCCCAGAAATACTTAATGTGCGCTTTTGTAGGAGTTTTCGTGTTGTCTAAGCTTGTATGCACAGAAATTCTTGCCCTAACAGAAACTGTTTACGAAAATACGCACAATGACATCGAATGCAGTCTTCCTTGCAGACCTAAGGTGGTACCCACTCCATCACATGCTACCCTTCCTGCTCCCAACATTCGCAAATGTTCTCACACCATGTTCCTCAGTTCTAGGGAAGCACCATACACCTTCTCTCTCTTTCTACAGACATGACATTGAGCCGCAATAAACTATTTTACACTGGTCGCCATATTGCACTGACAACTAAACCTTGCAGAGTGCCATACATATCGTCAAATACGTAAAAACAAGTACTCATTTTCACTCTCCTCCCTCTGGGGCCAGGAGCTTGAATATTAGTGCGTGAAACTGATCTGCAACTCAGCAATATATCAATGCATACCGTGTCAACGTAGTAAAGACACAAATCGTATCCTACGCCATACAAGATCAACCCTTCTACATCAGAACGCTCTCAGTGAATCGAAGTCACTCTGAGAACTGATGTGCAAAGACAGGCTCGTTTCCCCCTTGGTACGAACGCGCTACTGTTTCTGGTCCAGACATGCTAATCGATCTTCTCTCAACTAAATAATGACGCGAAATGTGCAGAAGCAGTCAACCAAACAATTTACATGGGAGGGAATAACGGTCGAGTGCAAACGCGCCATCTTCTCAAATTTCCACTTGATCACAAAAGCCGTCCATCTTACCATCGCGGTCTCAATTGAACGTCATTCTACAATGAGCGAAGTATTGGAAATGCACCATGCTGTTGGCAGTGGCTCTCGATATACTCTTCCCTTTGCTATCAAAGTACTCCAAGTAAAATCCATATCCTCCTTACAACTGGACATAGTCATTTACTTTACACAGTCATATACTTTAAAAACCTGATGCTCAAATGTGAACATATCACGCATTCCCTACTGCTACTAAGTATAATACTTCATCAATAGAGGATTGCCTGCGATACGAAATAATACTGACCTAAAATCAATAATCCATGTGTATCTCTCTTAGATTTTTCTTGCAAGTCATACCACCCTGAGAGATGTTAAAGAAAAACCCGATTGCTGCAACTACCATATGTTACTGTCACAAGTGTTCTTTGTTCTACAGGTGCACACAAGCATCCACGTTAAAAGCTATACCCACTTCATGAATCGACGTACGACATTACCTCTGAATGCGATGGTTTTTTTTTTTTTCGGACAAAAGCAGAAGTCGGAGAAAGACATACCCACCACCTTCTGCAACCAGTGTAGAAACAGAACGACCTGAGTTAGTGCAACAGGACAGTGTTTTGACCATTCGGCGGAAACGTGTGCAATGTTGTGTGTCCCCAAACTACATACAAGTACTACAGATCCACATCCATTCAAATCAATCAGCCCAACATGCTATCATCGTTAATCTATACCCCCCAACAGAGAAAAAATATGAACTATAAAAGCTCTTCCCATTTATAAGTCACATAGACACCGATGCTGGTGCAATGACACAAAGCTGCGGTGTGGTGCAGCGCGGAGAAAGAGATTTCGCAATATTTCCCCAGAATAGCGAAGCGTGCTGCCCTCCAAGCATTCCTAACAGTATAACCAGTCCCTCACCGAATTCACACCTCAAACTGCTGCTGTTACTACTGCCTCTGTGGTACGATACTATTATACATACAGGCACCACAGACGCCTCTTTAAAATTTGATCACCTATACTCTAAGCCAATGATCGTATCCCACAGATACCGATGTCGATACCTTTCCTCAGTGCAACACTCCGTGAAGAATGGGCTCCCATTCCCCAAGAAACCTTCCACCACCTGATTGAACGTATGCCTGCGAGAATGGAAGCTGTCATCAAGGGTAAGGGTGGGCCAACACCATATCGAATTCCAGCATTACCGATGGAGGGCGCCACGAACTTGTAAGTCATTTTTAGCCAGGTGTCCGGATACTTTTGATCACATAGTGTAAGTGTTTAGCGCTCCATTGGCGGTGACATATTAATATATTAAATTGCTACACCACGAAGATGACGTGCTACATACGCGAAATTTAACCGACAGGAGGAAGATGCTGTGGTATGCAAATGATTAGCTTTTCAGAGCATTCACACAAGGTCGGCGCCGGTGGCGACACCTACAACGAGCTGACATGAGGAAAGTTTTCAACCGATTTCTCATACACAAACAGCAGTTGGCCGGCGTTGCCTGGTGAAACGTTGTTGTGATGCCTCGTGTAAGGAGGAGAAATGCGAACCATCACGTTTCCGACTTGGATAAAGGTCGGATTGTAGCCTATCGCGATTGCGGTGTATCGTATCGCGACATTGCTGTTCGCGTTGGTCGAGATCCAATGACTGTTAGAAGAATATGGAATCGGTGGGTTCAGAAGGGTAATACGGAACGTCGTGCTGGATCCCAGCGGCCTCGTATCACTAGTAGTCGAGATGACAAGCATCTTACCCGCATGGCTGTAACGGATCGTGCAGCCATGTCTCGCTCCCTGAGTCAACATATGGAGACGTTTGCAAGACAACAACCATCTGAACGAACAGTTCGACGAAGTTTTCAGCAGCATGGACTATCAGCTCGGAGACCATGGCTGCGGTTACCCTTGACGCTGCATCACAGACAGGAGCGCCTGCGATGGTGTACTCAACGATGAACCTGGGTGCACGAATGGCAAAACGTCATTTTTTCGGATAAATCCAGGTTCTGTTTACAGCATCATGATAGTCGCATCCGTGTTTGGCGACATCGCGGTGAACGCACATTGGAAGCGTGTATTCGTCATCGCCATACTGGCGTATCACTCGGCGTGATGGCATGGGGTGCCATTGGTTACATGTCTCGGTCAACTCTTGCTCATATTGACGGCAGTTTGAACAGTGGTCGTTACATTTCAGATATGTTACGACCCGTGGCTCTACCCTTCATTCGATCCCTGCGAAACCCTACATTTCAGCAGGATAATGCAAGACCGCATGTTGCAGGTCCTGGATACAGAAAATGTTCGACTGCTGCCCTCGCCAGCACATTTCCAGATCTCTCACCAATTGTTAACGTCTGGTCAATGGTGGCCGAGCAACTGGCTCGTCACAATTCGCCAGTCACTACTCTTGATGAACTGTGGTATCGTGTGGAAGCTGCATGGGCAGCTGTACCTGCACACACCATCCAAGCTCTGTTTGACTCAATGCCTATCAAGGCCGTTATTACGGCGCGAGGTGGTTGTTCTGGGTACTAATTTCTCAGGATCTATGTACCCAAATAGCGTGAAAATGTAATCACATGTCAGTTCTAGTATGATATATTTGTCCAATGAATACCCGTTTATCATCTGCATTTCTTCTTGGTGTAGCAATTTTAATGGCCAGTAGTGTATAAACTCCTGGGGCGATTTGGGAAAACCACAGAAAACCTAAATCTGGATGTTGGGACGCTAATTTGGACCTTACCGCTGCCGTATGTGAATCCAGTATCTTCATCGCCTCTATCGGATTACGTCAGCTAGTATGTAGTACTTGTTACTTGCAATGAAGAATGGATAAATAGTTATTTCCGGCAGCTTTATGTGAAGAACTAGGTGCGCCAAAGATTCTCTGTGGTTGAAATGGAAGGAGGACAGGACAGAATGTTTCTTCTGGGACCCTTCCTCTTTGGTTACACAGTGTCGCTGCACTCTTTGGTCACTACCGCCGGGCAGGCCGATATGCTGGTTGTCGAGCGAAAGTAATCCATGTTTAGTGAACGGTACACCCGACAAACGAGCAGGCCAAGGGACAACGTTTCCTGTTGTGCTACGAACGTGACTTGCAGATTCTGACCATCAAGAATACGATTCATGTCTTACTGGAATGAAGCGGCCTGAAGAGACCGTTATAACTTCCGCAAAGTAAGAGTTGGTGATGAGAATACTTGTAATTTGCTACATTCGAGCGAACGAGTGATAACTCATGACACCGCGTATCATCGCACCTGTATAACGCACCATACCGCATGCTAAGCTATCATTCATTACTCTCGACGCGCTGGAATGTGAAAGTCACAGTGATACAAACCAACTGCGCCCACACCAATAACTATAGCTGGAAAGCTACATCCTTACTTGAGTAAACTTGTGTTCTTATTTTTAAACACAAAGCCAGATCACTTTTTTTCTAACTGTTACTTCAGGAGGAATGATAAATTTAGTTTCCCGGCCAGTCATCGAGATTTCGGGCTATCCGCCGGAAGCGATGCTGACGCACCGCTTGCGGGAGACGCCAGCTTACGTAGCGATGCCGCCACAGGCCCCGTCATTCTGTGGGCAGACAAGATTTCCATCGAGGGCGTTTAAGGGAGCGGATCGCGGACAGCCCTCAGCGCGTACTTGCCGACGAATGTTACCTTGTTCTTACTTATTCATACAACCCACTTTACAACTACATAAAGACCATAGACCTTATAACCGTCTATTCTCTGGTGCTGTTAATTCACGTTGTATCGAGCTTCTGGTACAGGAATCTCAGGGCGACAGACCGAATTTTATGTTTATCTGCAGAAGTGAAAATGATAGGAGAATGTTAGATCTTAAGTTCTGACTTGTATCTGCTATTACAGCATTTAATTTCATTTGAATGATAACCAGTCATTGCCCTGTAATAATGACAAGTGCAACGTGGCGATTTTGAAGTAAAACAACAAAAATAACGCTAATATAATACTATTCCCACAACTGTGAAATGCCGGCAGAAGTGGCCGAGTGGTCCTAGGTGCTACAGTCTGGAAGCGCGCGACCGCTACGGTCGCAGTTTCGAATCCTACCTCTGGCATGGATGTGTGTGATTTCCTCAGGTTAGTTAGGTTTAAGTAGTTCTAAGTTCTAGGGGACTGATGACCTCAGAAGTAAAGTCGCATAGTGCTCAGAGCCATTTGAACAACTGTGAAACGACCCCATGTCTTCTACCTGCTTTCGATCTTTCACTTTCATGTGAACGCATTTCGGCTGAAAAAAGTGGCAAATGATCAATTTTAGCTCTTTCGATTTTTCGCACACCGCAGCCGAGAGCAGACAACTCTAATCTGCCGACTGCTTGCAGTGCCCTAGCCTGAACCAGGTCAAATACCCGTGAAATTCTAGAAGGTTTACACGAAAAAGTTAAGTGAAATGGTCCTTTCCAATGCGTGCTGCCGGCCGCTGTGGTCGAGCGGTTCTAGGCGCTTCAGTCGGGAACCTCGCGAGCGCTACGGTCGCAGGTTCGAATCCTGCCTCGGGCATGGATGTGTGTGATGTCCTTAGGTTAGTTAGGTTTAAGTAGTTCTAAGTCTGGGGGACTGATGACCTCAGATGCTAAGTCCCATAGTGCTCAGAGCCATTTGATCCCATGCGTGCTCGAAGGAGAGTGCGCTGCCGCCGTCCGCGTGCCCCAACCGAGTTGTGGCTCTAAGCACTATGGGACTTAATATCTGAGGTCATCAGTCCCCTAGACTTAGAACTACTTAAACCTAACTAACCTAAGGTTATCACACACAGTCATGCCCGAGGCAGGATTCGAACCTGCGACTGTAGCAGCAGCGCGGTTTCGGATTGAAGCGCCTATAATCGCTCGGCCACTTCGGCCGGCGTTTCACAGTTGTGGCGTACCACACTTCGCTACGAGACGTAATTATACCACCGTCGACGAAAGAAACATTAATAAGCGGAAACATATGTACTTGTAGTACTCCTATACTTACGGAATTAGTTTTATAAGGTTCGGAATCATCATTTTGACATGCGATACAAGGTTAAGCAGATTCCTGGCCATTAAAATTGTAACAAAGAAACGCAGTAGGCAACAAATGGCAAATTGGCATGAAGTGTATTACATACATGGATTTACTAATGGTTAAGACCCGCCAGGTTAGCCGAGAGCGCTAATGCACTGCTTCCTGGACTCGGGTAGGCGCGCCGGCCCCGGATCGAATCCGCGCGGCGGCTTAACATCGGAGGCCGGAGTGCCGGCCAGCCTGGATGTGGTTTTTAGGCGGTTTTCCACATCCCACTAGGTGAATACCGGGCTGGTCCCCACGTCTCGCCTCAGTTACACGGCTGGCAGACATCGGAACACTTGCGCACTCTTCCATGGATTCCACTCGACGCAGACAGTTGGTCTGCACTAATTCTGTCCCGGGGGGTACGGGGTGGCGGCAGGAAGGGTATCCGGCCACCCCTTAAATTAACCTTGCCAAATTCGATTAACCATGCCGACCCTGCGTCATTACGTGAAAAAGGCACAAGCGAAAGAAAGAAAGAATTTACGAATGGTTAACAGTTCAGTGTAGCCCCAAAAAGTAGGTAGGGTAACACCACCTACAGGGTGGTTATAAATAAACTTTCGCTACCTGAGAGAGCGCCCGTGAAAAACGAGTGATGGTAGGACAATGAAGCTTTGTGGAAACATTTGTGCGGACAGCAGAAGAAAAATGTCGAATAAACCATTAAGCCACTGAAAGCTACATGTTTTAATATCCACATGAGAGGATAACTTTTGTTAATTGCCTACAATATTTACGTTCTTGGTTACAAACGTTGCTCAGTGTGACGACCAAATGCATCTACGACAACCTGAACCCGCACTAGAGGCCCCATTTCATAGGTTCTCGTAGCATTTTTCGAAAAGTGAACCATATAATGTTCAGTTGTCGTGACACAGCTCGTGCGCTGCTTGGAGGTCGCACATTGCGTCCATCGTTCTCATCAATGGCAACAGTAACGTCTTCAACAGTTTGTGGCAAAATTGGCCGTCGGCCTCTCCGAGGAGCAATTCAAAAATTGCCAGTTAATTCGGTGTTCCGAATCAGTTTCTTCAACCCAGTGTGGAAAAAGTGCTTCTCCGTATTCCTTTAATGCGTCGATTGTCGTGAAGAGCTGTAGCAGTGATATTGTTGTTGTTTTGATGAAACAGCCTTACGAACAAAGCCCTGCCCACCTTGTCCAGACCCATGTTGACTGTCTGAAAATGTTATATACATTGATGCTTGTGCTTCAACCCTACGTTGTCGTAACAGTACCGTCGCATAACGGCAAGTCATGACACTAACACTACTAACAACGTAAATCCTCAAGCGAACAGTCTGAATGTAATTCCTATTAAGCCTGGCACCCATAGCGAAACTTTAATTATAACCACCCTGTACATTCTATTTATAAGGATAGGTCACGCAGTGGATTTCTTTTTCATAAACCGTATTTTAATGTTGTTTGTTTGTAAAAAGATCATATTATGTTTCATGCAAGAACCAGAAACGTCTACTAGCACGTGCCGGAATTCGGCAGCTGTGGGATCGTAGCCTACTGAGGCAGTACTTGATTTGGAGCGTATGACTGGTATGCGAATGTGGAATCGGTTGGCTCACTTGGGCCATGGTTGGATGGTTGTGGTGGAGGAGACCAAACAGCGAGATCATCGGTCTCATCCGATTAGGGAAGGGCGGGGAAGGAAGTCGGCCGTGCCCTTACAAAGGACACATCCCGGCATTTGCCTGGAGCGATTTAGGGAAATCACGGAAAACCTAAATCAGAAGGGCCGGACGCGGGATTGAACCGTCGTCCTCCCGAAGGCGTGTCCAGTGTGACTTGGGCCATACTCAACACCATGAAGACTTTCAGCGGCTCCATGCGACTAACGCCCGAGAGGATAAGCATATTGCTCGAGCGCCTATGCAAGGTCGTACTGCTAAATCATGTATCTTGATTTAAGAAATGGACTCCTTTGCAGCAAGAAAAGTATTCTCGAGGACTATATGATGATACCTGGCGCACCAAAACTGTTAGAATGGGCCACCCTATTTCCGGCTTCTCTTAACATGGCAGCAGAGCGTGATACACCGACATTGGTGCGCCCAGCGGAAACGCTGGACAAAGCAGTGGATCCACGTCGTCTTTCCAGACGAGTATAGCATCATGAGGGTGGTATCCGTGTCTGGAGGCTCCGAGGAGTGAGGTCGTTGCCAGATTCCATTCGTCGTTATATGGGCCTAGCACTTGGCGCGACGGTATGGGATGCCACTGGCTACACAACCCTTGGTTCACACTCCAGGTAATTTGGACAGAAGACATTCCATTTCTGGCGTGTTAACGCCCCTGACTATGCCTATTTTCGGTGTCTCCATGACATAATCTTTCAAGAAGATAATGTAAGGCTGTTTGCTGCCCGTGCTGTTCTGACCTCATTCGATACAGGGGGTTTTCCACTGCTCCCTCTGCATCACATAAACCAAATCTCTTAGCAATTCAAATATCTGGTCATGGCTTATCGGGAGACTGGCTCGCCGCCACTTGCTAGCAACTACGATTAATCAGCTCTGACACAGAGTTAATGCAGAATGGAATGACGTACCCGCATCAGTCATTCAATCTCATTTGGACTCGATGCCCAACCAGGTTAGAGCCATTGTTGTTATTAGAGGTGACAGCTCTGATACTAAATTTCGCACACTGTATCACCTACAAATTTAATCCTAATATACTGTAAGTCTACAGCTCGTGATCTCGTGGTAGCGTTCTCGCTTCCCGAGCACGGTGTCCCGGTTTAGATTCCCAGCGGGGTCAGGGATTTCACCTGCCCCGAGATGACTGGGTGTTGTATCGTCTTCATCATCATCATCATCATTCTTCCCCATTACGGTCGGAGAAAGGCAACGGCAAACCACTTCCATTAGGACCTTGCCTAGTACGGCAGTGCGGGTCTCCCGCATCGTTCCCCTACGCTCTGTCAAGAAGCATGGGACTTCATTTCCATACTGTATAGAAACAAGGTGCAAAATTTATAATTGATCTTGTTCCATTGCAGCTTACAAACTGAAAGAGAATCGCTCCTAGGAATCAAAGACAAGCATGAAGTACGAATTCTAATCTTGTAAGACATGGCCACTGCAGCAGGCGTTGAGTCCTCATCCATGAATGGTACGAACAGAATTGCGCTTGATAATCCGCTGACAGAACGCAAGTCTATTATATGACCCGTGAGCTTGCACATTTTGTTATTTTAGGGCTGTAACTGTTGCTCCACCAGTGCTCCGCACACTTTTTTCCTCGAGAATTTGACGGCTTCTTGCCCTTAACCAATTGGCTTCTCGCAAGTTTCTGTCCATGGCGATAAATTTCTTCCAATCGAGAAGAGACATGTTGCGAGGTTTTTCCCTGCACAATCATTCAACTTTCCGAGTATTACGTCTTGCTGCACCATACCTTAAATATTTGTCCACACGTTCCAGTAACAATTAACGCTCTCTTTCTGGCAACCGTGGAAAGCCGCACCATGGAAACATCTTAGAGTGTCATGCTTTGTTTTTAGTAGTATATCTGTGAAGATCCTGGCACACTTTGTTTGCATTTGTGATACCACGAGACCCAGGTCGGTGATCTATCCTTGAAGTCAAAAGCCGGGCCCTTCTAATCAGTGACGTCATCACTCTTATCAGTGACAACATCATCCTCATATAATGACGTCATGAAGCAAGACCCCATATACCTCCCCTCCACCTTTCTCCTTCCCGCCTTTCTCCTTCTCCCTCTCAACTTCAGCCAGTCAGAGTCCAAAATGGCACAACTAATTCAATTGTACGAGTGGAAAATTTGGCTCTTTTGTTGGTTTCGCAGTAGCTGTAACATCAATTTCTGCTATTTCTGTTAGAATTTTCACTGCTGCTGTTGCTGTTTTTGATTTTGCTGCAACTGGTGTTGCCGAAACTTCAGTCTACCTAGGATCAGATAACATTCTCGAGGCGTTCGCCAAATCCAAATACTTGCCACAGGATATAGCGTGATTCATCACTCCAAGTCACTCGTTTCCAGTCATCCAACGTCAAATAGAGTCGCTCTATACACCACCTCAAGCGTCGCTTGCTGTTGACTATAGAAATACACTACTGGTCATTACAATTGCTACACTACGAAGACGACGTGCTACAGACGCGAAATTTAACCGACAGGAAGAAGATGCTGTGATATGCAAATGATTAGCATTTCAGAGCATTCACACAAGGTTGGCGCCGGTGGCGACACCTACAACGTGCTGACATTAGGAAAGTTTCCAACCAATTTCTCATACACAAACACCAGTTGACCGGCGTTGCGTGGTGAAACGTTGTTGTGATGCGTCGTGTAAGGAGGAGAAATGCGTACCATCACGTTTCCGACTTTGATAAAGGTCGGATTGTAGCCTATCGCGATTGCGGTTTATCGTATCGCGACATTGCTGCTCGCGTTGGTCGAGATCCAATGACTGTTAGCGGAATATGGAATCGCTGGGTTCAGGAGGATAATACAGAACGCCGTGCTGGATGCCTACGGCCTCCTTTCACTAGCAGTCGAGATGACAGGCATCTTATCCGCATGGCAGTAACGGATCGTGCAGCCACGTCTCATATGGGGACTTTTGCAAGACAACAACCATCTGCACGAACAGTTCGATTATGTTTGCAGCAGCATGGACTATCAGCTCGGAGACCGTGGCTGCGGTTACGCTTGACGCTGCATCACAGACAGGAGCGCCTGCGATGGTGTACTCGACGACAAACCTGGGTGCACGAATGGCAAAACGTCATTTTTTCGGATGAATCCAGGTTCTGTTTACAGCATCATGATGGTCGCATCCGTTTTTGGCGACATCGCGGTGAACCCACATTGGAAGCGTGTATTCGCCATCGCTATACTGGCGTATCACCCGGCGTGATGGTATGGGGTGCCATTGGTGACACGTCTCGGTCACCTCTTGTTCGCACTGACGGCACTTTGAACAGTGGACGTTACATTTCAGATGTGTTACGACCCGTGGCTCTACCCTTCATTCGATCCCTGCGAAACCCTACATTTCAGCAGGATAATGCACGACCGCATGTTGCAGGTCCTGTACGGGCCTTTCTGGATACAGAAAATGTTCGACTGCTGCCCTGGCCAGCACATTCTCCAGATCTCTCACCAACTGAAAACGTCTGGTCAATGGCGGCCAAGCAACTGGCTCGTCACAATACGCCAGTCTTGATGAACTGTGGTATCGTGTTGAAGCTGCATGGGCAGCTGTACCAGTACACACCATCCAAGCTCTGTTTGACTCAACGCCCAGGCGTATCAAGGCCGTTATTATGGCCAGAGGTGGTTGTTCTGGGTATTGATTTCTCAGGATCTATGCACCCAAATTGCGTGAAAATGTGATCAAATGTCAGTTCTAGTATAATATATTTGTCTAATGAATACCCGTTTATCATCTGCATTTCTTCTTGGTGTAGCAGTTTTAATGGCCAGTAGTGTATATGGCTTATGAGGAGCTGCCCGACCATTGTACACCATTCTTTTTAACTCTCTTTATACAGTAATTGTGCTAACTGGACGGCTGATAGATCTTCCGAACTCACGAGTGATACCTTCCGCTGGATTTCTGCGTCTTTTTACAACTACCTGCCTCAATGCTCGTAGGTCCCTGTCCGTCGGTTCTTGAGGTCTGCCAAGTCTTGGTTTTAACTGTGGTTATTCCTTCACGTTTCCACTTCGCAGTCACATCACCAGCGGTCGACTTATGCAGCTTTAGACACCGTTGTAATTGGCTGATCATTTGTTACTCAGGTGACATACAGCGAGTAGTTTAAAATCGAAATTACTGAGCTCTCCTGACAGCCCCAGTCTGTTGTTGCTGTTTCTCTACTGATAACAAGCCTCCTCGTCTCATTTTATATTGGCGGATCCGCCTCTAATGACATCTAGTGTGCAATTCCGTATTAAATATGGGTGTCCCGAATCTTTTTTACAAATACTGTATGTGCACCAAGCCGGGTTTGTGTCCTTGTGCAGGAGCACCGGTCAAGTCGGCTGTACGCAAGGCATTGCATTGCGGAGTAGCGGATCACGGCCTGACTTTTGTTGCTAATTCGCGTGCCGTAATTGGGAGCTCATTAACGGTACATCGCTGACTGGCGCCTAACGAAAAACACAGCGCTACATACCTGTCAAACTCTGCATCCGGCCTTTCGGGAAAGTGCGTCCGAGTTTGAGTGCCGTCTGGTGGGCCAGTAATGGATCTCGTAGTTACAGTTACTTAGGAAGAACACTAACAATTGCAAACGCTGCGCTTTTTTATCAGGGAGTTTCGTACTGGAACCGAATAGCGAAATGAGCTTGTGACTGATGATTAGGGGAATCTTAGTACCGTATAAATATATGTGAAATTTCTTGATGCAGTATACGACAGCCAACGCCAGTTTCTCTATTTACGAGTTATATTCTGTGCTGCATTCAGTGTTTTAGATGCAAGCACAATGTGATGATCTGTTCAATGGTCATACTAATGGGATAGCACTGCGCAATGGTTAGCGTTAAGCGTTTGCTCTGGATAAACAATACTAAGCGAGGGGACGACCTAGTGCACTTTATAAGTTGAAAGGCCTCTACCTATATGAATATAGATCCTTTCTTCACGCAAATGATTAAGAGGGGAGGTAATCTAGGTCGATTGTGGAATGAATTTCGATAATAATTAGCTCCTCCCAGGAATGAATTAGTTCCTTGATGTTCTTAGGAGCTGTTAAGATAATGATTGCGCCCATACGATCCTCTGTGAGAGTGAACTCTTCCTTACTAAATATGTTTCCTAGATACTTTACGCATGGTTCAGAGAAACTACTCTCCTGGAAATTGCAATAAGAACACCGTGAATTCATTGTCCCAGGAAGGGGAAACTTTATTGACACATTCCTGGGGTCAGATACATCACATGATCACACTGACAGAACCACAGGCACATAGACACAGGCAACAGAGCATGCACAATGTCGGCACTAGTGCAGTGTATGTCCACCTTTCGCAGCAATGCAGGCTGCTATTCTCCCATGGAGACGATCGTAGAGATGCTGGATGTAGTCCTGTGGAACGGCTTGCCATGCCATTTCCACCTGGCGCCTCAGTTGGACCAGCGTTCGTGCTGGACGTGCAGACCGCGTGAGACGACGCTTCATCCAGTCCCAAACATGCTCAATGGGGGACAGATCCGGAGATCTTGCTGGCCAGGGTAGTTGACTTACACCTTCTAGAGCACGTTGGGTGGCACGGGATACATGCGGACGTGCATTGTCCTGTTGCAACAGCAAGTTCCCTTGCCGGTCTAGGAATGGTAGAACGATGGGTTCGATGACGGTTTGGATGTACCGTGCACTATTCAGTGTCCCCTCGACGATCACCAGTGGTGTACGGCCAGTGTAGGAGATCGCTCCTCACACCATGATGCCGGGTGTTGGCCCTGTGTGCCTCGGTCGTATGCAGTCCTGATTGTGGCGCTCACCTGCACGGCGCCAAACACGCATACGACCATCATTGGCACCAAGGCAGAAGCGACTCTCATCGCTGAAGACGACACGTCTCCATTCGTCCCTCCATTCACGCCTGTCGCGACACCACTGGAGGCGGGCTGCACGATGTTGGGGCGTGAGCGGAAGACGGCCTAACGGTGTGCGGGACCGTAGCCCAGCTTCATGTAGACGGTTGCGAATGCTCCTCGCCGATACCCCAGGAGCAACAGTGTCCCTAATTTGCTGGGAAGTGGCGGTGCGGTCCCCTACGGCACTGCGTAGGATCCTACGGTCTTGGCGTGCATCCGTGCGTCGCTGCGGTCCGGTCCCAGGTCGACGGGCACGTGCACCTTCCGCCGACCACTGGCGACAACATCGATGTACTGTGGAGACCTCACGCCCCACGTGTTGAGCAATTCGGCGGTACGTCCACTCGGCCTCCCGCATGCCCACTATACGCCCTCGCTCAAAGTCCGTCAACTGCACATACGGTTCACGTCCACGCTGTCGCGGCATGCTACCAGTGTTAAAGACTGCGATGGAGCTCCGTATGCCACGGCAAACTGGCTGACACTGACGGCGGCGGTGCACAAATGCTGCGCAGCTAGCGCCATTCGACGGCCAACACCGCGGTTCCTGGTGTGTCCGCTGTGCCGTGCGTGTGATCATTGCTTGTACAGCCCTCTCGCAGTGTCCGGAGCAAGTATGGTGGGTCTGACACACCGGTGTCAATGTGTTCTTTTTTCCATTTCCAGGAGTGTACATTCGTCGAGACGAAAATGCAGCCCATGGTCTTGAAGTCGCTCAGACAACATCTCTAGATTTTGCAGGTACTGCTCCCACGTGGCTGTTGCAATTAGCAAATGATCTAGGTAATTAACACAACTGTAGACACCCTGGATGATATGCTCAAGGTGTCCTTGAAATATTACAGGAATGCTTACGACGCAAAATGACAGTCTGTTATAACAATATATCCTGAAGAACTTATTAATCGCGAACACTTTTTGTCCGATCATCTACAGGTAACTTCTCTGTCTTGGAAGATTGCAGCCCCTGCCAATTTTGCCAACAACTCCTCTGGCCTAGAAATTGGATACAATTTACATTAGTTTGAACATAGATGACTTAAAATCACAACAATACTAGTGATTCATTTGGATACTTAACTGCTACCATAGGTGTTGAACACCGATAGATGATACTGGGGATATTACTCCCATACTCTGCAATCTATCTACTTCCACTTTTACTGCATAGCGCATGGCAAAAGTAACTGGAACACCAGGAAAAACTTAGGAACTGCTGATTGCTTTAAGAATACATGAGCTTTGAAGCCTGTTGCTATTTTGAACAAGACAATGTAGGTTGAAATTCATTATAATGCACACATAATGTGTCAAGTTCCTTGAATTGAACCGCAGCTGAAACTAGATTCAATTTCCTTCAATTTGGAAACCGAAAAGGCTCAAAAGGGTCTAAGCCAAAAATAATAGTTGTCCAGAAGTGTACTACCAGCAGGGTTAGTTGTCGAGCTACATTTTTATACTTAGCTAGGACTAAGTTCTCATCCCATAACGAGATATGCTATCCATTGTGCGTCACCCCTCTGTGCTGAGGATACTGAAACTGTGGGGAGTCGATACGCCGGTAAGTTTCCGCATTAATCAGAGACACGGTCACATCTGTGTCGAACTGCCATTCCTCCACTGATTTACAACTGCAATATGAGCTTCTGCATCCGATCTGCTGCTGCTATTGGCACCGGCAAGATAACATGCAGGGCACTAACTATTTTTATCTCTCGATGGTCACGGCAGACATTTGCTAGATGCCCAGGTTTACGGCATGCAAAGCAGGTGACGTCACGGAGTGGGCGGTGACGTCGTTGATGCCTTGGGCCACAACATGGACACAATTTAAATGTACTAACTTTTCTGGGATTCTTTGATAACGACATGGAGGAGACTTTTGTATGAGCTTTCGCTCGCATTGGGACACATCTATTGCGAACAATTCTTTTCTGTTTGTGCACGTCTACCAACGATGAGTCGGTGGACCACTAACTTCTGCTCTAATTACTGAATACTGTTTCGCCGGAACACCGCACGATCAGGTGCTCGGAAAATTGTATGATGATGTCTGGTTGTCACAGTGGTGACTGTTACCACTAGTAGGAAAGTCGACAGTAGATGAATCGCGAAACATAACTTGCGTTCATGCTGTTATCTCGCGAACTTTGAGAACTTTTAGCACATCGCTAACTGTTGGATCAGATGACTGTAAGGTCTTTGCACAAACTTTTCTATCAAGAGCTACAAGTGTAATAACATCAAAGATTGATGCACATACGGTGCGACACACTGTTTACAAGAAAAATCACCGTTGCGTGTTGATCCTGGCATGTTAGCATCTGATTCTGCGTATATCTACCTACATTCTTCAACACACTGGCTAAATTTGAGCCTAGTGGCAACTACGTTGGTTTATTAACCATAATAGTCAGTCAAGAAAACCTCAGACATCAGAAAAGCTCCATCTACTGGATTCTGAGAATGAAAATAATTCTTTCTCTACTTCCTAAAATTTATTAACAGAAGACGATAAGAGTGCACTCTGACATTCCGGGTCAGTTATTAAAGTTGACCTTGCAGTGAAGGACAAAAGGACGAAAGCAACCTCAGAAACCTCGTTTGCCTCGTCAAAGCATGTGAATCTTTCTGCTGTTGGAATTTCCACTACTGTTCTTGCTGTTTCTGTTGCTGCAGCCATAACTTAAGAAAATCAGGATTGGTTAATGTCAACACTACAAAATGTATCATAGCTATTGAGCACTAAGTAAACCAACCTTTTTTTAAATAACGCCAGTCGAGACAAGACAATGCGCTACTTGAATCTGCTTATACATTACGTTGTATATAGAGCACTAATCTAAGTCCAAAATAAAAAGTTGTGTCAAGAAATTTTCCATATTCGTAGAAATGGGTTGTCACTGTTCTCAATAGCGCGCAGAACAGAAATAGGAATAAGGCTCGTAAGCGCAGACCGAAGGAAGCTTGAGTCGTCGTCATTGACACCGGCCGTTGAGTTACTGAATACTGTGTGAACTGATCACAAGCGAGAACTTCCTCGTCGGTACGCCGCCCTTGTTAGCGACTGGCTTCGCTCATCTCTCACGTCGTCTTGTCACTGGTTGGCGGTGATGTGGACTGCCGTGTGGCTGTTTTGATCGTTTTCTCTCGATCCCTTATCGACAATGGCGGCATATCATATTTCGTCTATGAAATCGGCTCGTAGGGACAGAAATGTCCATGCCTGTGGCGCGGTAGTTGGGGCAGTCAGCAGGGAATGGTAGAGGCGGCTCTGCAGCGAACCTCGACATCGTCAGGCCTGAGGGAGCTGGCCGCAGGGAGTATGTTGAGAGCGTGTTGTCCTCACCAGTTGCTGGCGCGACGTAGTTGGAAACTGTTATATCCTAGCCAGTAATGCCAACCGAGCCCGCTGCCAAAAGGTTGGCAGCATCAAAGTCCGGACGCCGTCCGCATAAGCAGCGCCAGCGATACGGGAAATCGCCGCAAGTCTGCGCGCGCCACCGCTGGCTTCTGGCTTCTTAAGCGCTGGAGTCGCGAGCGCTAGGACAGTTCTGTATTCGCCGCTCAGTTGTATACTCGCCACCGATTTGTGTACTTGCTGGTCAGTTGTGTGTTCATCGCAGCAGAGTTGTTGTTTGTCGTCAGCCGACGCTGACCTAGCCGCTCCGACTCGAACGGGACAGATTTCTGTAGACACGGAGTTCACTACTGTGTTTCTGTATCTTCGTTAATAAAGATAAGTACCGACTTTTATTTAATCAGAATGTTTGGGTTTTCATCTTTCTGTTCACTGTTCCAGCGGACCGGTCGGCCCGCTATTAAAAGTGTGGCGGTGACTTCGTAAGCCGTTTCTACAGCGAAGTGTTTGTCGCTACGAACGCCGCCACAAAAGAAACACCACCCAGCGCTCTACTCTCTGTACTGCTCATTCTGGAGAAATTCGAATCCCTCGACTAAGTTTTTCTAACAAGTGGCTATGTAGAATTTAGTACCATACATGTACACTTCAGTATTTATTACCACAAAGGCGACTGATTGGGTGTCCTCTCTTTGAGAATAATTCGATGGAACTTTATATAGTGTTTTAGTCGTTTAGGGTATTGTTTGTTCCTGTACTGTGACTAATCCGCCACCACTATCAGTTATCTGTTAAGTATACTCTGTCTGATCAAAGCATCCAGACACATTAATTTGTGGACATTAATATGGAATGTGTCCACCCTTCGCCTTTATGAACTCCATTGGGGACGCTTCCGACCACTTATCTGAATTTCTGTGGAGCAATGGCAGCCGATTCTTCCTCAAGAGACGAAACCAGACAAGGTAGTGATGTTGGACGCTGGGATCTGGAGCTAAGTCCAAGTTCTCACTCATCCCAAGGGTGATCTGTTGGTTTCAGGTCGGCACTCTGGGCAAGCCAGTCCATTTGAGGAATGTTGTCATCCACAAACTATTGCCTCGCAGTTGTCGCTTTATTATAGAGTATATTGTCATCTTTATACAAACATTCAACGCCTACTAACTGTTTCTCTGCTGTACACAGTACACAATTCCATAAAATTCGTTCATATATTTCTGCATTTACCGTCTTAAAAGGAGTAAATGCAGCACACCCTAATCACGAAAAACACCTCCATACCACAACACCACCTCTTCCATACTTCATTTTTGGCACTGCACATGATGACACTTTATGTTTTCCAGGCATTCTCCAAACCCAAACCCTTCCATAGGATTTCCACAGGGTATAACGTCGTTAATCACTCTAGATTACCAGTTCACAGTCATTAACTGTCCGTGGTGCCTCTTTTAAACCACCTCAGGTGTTGCTTAGCATTTACCACAGAAATGCGTGGGTTATGAGGAACTGATAGACCATTTTACCCCATTCGTCTTAATTTCCTACGCACAGTTATTGTGCGAGATGGACTGCTGGAAGGATTTTGGAACTCACGAGTGATTCCTTCGGCTGATTTCATCCGATTTCTTCCAACCACTCTCCGCAACGCTCGACGGATCCCAGCCGTCACTATATGCGGTCTGCCTGGTCTTGGTTCATCTGTGGTTGTTCCTTCGGGTTTCCGCTTCACAGTCACATCACCAACATTCGACTTGAGCAGCTTTAGAAAGTTTGAACTGTCCCTGATGGATTTTTTACTCAGGTGACATCCAACAAGTAGTCCACGTTCGAAGCAACTGAGCTTTCCTGGCCGACCCATTTGGTTGTTACTGCTTCTCTACTGACAACCAATTATTCTTGCTTTAAATTACGGTACTTTAAATTACTTTGAACGCTTTTGTACTTCCTCTGGGGAGAGGTCTCCTGTTTTCAATGTTTCTTGCCCAATTTTCCCGTTATGTGCTAGTCCTAACAGCGAGTCACTACCTTGGCACACAGAGTTACATAAGCGCCTTAGGCTTGAGCCATATGTGACTCATGACCGATAATACTGTGCGTATTGTTTACCACTCCGCTGTAATTTAAGTCGGGACATAACGATAGGGATCTGACTGTTAACAAGTCACAAATTGCATCTAATGATATGTCTACAGGATCTACTAGAGGAGGTAATTAAAGACTTTTTAATCAATTGATCGGTAAACGAGAACATTTTAGGTTAGGTTTTATTGTGAGAGGGACATAGAAATACGGAACAGCCACAAAATAATAACACAGGGCACTTCGGAAGATATGAAAGAAATTGGCAAGGTACACCGAATTTTGAGATGGAACAACCGAAACAGCAAATTTACTGTTACTAGTCACTGTTTATTTACATTTGCAGCACGTTTCAGACGCTTAAACCTCCATTATCAGATGGATGTTTAAACGTTTGAAACAAACAGTGACTGGTAACAGTAAGCTTGTTTTAGTCGATAGTTCATCTGTTATTTTCCATGCTGAGGAATGCCAAAAAATTCAAATGGCTTTGAGCACTATGGAACATCTGAGGTCATCAGTCCCCCAAACTTAGAACTACTTAAACCTAAATAACCTAAGGACATCACACACATCCATGCCCGAGGCAGGATTCGAACCTGCGACCGTGGCAGCAGCGCGGTTCCGGACTGAAACGCCTAGAACCGCTAGGCCACAACGGCCGGCTTAAGGAATGCCACTGGAGTCGATTTCCTTCTCCAGTTTAGAGCTATGCGAGTTTGTGCTGTATCTCTAATGACCTAATTGAAGATGGAAAATTAAACGCTAATCTTCTTTCCTTCTTTCAAAACAAAAAGAAATGTGAAAATCACAATCATAAGTAGAGTGGTTGAAGGACATAAAACGCTTGGGGAGGGATGAGCGGCGGTGTAATTGTTGAACTCAAAGCGTCTGTCGCAGCTGATCTTGTTCTACTGGCTGTTAACGGTGCTGTTCTTGCATTTCCTGCAACTTCTGTGAATACAATGTCAGTTGTTGCTGATGCGTCAGTTGTTAGCGCCGCATTTTGATTAATTCCGGGTCCATTTTGGAAACACTTCTTCATGCTTCCGAAAATGAATAAAAGTTACATCTTTTGTAATTTTGAAAAAATGTATAGTCGCTCGTATTGTCCGCGTTACTCCCTAAATGTCTGTTTTATAAACAAAAAAGTCTATTTTTTGACCTGTCGTTGCTAATGATGCACTGTCCTTTTTGGGGGATACATGAATTTTGTTTTGCCGTAGATTCGTGTGGGAACGCCTGATTACTGAATCACGTGAGAGAGAGACAGTGTAGAACTAGAAACATGCGACCATCAGATACAATCTGAGAACTCGGTGTTCGCCGTATACTCACTCATCACACGAGCCCCAGGAGGGTAAGGGAACTTATAATTCACACATCCTCTTCCAACATAAGGTGGAGTCCCATAAAATTAAATTAACTAGAAAGTACATCACATTGTCAACGAAGACAAAGGTACTAATACTAACAGCGTTAATTTGCCTAAACTATAAACATAAATCATCTGGCAGAATCAATGTCTCCGCAAAAACACGCTACCGAACTCTAAACAGTAAAGTAAATACCCTCAGAGTAAATGAGATTTAGTAAAACAATTTTTTATCATATCTCTCAAAAAAATTTCGTCTGGAAGAAAGCAGCAGACTTACCACTCATGAAAAAGTCTGTTTCTGTCAACAGATACCACTGGCTGAGAAAAATGAACTCTTACGCCATACCAGAGCTTCGTTCCATTACTGTATACTCTGAAGGTGAAAACATTAACAGAAATGCATGTAACTCCACCCATTGGTACTCCCGAAGTGAGTAATAAATTTTAACTGAAATTTAGTCCGTGTTTGGCAGAAACGAGCCAATGATATTAAATAGGAAACACTTTCCTAACGTTCTGCAAAATACTTATTTACAGAAAGCTGTTGTGGCGTATCAAGAGCCACGCCACTCGGAGGTAGCCGAAAGGCACGCGATGTAATGCAGACGGGCGTGAATTCTGGAACAGGATAACTATTGAATGGTAGCAAGAAAAGTACGTAGTTGCTTTATACTTAACTTTTATTCTCTGATGAATACAGCATTCTTCTTGAGACATTTATACTATAACTCTCAAAGTAGGTAAGGCTAATGGCGCCTTGCTAGGTCGTAGTCATGTGCTTAGCTGAAGGCTATTCTAACTGTCTCTCGGCAAATGAGAGGAAGGCCTCGTACGTCTAGTCGCTAGCAATGTCGTCCGTACAACTGGGGCGAGTGCTCGTCCGTCTTTCTAGACCTGCCATGTGGTGGCGCTAGGTCTGCAAGTACTGATGGCGGCGACACGCGGGTCCGACATGTACTAATGGACCGCGGCCGATTTAAGCTACCACCTAGCAAGTGTGGTGTCTTGCGGTGACACCACATTCCTCCCCCGCAAATCGGCGAACGGTCGTGTTATAAGGCTTCCGCCCGCCGTGGGGAGGGCCCCATGTTGACGTATGCGATGAGGTGGGGAGCCTAACATCAGGCGAGGCTGTGCCACCCGCACCCGGCCATTCGGTCCGAGGGGAGCGAGGAAACGCCTGGAAACCTACTCCAGGGTGCACGTCAACATGCGGCGTATGCGCCCGTAATGAGACAGGAGTGTCCGAAGGGTCGACCTCCATTGCGTCGGGGTATCCGACGCGCGATGACGCCATGTGGTCCGGAGCGGGCCAGAGGTCCAGGGCGGACGACAGCTGGTCACGGGAAGCGATCGGTGGCGCGTGACCCAGGGAGGCGGTTGGCGGCTGCAGCGAAGCGTCCTCTGCGGGCTGCGGCGGCGGCGGCGGCGGCGGCGGCGGCGGCGGCGGCGGCGCGACGCCATGGGGCAAAATGGAAGGCATCGTCGGTAACACCTGGGGATGAGGCGAGCCAGTAGATGGGTCCCCAGGGCGCTGACCGGACGGCTCCGTCGCTGAAAGCAGACGGGGAGCGGCAGAACCCAGGCGACGACAGAGGCGCAGCTGATTGAGATGCCGACGCACCTCACCAGAGGCCCCCATAACCAAATACATCGCGCGGCCGAGGCAGCGAAGAATTCGCCCTGCGAGCCAACGCCGTGAACCGCGATATTTACGATAGAATACAACGTCGCCAGGAGCAAAAGTAGGAGTCTGCCGCTGCACAGGAACCCGATGCGGCGGATGCAGCAAAGACATCAAGGTTCGATGAGGACGACCGTGAAGCAACTCAGCCGGCGAGCGACCATCGCGGGGCTGAGAGCGATACGAAGACAAAAAGAGCAACAACGCGTCCTCCCGAGAATGCGACTCTGTCAACTTCAACATCTGTGACTTGAAAGTCCGGACCAAACGTTCAGCGGCACCGTTTGACTGAGGCGAAAACGGCGCGGATGTCAGATGTTGAATACCATTGGCCTGGCAGAATGACTGAAATTCTGCGGACATGAATTGTGGACCATTGTCGGAAACAATAGTCTGTGGAAGACCTTCAATGCAAAAGATAGCAGACAACGCTTGGATGGTGGCAGAGGACGTCGTGGAAGACATCCGGACAACAAAAGGAAAATTACTGAAGGAATCGACAACAACCAACCATCGAGCATTCCAGAATGGACCAGCAAAATCTATGTGTAAGCGTTGCCAAGGGGAAGTGGCTTTTGGCCATGCAAAGAATTTCCGCGTTGGTGCGGACTGTTGTTCAGCACACGCCATGCAAGAAGAGCACATATTCGTAATCGCAGCATCGATGCCGAACCAAGTACAGTGCTGACGAGCAAGTTGTTTCGTACGCACTATACCCCAATGTCCTTGGTGGAGAAGCTTTAAGACAGAGGACTGTAACGAACGTGGGACCACGACCCTAGACTGATCATTATCAGAACGCAACAACAAAACACCACGTCGTACAAAAAGTCTCTCCTTGTGAGCAAAAAATCTGCGAACCAACGGATCCTCGATCCGCGACTTCGACAAGGGCCATTGCGTAGTAACAAAACGCAAAACGGTAGCAAGGACAGGGTCTGCAGCTGTGACTGTAGCTACACGACGAAAATCAATCGGAAACGATTCGACCACGTCATCAGTGTCCGCATCAATGAACATGCAAGCAAGTTCGGAAGAATCGAATGCTTTATCCTCAGCAACCGGCAAACGGGACAACGCATCTGCGTTTCCGTGCTTAGCAGTGGACCGGTACAAGATATCGTAGCGGTACTGCGAGAGGAAAAGAGACCAGCGAATGAATTTCTGCGCTGTACGTGGAGGTACAGGCTTGTTCGGATGAAAAAGCGATGTCAAAGGTTTGTGGTCTGTAATGATGGTAAAGTGACGACCATACAAGAAATCGTGAAACTTCGTAACACCAAACACGAGAGCCAAAGCTTCTTTCTCTATCTGGGAATAATTTCTTTGCGCTGACGAGAGCAATTTTGACGCAAAGGCAATAGGGCGATCATGCGAACCATCTTTGTGCGCAAGCACAGCACCGATCCCGAAATCCGATGCATCTACCATCAACAAAAGGGGTTTCTGGGGATCGAATGGCGTAAGGCAAGTATTGGAAAGCAACGCCGATTTCAATTGGCGAAAGGCGCGTTCGCATTCCGTCGACCAGACGAACGGAACACCTTTACGGCGTAAGCGATGAAGCGGAGCTGAAATGGAAGAGGCATGAGGAAGAAATTTATGATAATAGTTAATTTTTCCCAACACACTCTGTAGCTGCTTCAAATTCTGCGGCGAAGGCAAGTCCTGTATGGCACGGAGGAGCTCTGGACTCTGATGGATGCCTTGGGCATTTATAACATGTCCCAGATACGGCAAGTCACGAGCAAAAAATACACATTTGTCCTTCCTCAAGCGAAGACCATTCTGTCGCAAGACCTGAAAAAGTGTTCGGAGATTTTGTAAATGTTCTGCTTCTGTCTTTCCTGAGATCACTATATCGTCCAGATAGTTAGCTGCAGTAGGGACCGACGCACAAATAGTTTGTAAATATTGCTGAAACAATGCAGGGGCGGATGCACACCCGAATGGCAGTCTTTTGAATCTGTACAGTCCAAGATGCGTGTTAACCACTAATACGCGCTGGGATTCTGCGTCCACCGGTATTTGCAAGTACGCATCCGCTAGGTCCAACTTTGAAAAATATTTTCCCGGGCACAGTTTGTCAAAAAGATCTTCCGGGCGGGGCAAAGGAAAAGTAGCAGTCACTAGTTGGGGATTCACTGTTGCTTTGAAGTCCACGCAAAGTCTCAATTTGCCGGAAGGTTTTTGCAAAATCACTAAGGGTGAGGCCCAGAGAGAAGCCTGCACACGTTCAATGACACCTTGTGATTCTAGATCGTTTAATGTTCTTGCGACCTCATCACGCAATGCGTGGGGAACATTGCGCGCTCTGAAAAATTTCGGTTGCGCGTTGACTTTGAGTTCCAAATGTGCTTCATAGTTCTCAGCGCAACCAAGGCCCGGTGCAAAAATGTCTGCAAATTCCTCACATAGACTAGAAACACTGGCTGAAGGCACAGTCTGGTTCACCGAGAGAACCTGATTCACAATAGACAAGTTAAACAATTGAAATAAATCTAAACCAAACAAGTTCACTGCAGCAGAAGAACGAAGAACGTAAAACGACACAAGTTTTGTTTGTCCCTTGTATGTTGCAAGAAGGCTGCACTGTCCTAACACAGGGATATGCTGTCCTGAATAACTAGTGAGCTGAACTTTTGCGGCACGCAACGGCGGTGCGCCCAGTTGTTTGTACGTGGCGTGATTGAGCAATGAAACTGCAGCTCCGGTATCGAGCTGGAATGGTATCACTTGTCCGGCAAAGTCCAAATCTACAAAAAGTTTATTGTCCTGCTGACGACAAGAGCGACTGTTTTGTGCAACTTGAACAGACACTGGTACAGAATCACATGCGACGTGACGGGAATGCCGTCGACGTCGACGCACACTTTTTGTGGGACAAACACAGTCACTGTTAGAGAGAGGAACACTGGGCGGAGTGGCATTAACTACATGAATGTCCATGGACGAATGTTCCCGAGCCTGAGTGTCCTTGGTTCGATTCCGGCGCGAAGCAAAGGGCCTGGAACGGTTGTTATTGTCTGATCTGAGCTTTTTCTGGCAAACACTTTGAACATGTCCTTTCTTGTGACAGTAAAAGCAAATAGCTTGGCGTGACGGGCAATTTTCACGCGAATGTCTAGTAGCACACCGCGGGCATGATTTCACTGCATTTGCGGGCTGGCGAGGCACACCTGGTTTAGAGCGCGGCGTCAGCTGCGTCGAAGTGCGCGAGGGCCGGTTACCGGGCCGCGCAGCGCGTCCAGCGGGCCGGTTAATGTTACACACTGCTGGCGAAGCTTCAAAAGATTCCTGAGCACAGTCAAGTGTGTCTTGCCTATCCAAGATGTCTATCACTTGTTGAAGGGAGGGATTAACTAGTTTCAAAATCTGTTCTCTTATGCGAACATCAGAAACGTTCTGTGCTATCGCATCACGCACCATTGTATCTGAATAAGGAAGGCCACAGTCACACTGAAATTCACAATCCCTAGTAAGGCCTTGCAAAGTTGCAACCCACTCCCTATTAGTTTGACCGGCCGTACGTTTTGTACGAAAGAACGTATACCTTTTGGCAACGACATTTACTGTTTCTTTGAAATAGGCATCTAAAGCCGACACAATTTCTTCGTAGGACAGAGTTGCTACGTCGCGTCGGGGAAACAATTTCACTATCACACGGTACGTTTGCACGCCGACACAAGACAATAAGTGAGGCTGCCGCTCGTTACCTTGAATTCTGTAGGCGGCGAGATGGAATCCAAACTGGCGTGACCACTCCGTCCACGTTTCGTCGTCGGGACGAAAGTGACGAAAAGAGGGTGCAACTGCGTTTTGTGGCTGCGGGAGCGATGAAGCGGCGGCGGCCGCATCGTTTTGCAGCGCACGTTGACCCTGGACGAGCTGTCCCAGGGCATCCAATAACGCCTGCGTCTGCTGATTCTGCAAGCGATAAAATTCGGACAGTACATCTGGAGATTGTGGCGAAGCCATGACACAAGCAAATCAAATCAGAGCAAAACAAGTAGGAAGAACACGTTGACTCGTCGCCAAACTGTTGTGGCGTATCAAGAGCCACGCCACTCGGAGGTAGCCGAAAGGCACGCGATGTAATGCAGACGGGCGTGAATTCTGGAACAGGATAACTATTGAATGGTAGCAAGAAAAGTACGTAGTTGCTTTATACTTAACTTTTATTCTCTGATGAATACAGCATTCTTCTTGAGACATTTATACTATAACTCTCAAAGTAGGTAAGGCTAATGGCGCCTTGCTAGGTCGTAGTCATGTGCTTAGCTGAAGGCTATTCTAACTGTCTCTCGGCAAATGAGAGGAAGGCCTCGTACGTCTAGTCGCTAGCAATGTCGTCCGTACAACTGGGGCGAGTGCTCGTCCGTCTTTCTAGACCTGCCATGTGGTGGCGCTAGGTCTGCAAGTACTGATGGCGGCGACACGCGGGTCCGACATGTACTAATGGACCGCGGCCGATTTAAGCTACCACCTAGCAAGTGTGGTGTCTTGCGGTGACACCACAAAAGCTATAGCTACAGTTACGGTAATCCCTGCAAGTTCCCAATACGCACACAATTACAAACGTGCAGTCTTCCACTCGATGGTGCATCCATTATATGAACCTGCCTTTCAAACGGATCTATAGACCATCGGATTATCGCTTCCTGTAATGGCTGCAGCACTACCCTGATCGATAATACACTAAGAAAAAAGAAAATGCATTAAGTTACGTCATTTCTGTACGCCAACAGGAACCAGACAAAAGTAACAAAAACTGATGCACCGCCCAATATATTAGCAGAATTTCAGATAACTGCCCGAAAGAAAGTTAGTCTTGCAACTACAGACCTGCATTTTGTAATACCAACAGCATATCGAAACTTTCATTCAATAGTAAAGACTGATTGCAATCTTTGACTCCGAGTGGTGTGAACAAAATCATATGCAAGCAGTGTGGTAAAATACATGTTGCTCAGTCAGGAACAGCTGTGGCAGTTACGTTTTCAGAACGTGAAAGAGTCTGGAGGCAAGGAAAGACCGATTCAACCTTTGCCGAACATCTTTTAACAGAAAACCACCCACAGCATGTAGAGTCTGAAGTTTTACATTCTGCTAAGGAAAGCATAACAATGACTCTGTTGGAAGTACGGAAAATCCACAAACATATATCACAGAATGACCAGCCTCAATTTCATTCTTCCCCCACCTGTTAAATTACGTTTTACCTATACAAATGTTAGATTACAGTACTGTAAATACTGTTTTACCTATACAAATATTAGATTACAGTATTATAAATTAACTTTAATTTTCGTCTGTTGTTAGCTGCAAATCCACATAAAAAGCTATATTTTTCGTTTTTAGTTAAATGTAACCGTTTCTGAGTGACTTAGAAATGTAATATTTTTCTTTGTAAAAACTAAATGTCATCATTTTTGTATATTTGGTATCTTCCATATAAATAATAACTGCGTAAGTCGCATGTCATTTTATTTGTGTTTATGACATTCACTTGTCACTTGACAATCGCCTAAGGAACTGAAAGTCGGTTCGTGACAACACAGATACAATTTTGCAGAACACTATGAAATTGATATTAATTATAATTTTATTTATTCTTCTATGCCTGTTTACAAGTTACTTCAGTTCATACTCACGATTCTCACAGAAGAAATGGACTCTCGTTACTGACAATGGAAAAGTTTGCTCTGCATGATAACTATAGCACGCGTCGGTAGCTACGGGGCAGCATGGCTGAATGCCACCCGAAGGGGCCCGGATTCGATTCCCTGCCGGGGTGGAGATTTTTTGCTCTCGGGGACTGGGTGTCGTATTGTCCTCATCAACGTTTCATCAACACCGACACGCAAGTCGTCGAAATGGCGTCACGTAAAAAGACATACACCCGGCGGCGAGCCTCCACACAACAGAGACAGAGATATCACAAATGTGCTCAAGGTGTCAGATTCGGATTCAGGACGATCAGGATGCACATTCCTATCCACCTACACAGATTTATGTTCGTGGTTTCCCTAAACTGATTCAGGCGAATAACGAAACGGTGCTTTTGAAAAAACACGTAATAGCCTACTTCAGCCTTGTACTAAGCACGTTGGTGTCGTCTGACACAATTTAGGCAGGTCACAGCTGCGAACCACGGACGGTGTGGAAACCAAGGTCGACGCTATGTCGATGGCAGGAAACACCGCAGAGAGCGTATATTACGACGGTAAACAATGTGAGCTCGAATCACTACCAATAAACAAAGCAAAATCGTTTTAACCAATACAAGAGAGGTACCTCTACGTGCGGTGTTCTTATTACGACAAACATCACTCTATGTCCCCTGGCACCTGTGCCTTAGGCCTGGCTAAAACTCTCACCACTATGACAAGATGACATGACCAATATATGATCAGAATTCCAAATCAAAGTTCAAGTACAGGAAAAGGAGATAATAATTTAATTTGTGAACTGAAGTAACTAAGGATTAAAGGGCGAGGTACAGACTTCCGATCCACGTGCTCCGCCGAGTATTTATTTCCAGTAGCGGGACAACGGTCAATCCCACTTGCCGCCATTCCTGGAGTCACACCAAGCTGGAGTCTGCCAAACAAATAACATCATCGACGCTCTCCGAGTCTGTTACCATATCGCTAGAGTAGTGATACTCTGGAACTAGCCTGTGTTCCATCTCTAATAGTGTCATTCTCGGCAAAACCTAAAACCCTAATCTTCCTTCTTTCCTTAACATATCAAAAATTCAACACCTCTCCTTTGCTTTCAAACTGCATCATTTAATTAATTTTTATCTATACAGAGTATAATTTCGAAACAATTATTTCACAGTAATTTGAACTGAACCCTCTGACTCGCGTCCCCTTTAAGCACGATGTTATTTTACATCCATCAGTATTTAATTACCGAAAGACGTAACAACATAAAAACATATGCCGAGAGAATACAGCATTTAGAAGTTACACAGAAAATTTGTTAACAGCTGGTCTGGAAACACAATGTCTTACAGAAAAGATGTCGCTCTTCTGGCTGACTATTTCGCGACGCCACCTTTTCAGGTGTTAAACTCCTCACAGCGGCTCCTCCATCCATCCTGAAGTTGCCTTGTTTTATGCTACTTACAACACAACTCACAATCGCTCTTGAGAGGGTAAAGCTTCTATCGAAAAAGCAACACGAATTTAGAAAGCATCGTCCGTGCGAAACTCAGCTTGTCGTTTTCTCGCACAATGTCCTGCGAACCTCGGATGAAGGGTGACAGGCAGATTCCATACTTCTAGACATACGAAACGCCTTTGACACAGTGCCACAGTGAAGACCGTTAACGATGATTCGAGCATACACAATAGGTTATGAGATATGTGAGTGGTTATCAGAATTTTTACGTAATAGAAGCCAGTAAGTTTGGACGGTGAGTGTTCATAGGAGACAAAACTCAAATGGGAATCCTTGGAAGGGAGAAGACGTTCTTTTGGCGAAATACAGTTTAAGTTCGGAGAACCGGTATTTGTGACAGACTACACTTCGCGTAAGGACCGCAAAAACAAAATGAGGGAAATCAGGGCTCGTTCGGAAGCACATAGTCATTTTTCCACTCTCTCCACTTGCGATTAGAACACAAACGATAAATATTATCAGTGGCACAGAGTACCCTCGCCGATGTACCGTATTGTGTCTTGCGGAGTACATATGTAGATGTAAGTAGAAAGACAAGGTAGACACACGCTGTTCGACCATGTAGGAGGCACGCTGTGTCTCCGACGGTAGGTCTAAGAAAGCACCTGCAATGCCGACCACGCGAAGAAGCACACGGTGTAGGACCAAGCAACCCATTGCACACATTCCTTATCTCTCTTAGAGGGCTAATACTCTGGTATCTCAGAAAGAGATTTTCACTCTGCAGCGGAGTTTGTGCTGATATGAAACTTCCTGGCAGATTAAAACTGTGTGCCGGACCGAGACTCGAACTCGGGACCTTTGCCTTTCGCGGGCAAGTGCTCCACCAACTGAGCTACCCAAGCACGACTCACGCCCCGTCCTCACAGCTTTACTTCTGCCAGTACCTCGCCTCCTACCTTCCAAACTTTACAGAAGCTCTCCTGTGAACCTGCGCACAAGAAGAATATATATACAGGAACCATCGTTATAACAGTTGTAAATTGTCGTAGTTATGGTGGGAAAGTACCAGAGCTCCAAGCACTAATAGAAAGTACTCATGCTCAAATCGTTATAGGCACTGACAGCTGGCTAAACCAAGAGATAAGTTCAGCCGAAATTTTTGTGAAGAACCTAACGGTGTTCAGAAAGGATAGGCTGAACACAGTTGGTGGTAGCGTGTTTGTTACTGTTAGAAGTAGTTTATCTTGTCACGAAGATAGTTCCTGTGAGCTAGTATGGGCGGAGGTCATTCTTGGCAACCGGAATAAAATAGTAATAGGATCCTTTTACCGACCTCCCAATTCAGATGATACAATTGCTGAATGGTTGAAAGAAAACTTGAGTTTAATTTCAAACATGTGCCTCACTCATACAATTATAGTGGTGACTAATTTACCCTCGATATGTTGGTAAAAATACATGTTTAAATCCGGAGGTACTCAGAAAACATCATTCAAAATTGTGCTAAATGCGTTCTTTGAAGTTAGTTCATGAGCCCACGTGAATAGTAAACGGTTGCGAAAACACGCTTGACCTCTTAGCAACAAATAATCCTGAGCTAATAACAAGAATCAAAGAGGATACAGGGATTAGTGAACACAGGGTTATCGTAACGAGACTGAATACTGTAGCCCCAAAACCTCCAAAAGTAAACGAAAAATATACCTATTCAAAAAAGTAGATAAAAATTCACTGGACGCCTTCCTGAGAGACAATCTCCACTACATCCACATTAACAATGTAAGTGTAGACCAGATGTGACTTGAATTCAAAGAAATAGTATTGACAGCAATTGAGAGATTTATATCAAGTAAATTAACAAACGACGGAGCTGATCCTCCTTGGTCACAAAATCGTCATAACACTGTTACATAAGCAACGCAAAAAACATGCCAAATTTAAACGGACGCAAAATCAACACTGGCGGTCTTTTACAGAAGCTCGAAATTCAGCGTGGACTTCAATGCGAGATGTTTATAGCAGTTACCACAACAAAATTTTCTGCCGAAACCTGGCAGAAAATCAAAATGGGTTCTAGTCGTTAGTGAAGTATGCTAGTGGCAAGAAATAATCAATACCTTCTCTACACGATAGCAATGGAAATACTATCAATACTATCAACGACAGTGCGGTCAAAGCAGAGTTACTAAACGCAGCCTTCCGAAATGCCTTCACAAAGAAGACGAAGTAAATATTTCAGAATTCGAATCAAGAACGGCTGCAAACATTAGTAACGTAAAAGTAGGTATCCGCGGAGTATCGAAGCAACTAAAATCACTTAAAAAAATTAAGTCTTCCGGTCCAGAGTGTATACCAGTGAGGTTCCTTTCAGAGTATACTGAGATTTCAATTTACTGGATATAGACTGGGACACACAGATGTTTAGGATGGGTGGTAGGGACAGAGCATCGATTGACATTATACTGAGTGCACTATCCGAAAATTACCTCGAGCAATTAAACAGAGAACCGACTCGTGGAGATAACATCTTGGACCTACTGATAACAAACAGACCCGACTTTTCGACTCTGTAAGTGCAGAACAGGGAATCAGTGATCATAAGGCCGTTGCAGCATCCCTGAATATGGAAGTTAATAGGAATATAAAAAAAGTGAGGAAGGTTTAACTGTTTAGCAAGAGTAATAGAAGGCAGATTTCAGACTACCTAACAGATCAAAACGAAAATTTCTGTTCCGACACTGACAATGTTGAGTGTTTATGGAAAAAGTTCAAGGCAATCGTAAAATGCGTTTTAGACAGGTACGTGCCGAGTAAAACTGTGAGGGACGGGAAAAACCCACCGTGGTTCAACAACAAAGTTAGGAAACTACTGCGAAAGCAAAGAGAGCTTCACTCCAAGTGTAAACGCAGCCAAAACCTCTCAGACAAACAGAAGCTAAACGATGTCAAAGTTAGCGTAAGGAGGGCTATACGTGAAACGTTCAGTGAATTCGAAAGTAAAATTCTATGTACCGACTTGACAGAAAATCCTAGGAAGTTCTGGTCTTACGTTAAATCAGTAAGTGGCTCGAAACAGCATATCCAGACACTCCGGGATAATGATGGCATTGAAACAGAGGATGACACGAGTAAAGCTGAAATACTAAACACCATTATCCAAAGCTGTTTCACAGAGGAAGACCGCACTGCAGTTCCTTCTCTAAATTCTCACACAAACGAAAAAATGGCTGACATCGAAATAAGTGTCCAAGGAATATAAAAGCAACTGGAATCACTCAACAGAGGTAAGTCCATTGGATCTGATGGGATACCAATTCGATTCTACACAGAGTACGCGAAAGAACTTGCCCCCCTTCTAACAGCCGTGTACCGCAAGTCTCTAGAGGAACTGGAGGTTCCAAATGATTGGAAAAGAGCACAGGTAGTTCCAGTCTTCAAGAAGGGTCGTCGAGCAGATGCGCAAAACTATAGACCTATATCTCTGACGTCGATCTGTTGTAGAATTTTAGAACATGTTTTCTACTCGCGTATCATGTCGTTTTTGGATACCCAGAATCTACTCTGTAGGAATCAACATGGATTCCGGATACAGCGATCGTGTGAGACCCAACTCGCTTTATTTTTTCATGAGACCCAGAAAATATTAGATACAGGCTCCCAGGTAGATGCTATTTTCCTTGACTTCCGGAAGGCGTTCGATACAGTTCCGCACTGTCGCCTGATAAACAAAGTAAGAGCCTACGGTATATCAGACCAGCTGTGTGACTGGATTGAAGAGTTTTTAGCAAACAGAACACAGCATGTTGTTCTCAATGGAGAGACGTCTACAGACGTTAAAGTAACCTCTGGCGTGCCACAGGGGAGTGTTATGGGACCATTGCTTTTCACAATATATATAAATGACCTAGTAGATAGTGTCGGAAGTTCCATGCGGCTTTTCGCGGATGATGCTGTAGTATACAGAGAAGTTGCAGCATTAGAAAATTGTAGTGAAATGCAGGAAGATCTGCAGCGGATAGGCACTTGGTGCAGGGAGTGGCAACTGACCCTTAACATAGACAAATGTAATGTATTGCGAATACATAGAAAGAAGGATCCTTTATTGTATGATAATATTATAGCGGAACAAAAACTGGTAGCAGTTACTTCTGTAAAATATCTGGGAGTATGCGTGCGGAACGATTTGAAGTGGAATGATCATATAAAATTAATTGTTGGTAAGGCGGGTACCGGGTTGAGATTCATTGGGAGAGTCCTTAGAAAATGTAGTTCATTAACAAAGGTGGTGGCTTAAAATACACTCGTTCGACCTATACTTGAGTATTGCTCATCAGTGTGGCATCCGTACCAGATCGGGTTGACGGAGGAGATAGAGAAGATCCAAAGAAGAGCGGCGCGTTTCGTCACAGGGTTATTTGGTAACCGTGATAGCGTTACGGAGATGTATAGCAAACTCAAGTGGCAGACTCTGCAAGAGAGGCGCTCTGCATCGCGGTGTAGCTTGCTCGCCAGGTTTCGAGAGGGTGCGTTTCTGGATGAAGTGTCGAATATTTTGCTTCCCCCTACTTGTACCTCCCGAGGAGATCACGAATGTAAAGTTAGAGAGATTCGAGCGCGCACGGAGGCTTTCAGACAGTCGTTCTGCCCGCGAACCATACGCGACTGGAACAGAAAAGGGAGGTAATGACAGTGGCACGTAAAGTGCCCTCCACCACACACCGTTGGGTGGCTTGCGGAGTATAAATGTAGATGTAGATGTAGATGTACAATAGCTTCATACTTAACAATCATATACAACCGTTCGCTCGATGAAAGATACGTACCCAAAGACTGGAAAGCTGCACAGGTCACACCAATATTCAAGAAAAGTAGTAGGAGTAAACCACTAAATTACAGGCCCATATTATTAAGGTCTACATGCAGCAGGATTTTGGAACATATATTGTATTCGAACATTATGCATTACCTAGAAGGCCCAAATGGCTCTGAGCACTATGGGACTTACCATCTGAGGTCATCGGTCCTCTAGAATTTAGAACTACTTAAACCTAACTAACCTAAGGACATCACACACATCCATGCCCGAGGCAGGATTCGAACCTGCGACCGTAGCGGTCGCGTGGTTCCAGACTGAAGCGCCTAGAACCGCTCGGCCACTCCGGCCGGCTACCTCGAAGGGCACGTTCTATTGACACAGAGTCAACACTGATTAAGAAAACGTTGTTCTTGGGAAACACAACTAGCTCTTTTTTGCTCACAAGAAGTGATGAGTGCTACTGACAGGGTATTTCAAATTGGTTCCGTTCTACTAGATTTCCAGAAGGCGTTTGGCACTGTACCACACAAGCGACTTGTAGTGTAATTGCGTGCTTATGGACTATGGTCTCAGTTAAGTGACTGGATTCATAATTTCCTGTCAGAAAGGTCACAATTCGTAGAAACTGACGGAAAGTTATCGAGTAAAATAGAAGTGATTTCTGGCAATCCGCAAGGTAGTATTATAGGCCCCTTGTTGTTACTTATATATATAAACGATCTGAGCAACCGTCTTAGGTTGTTTGCAGATGATGCTGTCTTTTATTGACTAGTAATGTTCTCGAAGATCAAAAGAAATTGCAAAACTATTTACAAAACATTTGTGTATGGTGCAAAAATTGGCAATTGACGCGAAATAATGAAAAGTGTGAGGTCATCCACATGAATGCTAAAAGGAATCCGTTAAAGTGCGGTTACACTATAAATCAGTCTAATCCAAAGACCGTAAATTCGACTAAATACCTAAGAATTACAATTACGAACAACTTAAATTGTAAGGAACACATAGACAATGTTGTGGGGAAGGCTAACCAAAGACAGCGTTTTATTGCCAGGATACTTAGTAAATGTAACAGATCGACTAAAGAGACTGCCTACACTACGCTTGTCCATCCTCTTTTAGAATAGTGCTGCGCGGTGTGGGCTCCTTACCAGATAGGACTGATGGAGTACATTGAGGAAGTTCAAAGAAAAAGTTCAAAGAAAGGCAGCACGTTTTGTATTATAGCGAAATAGAGGAGAGAGTGTCACTGAAATGGTACAGGATTTGGGGTGGATATCACTAAAACAAAGGCGTTTTTCGTTGCGGTGGAATCTTCTCACGAAATTTCAATCAATAACTTTCTCCTCCGCATGCGAAAATATTTTGTTGACACCGACCTACATAGGCAGAAACGATCATCATAATAAAATAATGGAAATCAGAGCTCGCACGGAAAGATATTGGTGTACATTTTTTCCGCGCGCTGTACGAGATTGGAATAATAGAGAATTATTGTGAAATAAGTTCGATGAACCCTCTGCCAGGCACTTAAATGTGAATTGCAGAGTATCCATATAAATGTAGTTGTAGAAATATGTTAACCATACATGACTGCAGACATTGTGTGCTGGATTCGGAATGACAAACATCTATGGTTCAAATGGCTTTGAGCACTATGGGACTTAACATCTGAGGTCATCAGTCCCCTAGAACTTAGAACTACGGAAACCTAACTAACCTAAGGACATCACACACATCAATGCCCGAGGCAGGATTCGAACCTGCGACCGTAGCAGTCGCGCGGTTCCGAACTGAAGCGCCTAGATCTATGCAGTACATAATTCAGTCTTAGTAGCATGTTGTTTCTAGTGCTAAAGAACATAAACTTGCTTTATCTACACAAGACGATAAATGTTTCATACTTCTGGATAAGGTCAACACAGTGGCCTGGGGTCACTACTATATGAAAAATGATTATGACTGATTTTATTGCAAAAATGTAAATAATGCAGATATCTGAAAAAATGTAAATATCTGTAAAAATGTAAGTGATGAGAATGTGTGTAAAAATCTAAGTACATAAAAAATGTAAATTGTGTTCTTTTCGATGAAAATTTAATGATCTATCATAATTGCTCAGAGAATGAAAAAACGTTGTATGTAAAAACATTGAATGTACCCACATTTTATGTAAGAATATCCTATGAAAAAAATTGTAATGAATTTATATGTAGAATATTATCTGTTTGAGTTTCTTTTTCCCTACTCGTTCCCTCTGCAGAGTCTGCTTCATACAACATAAGGTTAGCACATTGCCATATATACAGAGTGTTACAAAAGGTACGGCCAAACTTTCACGAAACATTCCTCACACACACAGAAAGAAAATATGTTATGTGGACATGTGTCCGGAAACACTTATTTTCCATGTTAGAGCTCATTTTAGTTTCTTCCACTGTATTTATGTGCGACATATAGTACCTTGCTATACTACTCATAACAGATTCAGTCGTTATTTTTACTTAACCTGTACCTATATCTCCCATGATAATTTGCCAATTTTTTATCACTTCCTAGAGAGTACGTTTCTGACACAGTGTAATCCAAAAGCAAAGTCATTTTACGTTGCTAATCTCTAATATATAAGATACAGTCTTAGTTCTGAGGCTCCTATTGAGTTTCCTTCTCGGGAGAATTGTTTTTCACATGCGAGTTGGGAACTGTGCCCAAATTCTAATATTGCTACGCACTTTACTTCAGGGATCTCTACAAGTATCTCCAGGACAGATGTGTTCCGTCTTTTCCTTCAAGCTTCTCTTACATGAGTTAGTTTTGGTCTGTATCGGTTATTTGACCTCCTCAGTGCAAAACCATTTCTGATAAGCGTTGCACTATTAACCACATGCGTAGGTATCTAGCATCGCCTAACGATACTTTCACAGTATTTTGTCTTCAATACCGATGTCAACGAATTATCACTTACCTATTCCATCCATGATTCACTCATATGTGGGGTGAAGTTTAAATGACGAGACAGTACACAGGGCAATTTGTTACAATATTGTTGGGCAACTTATTACAGTTTTGAATCAATATTTTATAGTTTTTGGGCCATTTGTTACAATTTCCACCGTCCTGGATTGAGACATTGCCGCAGTGGTAACACCGGTTCCCATCAGATCACCGAGGTTAAGCGCTGTTGGGCTGGGCTAGCACTTGGATGGGTGACCATCCTGTCTGCCGAGCGCTGTTGGCAAGCGGAGTGCACTCAGCCCTTGTGGGGCAAACTGAGGAGCTACTTGATTGAGAAGTAGCGGCTCCGGTCTCGTAAACTGACATACAGCCGGGAGAGCGGTGTGCTGATCAAATGCCCCTCCATATCTGCATCCAGTGACGTCTGTGGGCTGAGGATGACACGGCGGCCAGTCGATACCTTTGGGCCTTCCAAGGACGGAGTTTAGTTTAGTCTAGATTCACTCATATTCAAGGCCCATACAATAATGATCGTGGCAGGAATTCGATTTAGTGACTAAATATGAAAGGTCTACTCTCCTATCCACATTACAAACAAACAAACAAAAAATTCAACGATCAACACAGAGGCAATTACTTTCTGCGGAAGAAAACTGTCTCACTAGCCCAGACTGCAACAAGACGATTTTTGGTCCTCGTGTGTCCAGTTTGTGAACTGATCACATATGTGAACTATTCGTATATGAACTAAACCTCCTGTGTCCCTCTACGCTGAGGTTTAGCTCTGGCTTCATGTCTTCGTGGTTGGCAGCCTTCTGTTCCGTGAATAGGATTGTTGGAGTCTGTGTGTAACGTGTGAACTACTGGGATGTTGGTTATCTCAGTCCGAGTGAAACGATGTTGGAAGTAATATGAACTGAGGGGACTCGGGCAGTGTTTCTGAAACATGGGGCACGCCATGCTACCCCTGCACCCCCACATTGCTAGGTGATATTTACTTATAAGTTTATATACTATTAAGTGACATAAAGACACGCCCACTTACACTTTACTCTATCTAGTAACACAAACTGTAGTACGTTTACAACTGAGAATAAGGTGTTTGGACTAAAACCTCAAATAAACAATATTAACTAATGTATCGTTGGTGTATCGTAAGTGCAGAGAATGATAGAAGACGAAATAGAGCTGCAAGCTTTTATTGCAGAGGCACAGGATAGGAACAATAATCAAAAGTAAGTTTTCTCATTGAAAACTGAAAATTAAATTACAAATATCTAAAATAGAATCGCTATATGATTTTAGAAATAAACAATGTCATGCGAGGACATGAAGACATTAAAAATCTTCTTGAGAAGCTACAATCATGTTAAACAACAGAAATGCTGCTAGAGGAAAACAAAAAGCGATTTTGATGCTAAAGTGCGCATAAAACTGCAATAAAAGGCAATTTCCGTTCTGATGCCAAGCACACAGCCAACATCTCCGAATAATGTTTGACACTGTGTCGGTAATTTTCTTATCCATCTTTTACCTTATTAATGAACAAAAATTCCCGCAATCCCATAATGAATTTTAATTCGTTTGAATGAAACATGAACTACGTGCTGTCGTAGGTGGATTAATGTATTAACGCATCAATCAATTAGGCGTGCTGCGAGTACAGGAATACCAATGTATTCCTGTATAATTCAATTCGCTTTGGGCTATAATATGCTGGCCTTAATCAGGACAGTGACGAAAACTTAAGCTTCCCTCAGTCACGGTTTCTGCTAAGGTTTGTAGACATAGCTATACTTCTGAAACAATGTTTCACATGTAATCAGTCATACATGTTTTCAGAAAAGTTTGGACACATCCAACAGACAGTAACTGGAATTACAAAAAACGGTGTCAAAAGAAGTAAAAGGACGTCCTAAGTGGAACAGTACACTATGTGCACATTCTAAAAATAAATATGCATATGCTAATCAAGAATACAAAAGAAAAAGTAGCTGAAATTATTAGCCTGTAATTCTAAAAAAAAAAAGGTTTCGAGGGAAAATCTGTCGCCAGAAATTCGTACCAATAAAACGTAAAGTTGTCCTCAGCCCGAAGGTTGGTCTGATCACGGCAATGCTCTTCAAGGCATGGACCTCTTGGAGACGGTACGCCGTTGCCGTCCTGCGACGTTTAAACTGACTCACACAGCCAGTTATAGGCGAATCTGCAGTACGACGTGAACTCAGAACCACGTTGGAAGTTGGCACTTTTCACATAGAACACTGATTACAAGAAATGAATGAACCGAAAAGTCACAGAAATGTCCTAGAACCGATCAAAGATTGAACACCAGACATTTAGCTTTGTTATTTGTCATCCGTTTAGTCACCGAGTCGCACCTGTAATAGTATAGACATGGAGAACACGGCATTAGTTGCAGTGATTTACTGTCAATTTTACTGTCTAAACTTGAAAACACAAAGAGATCGATGCAGAATTAGGATAAAAGATAACATGAAGAGCGAAATCCTGCCGTCTAGAGAAGACCATCTGCTTACTGTACGCCCTGCTTCACAACAGCTTCCGGATGCTCAATGGTCGCTGCGGTAGTGCACAACTCTGCCGAAGCAATTTGTATAAAACGCTGGCAGCGCGCCACACATCCCCGGAAATTTTCTGAATTGCCGCAAGCACCGTTACTTCGAGTGTAAAATCAATACCACACATTTCTCCAACTGACAATACATATTGCACCTTTTCTGGAGTTTCCAAAGTTTCAACCGTGCGAAATATTGGTATAATGTCTAAAGTCATCTTGGTCGATAAGGTTCGTGAGAGTCTCACGCGAAATGAAAGCAAATTTTTATTTTCATTCCTACTTCTTACCTCCGTCCTCACTCTTCAGATAACTGTCAAGTGTAATACTTTCTTGTATGTTCTCGTGTATAAATCTGGTGTTGAAAATGACTAGCTGAAAGAAAGCCGAAATATTGAAATTTATATTAATAAAATACTTTTCTGCAGTGCTAACATTTTACCGCAGCACAAACTCATAAATGTGCGACACCGAAACAACCATCTGCATCTACATGACTACTCCACAATTCACACTTAAGTGCTTGGCAGACGGTTCATGGAACCAGTTTCAGATTGTTTCTCTAGCACTCCACTCTCATATAGTACATGGGAAAAACAAACTCTTAAATCTTTCCGAGTGAGTCACGATTTCTCATTTTATTACGACTGTCATTTCTCTCTGTGTAGGTGGAAGTAAACAATATGTTATAACGAGAAAGTTGGTGATCGAAATTTCGTGAAAAAACCTCGCCTCAAAGAAAGGCCTCTTTGTTTTAATGACTGCCACTCCAACTTGTGTAACAACGTTCGTGATACTCACTCCTATGTTTTGCGATAATAAAAAATCAGGCTGCCCTTCATTGAAAATTTTAGATGTCCTTCGTCAATCCTGTCTTGTAAGGATCCCATACCGCGCAGCAGTGCTCCAGAACAGGACCGACAAGCTTTGTGTAGGCAGTCGCTTTACTAGATCCGTTGGATCTTGTAAGTGTTTCGCCAATAAAAATCAGTCGTTGCTTTGCCTTCCCCACAACATTTTCTGTGTGTTGGTTCCAATTTAAGTTGTTCGTAATTGTAATTACTAGGTATTTAGTTGATTCGGCAAACTTTAAATTTGTGTGATTTCTCGTGTAACCAAAATTTAACGTGTTCCTTTTAGTACTCCTCTGGAGGTCCTCCCATATTTTGTTGTTTAGGGTCAATTGTCACTTTTGGCACCGTACAGATATTTTGTCTAAATCAATTTGCTATTAGTTTTGATCTTCTGATGACTTTACTAGACGGTAAAAATTCTAAGAGGGCTGCTCAGATTTTCTCCTAAATCTTTCATACAGTTTAGGAAGAACAGAGGGCCTATAACACTTCCTTCGGGAACGACATATCACTTCAGTTTTACTCGATAACTTTCTCTCAGATGCTACGAATTGTCACCTTTCTCAGAGGAAAGGTGTAATTACTCGATGTGTAATTACTGTAAGATGTTACGTCTAAAACGTTCGTCCGTTACACGATCGTAGAGTTCATTCGAAATTTGAACATCAGAGTCCCGGTAGGAAAGGTACTGTTTCTCAAAAACTAGCTATGGCTTCATAAAACACTATTCGTGTGAAACACATCCCGCGTTTCTCACACACAATATCTAGCATGTAGATAAACCGGTAGAATCCCACATCAGGGATTTCGGAAAAGCACTTAACACGATACAACACACTTGACTGCTGATCAGGATGTGATTACACCGGGTATCTTCACAAATACGCGAGTTTCTCAAAGAATTTTTGAAGTAAAACGGTGATATTGTATGGTGAAAGTTAAATGGAAAGTAACATCGAGTATCTCTATGGAAATGCAAAAAGCCCGCAATTCTTTTCGATAGACATAAATCACATCGGGCAAGTGGCCCTCTCAGGTTGTACGCTGACGATATTGTCCACAGGAATCTATTGTTGCTGGACAACGTTATTGACATGCAGAACGACGGAAACAGCATTTTGACTTGGTGTACTGAATGTCCGCTCCTTTTAGTCGCGCTGAAATACAAAATACCGTCCGTAAGCATGAGAAAAACCTCGATAGTTCCCAATTACAATCTTAGTGATAAAATTCTGTAACTAATCACATAGTATCAATCTAAACGGCAATATGAAACGGGATACGTGAAATCTGCACTAGGGGACGTGAATGGAGGACATGTACTAATGAGCCAAAGCATTATGACCACCTGCAAAGTTTGTTTGCCCGTCTTTGGAATGAAATACATCACTGATTCTGTGTATCAGGGATCCGACAGTTTGATGGTAGGTTTGTGGAGGAACGTGGCAATATATGTCTAAGTACAAGGCATGTAATTCTCGTAAATAACGGGGCGCTCATATGCGTAGGTGGTGACGCCGCCCGATAGCGACCCAGGTGGGTTAAATAGGACTTACATCAGGCAAATTTAGTCGTCGAGACATCAACGTGAGTTCACTATAATGCTCCTCAAACCACTGCAGCACGGTTCTGCTTGTCACGGACAATTATACTGGTGAAAGATGACATCGCTGTCGGGGAAGATATCAAGCATGAAGGGATATAGGTCGTTCGCAGTTGTCAGTGCGTCTTCAATTACTACCACAGGTCCTATGCAAGCTCAGGAGAATGTCTCCTCCAGCGTAATACTGCTCCCACCACCCTGCGTCCATGGCGCCCTGCACGTTTCGAGCCGCCGTTCACCTCGATGACGGCGTTTGTGGAGACGACCAGCGACCTCGAGTAGCAAAAATGTGATTTACCCGAAGAGCCGACACGTTTCCATTGTTCGACGGTCGAATCCCGATGGACCTGTGCCCACTGCAATCGTGATTGACGATGTCGTTGGGGCAACAAGTGAACACGTAGGGATCATCTGCTGCGGGGCTCCATGTTCACCAATGTGCGATGAACGGTGTGCTTTGAAACACTTCCGCGTGCACCAGAATACTGCTCTTTCGGCAGAGATGCCACACATCACCATCTGTCCTACTTTACACAGCAGACAAGCCTCCTAACACCACTTTTTGTGAAGAGTCGTGCACGTCCAACCATTTAGCACCTAGTGGTAGTTTCACTGTCCTACCTCTTTCCGCAGATGCTCACGTGAGTAGCACGTGCACATTCGACAAGCTTCGCCGTTTTCGAAATACACGTTCGCAGGCCCTGCGTAATAACAATCTTTGTCAAAGTCGCTTATCTCAATGGATTTCCCAATTTTCAGCCCACATCTTCGAGTGCTTGCAACGCCACCAGGCGGCATCCAATGTCGCGGTGGATGGTGTTATAATCTTTTGACTCATCAGTGTGTATCTATGTTCTGCCAGTTGCTATGAAGTGCATCCAAAACGAAACGTTCCACGGTATAATGTATTGAACTTTGGCCCCGTTCCTCTCACAGATAGTGTGTGGGAACAATGACTGCTTGTGTGCCTCAGTGCGAGTTAACTTCTTTCTCGACTTATATAATAAACATGTACGGTCCTAACGAATATTCGTAGTTTCTACGCTGAAAGCCTTATCTACGATATAATTTCAATAAAAATTTCATTATGCAGTGTGTACCATAATTAACAGTGAAAACTACCTCTGATGAAAGGATACGATAATAGATGCAGAAACGTTGCAGTAAAATGGGTCCAACAACGAACCGTTTGCGAATTTGTGGTAACAAGCCGTATCCAACTTCTGTTTGGAGTATTGTCCTAGTTAGTAGGAATGTATTTTGAAAGTAATCTTTTCAGTTAAGGGTCTGATCTCCTTAGTCAGCCTATAAAATCAGCGATTTTTAAGCTAATGAATCAAACAATGTAAATTTGTTTGCACATTATTTATTAATTCTTGAACAACATTTTTTTAGTTTTTTTAAGAAATTCAATTTGTCATTACGCCCCTCATCTGCTTTATCCAAAATGAGATGTTTCCATGGCGCAAGTCCTTCAGCCTGAAAATCTTATCTGAAATCAAAAAGCAAACTGTTTTCTTAATCTACAGTAGGGCTTTTAAATTTGACAAAATAAAAAAATGACAGAAGTTTAATACAAAGGTGTAGTTCTGTTGTGTGTTTTTGGTCATGTATTTTGAAATAACTATTGAATAAATTACAATTTTTAAAAATTAGCCTACAGATATAGGGTATTTCAAGTTATGGAATCGGCTGTGGAGACACTAATAAAGATATCTTTCTGAAATTTAGCCGAATTACTCCTCGGGCATTTCCGCAAAGAGTAACAGTCTATTTTTTTATTCTAATTTATTCATCACTTACGGCAAAAGACGTGACCAAAAACGCATGACAAAATTACATATTTGTTTCAGGCGCCCACCATTTTATTATTTCGTTAAATTTCAAAAAATGTGCTGTTACTCCGCACGCAATACCCTATAGATTAAGATATTTTTTTTTTTTATTTCAGATAAGTTTTGAAGACTTCAAGATTTCCGTCATGGACACACCTCATTTTGGGCAGAGCAACTTCAACTCCTCGAATGGGGCGCTTAATGATGACAGAATGTCTTTAAAAATAAGAAAATGTTGGCCAAGAATCAATAAGTAATGTGCAAAAATATCTACGTTGATTGATTCAGTAGCTTTAAAATAATCGTAAAAATCGCCTGTTTTATTGGCTGACAGAAGAGAATAGAACCCTAATTCCTCATTTAATTGGTCTCAAATTTCATCCGTGACCTACCTAAACAAAAATATAATACTACTTCAGCAAGATACGTGTTTCAATTTATTGTACCCTAGTACCAGCTGAAGAAGGTGCCGATATTGTCGCCGGCCGCGGTGGTCTAGTGGTTCTAGGCGCGCAGTCCGGAACAGCGGGACTGCTACGGTCGCAGGTTCGAATCCTGCCTCGGGCATGGATGTGTGTGATGTCCTTAGGTTAGTTAGGTTTAAGTAGTTCTAAGTTCTAGGGGACTGATGACCACAGAAGTTAAGTCCCATAGTGCTCAGAGTCATTTGAACCGATATTGTCGCTACAGTGTGTTAAGGGACTCCGGAACGCCCTATACTTGCAATGTTAAAATAACGCTTATAAATTACATCTTTCCTCACAAAGCATTTGAGGTAGGAAGTTGAACTTTTTACAGATTATTTATTGGAATATGGGCTACAACTTAACACAGGGATTTTACAAAATTTTAGTTCAGTTATTAAAGATGATTTTTTTTCAATTGTAATGAAAATTCACATTTTTTTCCAATTTCTTATTTATATATTCTTCAATATACAGTTTTTTGGAAAGAGGCTGTGTTAAATTATGCAGAAGGTACTGTGTAACATTTACTGAAAGTTTGAAACAAATATGTTTGGAAGATCCTTAGAAAACATGTAATTAGTATGAGAAAATAAAAGTTTTGGGAATCGAGAGACAAAGATTGGATTAACTTTTTAGTGCATTCCAGGTCCATAGGATGGATTATCTTCATCCTCTGCAAACTTCTCCTCCAGCTTTCTCTTGTTCCTCCTCCTGTTTACTCTTGCTTGTATTTCTAGACTCTTTACACCCCTGTCTGCAGCCCGAAGGCGTTCCTTGTCTAAAGCAAGCATCGCTCGTACCATGTTAGAACCTATCTTCATTCCCATATTTCTAAATACCTTGCACCTTACAATGTTGCCATCATTGAAAGTCGCAACAGCATCATACACACCAAAGTGAAGTGTTTCTATTCCAACAAATACAGTCTTGTGGATTCTCGACCATATAACACTATTTACACTTTCATTGGGGTTTTGAGTTTTTCCGTGAATACACTTTTTCAACAGTTCAGGTGCTGCTAAGTCTCTGAAAATAGGTTAGCCACAACACATACTTTATCTCACATCACTAAAATGTACCTGATGAACACGGACGTTAATAATAACACCATTTGACAGCAGTTTAACAGCGCCACAGTGGGTCACGCATATGTAGAACACATTTCAAAAAAAATTTAAAAATAGTTGTAGTCTTCGGAATTGAATAAATTATATATCTATTAAAAGGTAATAGTCTGCAGATTTAGAAAACGCAAAAAAGTAAAAATTGAACTTTTCATGATTTTGAGCCTTTCCGGAGCCCCTTAAGGGATCCTTCAAACACCCCTGGCGTTCGTATATCTTGGCAAAAATATATTATTCTCTGCTCATCTGTTCTTGACCATGATGGTGCTTCGATGTTGTCTTAAATTAGCAACAAAATGTGGCCGTGCCCCATTATGCTTCTACAACATTCCCCAACTATGTGCCATGGGTGAAATTTGAGCCCAAACACAAGGGTACTTAATCGAAAAGTTTACATTTTGTAAGTAGGCTGTTTATGTTTTCTTATTGGCAACGTTACGTAGCGCTCTGTACGAAAATCACTGGCTGTGCTGTGTGCAGTCTGTGGTTAGTTTGCATTGTTGTCTGCCATTGTAGTGTTGGGCAGCTGGAGGTTAACAGCGCGTAGCGTTGCGCAGTGGGAGGTGAGCCGCCAGCAGTGGTGGATGTGGGAAGAGAGATGGCGGAGTTTCGAAATTTGTAAGACTGGATGTCAATTATGAATATTAAGGTAAATACATTGTTTGTTCTCTATTAAAATCTTTCATTTTCTAACTATGCCTATCAGTAGTTAGTGCCTTCCGTAGTTTGAATCTGTTATTTAGCTGGCAGTAGTGGCGCTCGCTGTATTGCAGTAGTTCGAGTAACGAAGATTTTTGTGAGGTAAGTGATTTGTGAAAGGTATAGGTGAATGTTAGTCAGGGCCATTGTTTTGTAGGGATTATTGAAAGTCAGATTGCGTTGCGCTAAAAAAATATTGTGTGTCAGTTTAAGCACAGTCATGTATAATTGTTCTAAGGGGACGTTTCATATGTCGACCCTTAGCCGAGGATACCTCACTGGAATCTTCTGATTTCTTCTTGTAGTTTGTGCAATTAGTGCAGCCTTTGTTTATTGCTAGCGCGTAATTGTAGAGAGAATTTCCTTTGTAGTTGTAGTTTTTCATTCTTGTACAGTAAAACAGTTGTGGCATGCATGTAGATTTGCACCAAGTATTTCGCAGCTGCGCTTGCAATTAACTACATATTATTTTCAGTGCTATGTTAATGTGTTCTCTTATTTTTGCTCTTCAAATTGTGCTTTTCTGTGTTGCCGTGTGAAATATTGTGACAATAATGGCGTCTGAAAAACGTAATACTAGGCTCCAAAGTAAACTGAGAAATGACAGTGAAGACGAAAGCAGTGTGTTAGCCCCACCATGTAATGAATTAACTAATATTCAAAGTAGTAATTTGGTAACTGTGCATAGGGAAATGGAGCGGGCGTCAAATAATGGAGTAGACAGTGAAACAGGTAGTGAACAGGGAAGCATTATCGATCGATCGGTCGGCAACAGCTCGCCTCAGGAATCGGGAATGACAGAACACAATATTGCAAATACTGTAGACTCAGGTTTTGGGTTCTCACCGTTTTCTCAAATGAGTCAAGACACATTTTCCGCTTGTCAAAATGTGAATGTTGCCGGTGCAAATTCACTGCCGAAAAGCACAGAGGAACAGATTCCAGACACTAATGCATTGTTATTACAATTAATACAACAAATGGGACAAACACAGCAAAAGCTTCAAAAGTTAGACACAATGGAACAAAATCTTCAAAAGTTAGACCCAATGGAACAAAATCAGAGACAAACACAGCAAAGGCTTCAAAAGTTAGACACCACACTTGAACAAACACGTGAAGATTTAACTACTGAGTACATAACATTGAATCTAAATGTCCAAAAGTCTGTAATGACGTAAAAACACAAATTTGTGAGCATTTTCAACCTATTTTTTCGCGGCATGAAAATGCATTACAGAATCACGAAGCAGCCATAAAAGAACTGCAAACCATTGTTCATGAAAATCATGAGACCTTGTTGGCTGAAATTGACTCAGTTGCATCTACCAATTCGGTTACGCAAGTTGCAAAAACTCAGGAAAACTTAAAGGACACAGTAGATTCGATTTCAACACAAATGGACACTCTGAAACTTGGTTCAGAAAAACACACTGAGGAAATAAGTACACTATCGGAGAAAGTAGCCGAACTTTCGGATCAGTTCACTAACTTATCTGCAAAGGTAGATGATGATCTGAATGACACAAGACCTGTAGCCATCACTGACACAGAAGAGTGCGAACAAATTAGGAAATTCAAACAAAATCAGAATCAAATTAATACGCAACACCAAAGAGAAATCCGGGAAGTACAAGATCAGCTGACACAGGTAATACAAGAATTACGTATTTCAGAGGCCACTCGCGCTCCAATACGGGAAGAGGGACATAGAAATACGGAACAGCCACAAAATAATAACTCAGGGCACTTCGAAAATTATGAAAGAAATTGGCAAGGTGCACCGAATTTTGAAATGGAACCGCCGAAACGACGTAACAATGACCGATATGCGACTCGCCGACATGATGATTTTGACTATAAGCTGTTCATTACTACACGTAAATTTAAAACATTTAAGAATTCTGGCAACGACATTCATCCACAAGTGTGGCTCCATCAATTCTCTCATTGTTTTCCTCCCAACTGGTCATTGGAGCACAGGTTAGAATTCATGTGTGGCTATTTAAAGAATGAACTACCGACATGACGACAGACGATTTGATCGTAACGACAGACGTGAATTTCATCAGAACTGGCGGGATTTAAACAGGGCTGGGCCCTCTCGGCAAGGCGAATTTGTAGAAGTTAGGTCTCCTAATCCCAATAACGACGCGCGCCAACAAAGAGACAGACAATGACTCGCACCGCAGGCAGCCACTTGCGCCCGCTGGCTCAGGGAAAAATAACTTTGACGCTAACCTTGAGCAAAATTCCAGTATTCTTTATGGACGAATACCGCATGATAATTGCATTCAAGTTGAAACTCTGCATACTGAGAAGAGCAAAGGGTTACACCACATCTCACATGTAAAACCGTTTATTGAGAGATAAACTGTTTTTTTAATTTAGTCTTTGCTATAAAATTTTTCACTTCACGTTACTAGTACTCTTTGCACACTTACAAACTGTTAACATGCAACTATGTTTTAAAGCTAACTAACTATCCAGTCAAGAACATAGGTAACTTAGACAAGTAATTGCAAATGCATTGTTATTACGAACAGACGACACAGTGTTGTTATTTATACATTCTTCCTTGTTAGTTGCACAATTAAGTAACGACTATGAGGCTCACATACTTGGAACATATACCGGCACTGCTAATGAGATTTTCATGCAACATTTTAGTTTGCTTGAGAGTGGATTCTGGATTTCAGGTGCTTTCTGTGCAATGCCAGATGACACAGTGGTTGGTTTGTGTGACAGCTACACGATTTTATCACGACGCTACTAATGAGTGACAATTTACAGTGTTGCTTTTGCGGTGTTTCTGTTTCATATCTGCACAGTTTTTCTGTATTATTCTGGAAAGTAAAACATGTTTTAGTAGTAACTTTTGTGGTATAGCTACAATGAGACAGCCTTTTCCGTAACACAACAATACGTTACAGCACAGTAATTTCTTCATCACAACAATAAGCGTAATAACTAAGATATCTACACGCAAAGCATTTCACTTTTGTTTATCATGAGGTAAGTACATTGACTTCTGCAGAACTTAGCTTTCAGAGGACAATAACTACGACACTTCCACAGAGATTATCTTACAGCAAGACGCACATTTAGCGCTACAGGACACGTATTTGAGTGATTAATTTTGTACTTAAATCATTTATTTTTAAAGATATTTGAAGTACAATGATACAAAGGTTTTCCGTAATACATTTCATTCCATTGTTGTAATCTGTAATACCTGAGGGTATAATTACATTAATCCTCAGGGGGTACACGCCTACTTTGTGTACCATGTGTTTGGCGAACACAAGGAGCCCTAGCTAATACGGTATTTGCTTATACAACTTTACACATCGGTACCATATTTCTCTAATACATAAATTACACAGCTATCTGATCATTCAACTGAGAGACAAACATTTTTTTTTCTACATCAGTGATAGATGTTTACGTAATTACACCGTTGGATAACTTCACACTTACGAAATTGTATTTTGTCTGTACTTTGTGAACTCTTCATATTTTTTCAGAACTATTGTGATACTATAAGGGCTTTGAATGATGTATTTGGTATGAGATCATGATTTTTAAAGTAAGTTTGAGGTAGATGACACTACTGAAATGAGCAGAGAATTTTTTTTAGGTTTTGAAATTATTTGGAGGAAGCTACGACGATTTTGAGAGTTGACTGAGGTGTTATGATGTTATTATTACGATGACTATGTGTATTATGCTGTTGCGGTATGTTTATGATCAATAAGCTGATGCTATATGAGTTATTTGATTATGCTATGTATCTGTTATGATGAAATATTGAAGAAGTGTCGACGAATAAGGTAAGGAATAATGAGTAGTGTTTAGGGACTCTGGTTTGTGAAAAAGGTTGTTGGAAGCCAAGAATCGTACTTTAAGAGTTATGAAATGTATGTAAATGCGTGAATGTATTACAATGCCGACGAAAATTTTTGGACACTGTTATATCAATAGGATTTTGTTTCTACACATTTGTAACGCAAATTCTTGACCTGTGAAATATTTTTATATCAGACTGTCACTGTAGCGGAAACTGCTGTCGTAAATATTTCTGTAAGAAAGTTAAGTGACCACCAGCACGTAATGCGTCGTGGGCACCCAGCTGCGTCAGACGCATGGAGAAAAAGCCATTAGTGTGTGCGTTTTCAGAGGCACAGGTGGAAAAAAAAGGGAGGCCCTTATCCTCGCTATTGACATTGCTTTGTAGTAAGCATCCCAAATACGACATGCTCAAACTTGAAAACATATGATTACACTGTGGAGCTCTTAATTTATGATTTACTGAAATGCCTAATGAAATGACGAGAAATATTTTATGTCTATACACCTGATTATGACTACTGTCTTTATAACTGAGAGATTTTTTACTACATTATGAAATGCCATATGGCTAATGAATGATGTTTCATGCCTTCCTTTGTACATATTTTCATTTTTTTTAATATCTAGTTTCTATCTGCACTGCAGCATTGGTTAAAATAAAATTTTATAGATGTACTAATATAAATATTTTATGCCTACAGATCCAGTAAATAATTTTACGATCTATTCAAAAAAACGAAGGAGCATTAAAAGACATTTCCCTTCACAGGAATTGCATACGGAATTTTCTTTTCGAGTACTTGGTAATTTCTTTTGTAGAATAATTTGTGGTGCACCACTTTAATTACATAGACATTAAGATGTGAATATACATTTCCCTTGTCTGCATTGTTGTCTTTAGTGTAATGTTTTTTTTCTGCTTGAGCTATGTCATGTTTAGATATAAGTTATTTTTGCTGCTGTTTGCCAGGCATAGTGTTACTGAATTTGAGTTTGTGTTACTCTTGTAAGCCAGTTTGCTACTGATTTATTTTTCTTGTTTGCTGCACATTGCCTTATATTAGTTGTAATATTGCAATTGCTTTGCTAATTTCTATAATGCTGCTTGCTTCACAAATCTGCATTTATTTTCATTGCTGTTTGCGTTAATTGTTTTGTGCTGCTGCATTGCCTCGACCCTTAGTTTAGCATCTGAGCTCAGTAGATTTAAGTCAGCTTAAGAGGGGTAGACTATATAAGAAACTGACTATGGAGAATAGGTAAAGAATGCATTGCGAAATTATATGAAAAAGATTTGGGCCCAAATGTGTATTGTACAATCAGAAATAATTATTTTGAAAGAGATATGAATAGAATACAGGAAGGAGGTATAGATAGGACTTTTTGGGAATAATGATGAATGAAGGGAGATCTCCAAGAAGCAAAGAAAGTTTTGTTTGCAAAATACTGCAATAAAACAAAACCTGTCCTTTCCTTGTGTTATCCCACTATGTGTTTGTGTACCCTTGTGTATTTGTTTTCTTCCTGTCTCTGTGTAGTTTCATAGAAGTTTTTCTTCTTCTAATACTAAGCTATATTCACTATGATGACGAATACTGTTATCCTCAAATATAATTGGCATTAATAATATGTTATTCACCTTGTAAATATGCTTAGACATTATTTATTCTGTTTTGTTTTAATGCTCATGTGTGAAGTTGATGTTTCGAAAGTTATTCTGATCTTTTATGTATTTACTTATGTCATAATTCCTGTAACACTGATGTATATGTTAGTTCGATTCTTTTGTAAAGCCTGTACCACAAATGTTATCTGTATTGTTATGTTCTTTAATGATGTGTTTTGTGCCTTTGTTATTGTATTTTTATGTTATAAAATTGTAATTGACACCAGTTCATCAAATTAAGTAACTTGTAAGTTATATTTCACTGCACACGTTTCTGTTGGTCATAGTATATGGACAATATGTGAGAAGTAGGGACTGTTAGTGTTTGCACATGTGTTAATAATTCAGCAAGGGACTGGATAACAGCATTGCTGGTTCTAAGGACAATTTCAAAAACTTTGTGAGTGCACAAGTGGTGGTTTATGGACTTGCTATATTGCGCGCAAGACTCTTCGATGGTGATTGTGCACCTGCACAGTTGCAACAGATGGCTGCTGGCCATCTCTACAAGGACTACAGTGGGTCTGCATCTTTGATGGCCCACCATTACCATTATTTCTACAAGGACTGCAGTGGGTCTGCACCTCTGGTGGCCCACCAATACCGTAATCTCTACCAGGACTACAGTGGGTCTGCTCTGTGATGATCTACCTACCAATATTCTTCAAAACTTCGACTGACTCTGCTGTGGGTTTGCTCTGTTGTGGCCCATTACCTGTCAGCATGTCAAGAGTCAGCACTGTCTTTCCGTTGGAAGGACAACACTACTTCTTCAAGACTGCATGGATATCCACTACTTCCGTGTGCATTGTCTTTTACTGCTCAGACTTTGAGAAAAGAAACGGCAGTTTTACTGTGATGAAAGATCAGAACTGTCTTTATGGACTGTGAGAAAATTTTAGCTTTTGACCAACACTGTATTAATAAGTGTGCGCATTTGATTTCTTTGTTATTTCAATTATGAAAAATTTTATCAAATCATTATTGGCCACTGCCCAAAACAATTTGTAAAATTTTTTGTGGGGAGCATGGGGGCTATGTAAGTAGGCTGTTTATGTTTTCTTATTGGCAACGTTACGTAGCGCTCTGTATGAAAATCACTGGCTGTGCTGTGTGCAGTCTGTCGTTAGTTTGCATTGTTGTCTGCCATTGTAGTGTTGGGCAGCTGGAGGTTAACAGCGCGTAGCGTTGCGCAGTGGGAGGTGAGCCGCCAGCAGTGGTGGATGTGGGGAGAGAGATGGCGGAGTTTCGAAATTTGTAAGACTGGATGTCAATTATGAATATTAAGGTAAATACATTGTTTGTTCTCTATTAAAATCTTTCATTTGCTAACTATGCCTATCAGTAGTTAGTGCCTTTCGTAGTTTGAATCTGTTATTTAGCTGGCAGTAGTGGCGCTCGCTGTATTGCAGTAGTTCGAGTAACGAAGATTTTTGTGAGGTAAGTGATTTGTGAAAGGTATAGGTGAATGTTAGTCAGGGCCATTGTTTTGTAGGGATTATTGAAAGTCAGATTGCGTTGCGCTAAAAAAATATTGTGTGTCAGTTTAAACACAGTCATGTATAATTTTTCAAAGGGGACGTTTCAATTTCAAATATTTTTCTGCTAACTAGAACACTATCTCATGTTGAAGGCAGTGGTTGCTCGTTATTAGAACATTTTTGCTCCTTTTATCGTACAGTTTGACATATGTCAGTTTTCTTTATTAATTATGATACGCTCTGTAGCTGTAGCGTATTTCTTCGAATGCTCTCAGGTTTTTTCAATATTTCTCCCGCTAATCAAACGACTCAGTGGCATTTAGACCGCCGTCCTTTAAATAGGGTCGATGTCTCCCATATTGGTTAAAAACTGTCTTGGTTGCAATTTTAGTTTTTTTTATTTTTCAACTACGCGTTTCGTCTTATTTAGGCATCTTCAGGTTGATCTAATCTAGTAAGTACTACCTGAGCCCCATCTTACTCTGTTACTCGCTCTGGCCGGCCGGAGTGGCCGTGCGGTTCTAGGCGCTCCAGTCTGGAGCCGAGCGACCGCTACGGTCGCAGGTTCGAATCCTGCCTCGGGTATGGATGTGTGTGATGTCCTTAGGTTAGTTAGGTTTAATTAGTTCTAAGTTCTAGGCGACTGATGACCTCAGAAGTTAAGTCGCATAGTGCTCTGAGCCATTTTTTGAACTCGCTCTTGTGAACGGGAACGCGTTATGCAGGTCTTGGAGTCACTCGCGTCCATCTAGAAAAGATCAACCTGAAGATGCCTAAATAAGGCGAAACGCGTAGTTGAAAAATAAAAAAAATAAAATTGCAACTAAGACTGTTTTGAACCAATACTGTTAAGCACTGGTTTGCTGTATGCCGCATATGGATTGGAAGAATTTCGATGTCTCCCATTAATTCTACCTCAACTGCGTCCCACAGCTTGAACTGTAATTCGGTATAGACAATGCAAGTGCCCACAGATTTTTCGAAAGTTCAAATGTTGATGCATTATGTTGTGGGCGGTGCCCACGCTAATACCCAGTAACCGCTGGATTTCGTCCACTGTGATTCTGCGGTTGTCCAAGACTAAAGCATTCACTTCCGCAACCATTTCCGCTGTGATGATACGATGAGCCTATGAGCCTGTCCAGGACGAGCATCGTCTTCCAGTGACCTGCGCCCCTCAAGGAATCGTTTGCGCCATTCCACAACACTTGAACATCTCAGACTGTACTCGCCGTACACAGCCTTCATCCATCGATACATTTCACGGCCTCCAAATCCCTCCGCCGCCTAAAATCGAAATACTCCTCGTTGTTCCTGCTTACTCGCCTGCATGTTCGGTAGTGGACGATAACTTGTGCGACCACCTTCTCTTCGGCGTGAAACCACACTTTCGCTATGCAACATCAAACGGTGAACACGCGTCAGTCTCTCTACCAATAGATGGCGCCACCTTACCCGCAGTTTCGTGGTGCCACCTTACGTGTAAGGCAAAGGTAGACGCACTGACCAGGTTTCATTTGAATGAACCTCATACACTGTTGACCAACAGTATGGAAGCACCGTGAGAAATACATGCTTGGACAAATATACAAATACCAGTCAAGCGTACGGGTTACGCTGTTGTATTCGATCACCAACGGCACCTGTGCAATGTCCTCAATACGTTGCAATTGTCAGTCGTTCTTAGAACAGTGCTCTGTGTGGGTGTGAGTGCATTAAGTCGGAGCTCAGTGAATTCTAAGTTGGCAAATTATTGATGCTCGTATGGTGGGTGCTTCTGTAACCAAGATATCCGAAGTGTTCAGTGTTTCAAGAGGTACGGTATCGAAGATTTATACCGCATACAGGGTAAGCGGAAAAACATCATCAGCTAAGTCACAACGCGCTCGATAGTGTGTGACAAGTGATCGTGACAGAGAATTGAGACGAAAAATACGAGGACAACAACTGCAAAAGTCTCTGCGGAACTGAATGTCGCACTTGCGAACAGTGTCAGCACCAAAACAGAACTCCTTAAACTGGGAATCGGTGTTGCAAATGTCCGTAAACGTCGTGCCAAAGCCGTAAAATCTGCACCATGGAGCAATGGAAGAAACTCATTTGGTTGGATGAGTCTTGCTTCACGCTATTTCCAGCTTCTGGACTAGTTTATGTCTCAAGAATGGAATATGGTGAGGGTTCGGTGATGATTTGAGCAGCCATATCGTGGTATTCCAAGCGTCACATAGGTATTATGCAAGGTTGCATTACTGCAGGGATGATGTGACCATTTTGGCTGATAGGGTCCATCCATCGTATAATGTTTGTTTCCCAACGATGATGCTTTGTTCTAAGGCCATAGAGCCACTGATCTCACAGGAATGGGTCTGTGAGGACGAGGATCAACTGTCGCATCTCCCCTGGCCACCACAGTCACCACATCCCAATATTATTGAGCCTTTGTGGTCTACTTTGGAAAGAGAGACACGTGATTGCTATCCAACTCCATCGTCGTTTCCTGAACTTGCCTCTATTTTGCAGGGATAATGGTATAAGATTCCCTTGCAAATCATACACGACCTGTGTTTATCCATTCAGAGACGAATGGCTGTTTTAAATTCCAACGGTTTTTCTACACAGTGTTAAGCGCGGTAATGTGTTGTATTTTTGATGTTTCCATATTTTTGTTCACCCCCCTGTAATTGGGAGTCACACTTACAGCTTCATATTTTGTCAAAATCTAACCCGATATTACTACATTTTTTTATCGGTCATAACTTCCTCTTCTATAAGTAAATCGTCTATGGAAAGTCTGAGACAGCAATTAACACACTATGTGATCAAACGTATCCGGACACCCCCAAAAACGTACGTTTTTCATATTAGGTGCATTGTGCTGCCACCTACTGCCAGGTACTCCGTATCAGCGAACTCAGTAGTCATTAGACATTGTGAGAGAGCAGAATGGCAGGCCGTTGTGGCCGAGCGGTTCTAGGTGCTTCAGTCCGGAACCGCCCGATTGCTACGGTCGCAGGTTCGAATCCTGCCTCGGGCATGGATGTGTGTGATGTCCTTAGGTTAGTTAGGTTTAAGTAGCTCTACGTTCTAGGGGACTGATGACCTCACATGTTAAGTCCCATAGTGCTCAGAGCCTTTTTTTAGAGCAGAATGGGGCGCTCCGTGGAACTAACGGATTTCGAATGTGGTAAGATGATTGGGTGTCACTCGTGCCTGTACGTCTGAACGCGAGATTTCCACATTCCTACGCATCCCTAGATCCACTGTTTCCCATGTGAGAGTGAAGTGGAAACGTGAAGGGACACGTACAGCACAAAAGCGTACAGGCCGACCTCGTCTGTTGACTGACAGAGACCGCCGACAGTTGAAGAGGGTCGTAATGTGTAATAGGCAGGGTCGTAATGTATAATAGGCAGACATCTATTCACAGCATCACACGGGAATTCCAAACTGCATGAGGATCCACTGCAGCACTATGACAGTTAGGCAGGAGGTGAGACAACTTAGGTTTCATGGTCGAGCGGCTGCTCATAAGCCACACAGCACGCCGGTAATTGCCAAACGACGCCTCGCTTGATGTAAAGAGGTGTAAACATTGGACGATTGAACAGTGGATAAACGTTGTGTGGAGTGACGAATCACGGTACACAATGTGGCGATCCGCCGGCCGGGTGTGGGTAGGGCGAATGCCCGGTGAACGTCATCTGCCAGCGTGTGTAGTGCCAACAGTAAATTTCAGAGGCGGTAGTGTAATGGTATGGTCGTGTTTTTCATGGAGGGTCTTCACCCCTTGTTGTTTTGCGTGTCACTATCACAGCACAGGTCTACAATGATGCGTTAAGCACCTTCTTGCTTCCCACTGTTGAAGAGCAATTCGGGGATGGCGATTGCATCTTTCAACACGATCGAGCACCTGTTCATAATTCACGCCCTGTGGTGGAGTGGTTACACGACAGTAACACAGTAACATCCCTGTAATGGACTGGCCTGCACAGAGTCCTGACCTGAATCCTATAGAACACCTTTGGGATGTTTTGGAACGCTGACTTCGTGCCAGGCCTCACCGACCGACATCAATATCTCTCCTCAGTGCAGCACTTCGTGAAGAATGGGCTGCCGTTCCCCAAAAAACCTTCCAGCACCTAACTGAACGTATGCTTGCGAGAGTGGAAGTTGTCATCAAGGCTAAGGGTGGGCCAACAACATATTGAATTCCAGCATTAACGGTGGAGGTCGCCACAAACTTGTAAGTCATTTTCAGGCGGGTGTCTGGATACTTTTGATCACAGAATTTATTATCCACTAAGCCGATAATGTGCCAAATTTATAATAATGGTCCTATTCCACTCCCCTGTAGTGCAATGCAACATATTACTTTCGTGACTGCATCCAGAGTAATCTGCATATTTCTGTGTGTAAGGAAATTTTCAATCCAGTCGCATACCAGTCCGCCCATAGAAAAATATTATTTTAATAGACGTCGTTGTGGAACTAAATCAAACGCTTTCGAAAGTCAAGAAACACCTAATCCACGTGACTACATACACCGATGGCACTACGGATGTCGTTTGTGAAGATCACAAATTCCGCACGGTCGATGTTTTGTGAATCCATGCTGGCTTCCGTGGAAAAGGTCACTCTATTCCTGGTCGCCATTAAGTTTGTACGCAGAATATGTTCTAGGATCTTGCCACAAACAATAGTGAGGGATGGGGGACTATAGTTCTAGGAATAATTTCTGCTTTTTATCACTGTGGGCTGTGCTCTGCTCCACTAGCAGCTATCAATTCCATAGTAGGTGGTCCTTGGCAAAATATGGTCAACGATGAAGCTAATTCACACGAAAACTCTGCATAGTAACTAAAATGTCGTGTGACTAGAGCCTTCCGTCGGGTAGACCGTTTGCCGGGTGCAAGTCTTTCGATTTGACGCCACTTCGGTGGCTTGCGTGTCGATGGGGAAGAAATGATGATGATTAGGACAACACAACACCCAGTCCTTGAGGGGAGAAAATCTCCTACCCAGCCGGGAACAGAACCCGGGCCCTTAGGATTGACATTCTGTCGCACTGACCACTCAGCTACCGGGGGGCGGACTGCGTAGAAACTGAGGGATATATACATCCCTAGCATAATGGTTTAACGTCCCTTCGATGACGTGCTCACTAGAGGCGGACCAAAAGCTAAGCAGTCATGTTCTTTCAAACGAATAATCCCAGAATTTGTCTTAGGTGGTTTACCGAAATCATAGAAAACCTCAATCTCAATGGCCGTACGGGGTTTGATCCGTCGTCCTGCCGAATATAAGTCCAGTGTCTTATCACTATGACACTTTGGTCGATTCTGTATCGTGATAAACGGTCTTTGTCAGGTAATATAAAATAAACTCAGAATAATGTCATTGCAAAGGCGTGCTCTGTCCCAAAATCAGCATGCCTTTCACCAAAGGTGTGCCAGAATCTTCTGCTGTATGCTTAAGGTACATGTAGGGTATATGTTAAATTCTGTGGTGTGGTTTTGGTGCAGCCAGTTATTATATTCCACGTCATATCTACATCTATACCCATTCTCTGCAAACCATTGTGAAGTGCGTGGCAGAGGGTACTCAGCAGTATATCACATGTTAATATTCTTCCCGTTCCAATATATGGAAGAACGACTGGTTAAATACCTCTGTGCGTGATGTAAGTAGTTTAGTCTTATCGCTGTGTGTGCGCAAGCGATGCTTAGGTGGTTGGGGTATACACTACCTGGTCACACGTATCCAGATACGCCTGTGTATTGCGGTATTGACCACTAGATGCCATGAGAGGCGTACCCGCCAGTATATAAAGAGGCGGAAATATTGTGTTTTCGGCAGAGAAGCAGTAACAGCAGTAGTGGTCGGTCAGAAGAGCTCAAATAACTTCGAACGTGGACTAGACATTGGATGTCTCCTGAGTAACTGATCCATCGGCTATATTTCAACCCTTCCAAAGCTTCCCAAGTCGAATGTTTGTAATGCGACTGTGAAGCGGAAACGTAAAGGACCAACAACAGTCCTCATGCGCAACCCGCTGACTGACAGGGGCCGCCGAACATTGCGGAATTTGATGTAAAAAATCGCGTTAAATCAGCGGAAGGAATTACACGTCAATTCCAGAACGCTACCCGTAGCCCTGTTAGCACAATGACTGTACGTAAGGGGTTAAAAAAGAATGGGATACAGTGGTCGAGCAGCTACTGATAAGATACATATTTTTGTAGTCAATGCTAAGCGACGCTTGAGTTGGTGTAAAGACCGGCGGCAGTGGACGGTGGATGGCTGTAAACAAGTGATTTACAGTTACAAATCACGCAATACCATTTTGCAGTTGGATGAAAGCGCTTGGGTTTGGCGAATGCCTAGAGGACAGTACCTCCACCATTATGTAGTGCCAACAGTGAAGAACTCAGGAGAGGGTGTTACGGTATGGGAGAGCGCTTAAGAAAAGCTAAATGTGGAAAGATATGAACACATTTTAAGGCATTGCGTACTGCGTATAGTAGAGTAACAATTCGGAAACGGTGACGGTACCAACGTGACAATGCACACTGTCATAAGGCAGCATCTGTGAGGCAATAGTTTATGAATAATAACATAGCTAAATTGAACCGGCCTATGCGGAGTCCTGACCTGCACCCAATGAAACACCTTTGGGGTGACATGGAATATCGAATGCGCCCCAGACTCTGAACGCCAACGTAACTATCTTATCTAGTTTCGGCTCTTCAGGAGAAATGGGCTGTCCTTCCTCCACAGACATTCATACATCTCAGTGAAAGTGTCCCCAGAAGAATTCAAGCTGTCATAAAGGCGAAAGGTGGACATATCCCATATGAATGTCAACTAATAGGTATCCGGATACTTTTGTTCTAATAGCTTATTTCTAGATCTTTCAATAAACAAAGGTTTTTTAAACTTTTTAAATACACTTTCGCGGAATACTTAGAGTCTATCTTCAAGCATATTCAATTTAAAATTTTCCAGCAATTCCGTAAGTCTTCCTCGAGCCACACTTATTTGTGACGATTGGTGCTGCCCTTCTTTGAATATGTTCTATCTCCCTTGTTAGTCCTATTTGTTGCAAGTCCCAAAGACATAAGTTATATTTATATATGAAGATGGTATCTGTTCTTTCGGATATGTCCGAAAGAACAGATACCATCGGTGACCATGCAGCTCGTTAGAATGAAATTACAATGAAATGAAGACCCCTAGCTGCATATAGGCGTTGATATAAGTCAACGGGGACAGTTGAAAATGTGTGCCCCAACCGAGACTCGAACCCAGGATCTCCTGCTTACATGGCAGACGCTCTATCAATCTGAGTCACCGAGGATACAGAGGATAGTGCAACTGCAAGGACTTATCTCCGGCACGCCTCCCGATGGACCCACATTCCCAACATATTGTCCCGCACTATATTCATAGTGCCCATGCCCATTATAATCATTACTCGCGCGCTTTTTGCCGATTCCCGTAAGAGTTCGGGCACTGTTCGTGCATCCGCACAGGAGAAGATGGTCAAATGGCCGTTGAGCCTTTAACTATATATGTATATGAAGATGGTATCTGTTCTTTCAGACATGTGCGGGACAGTAAGCTGGGAATGTGGGTCTTACGGGAGGCGTGCCGGAGACAAGTCCCTGCAGTCGCACTATCCTCTGTGTCCTCGGTGGCTCAGATGGATGCCGGCAGCGTAGCTCAGCGTTCTCGGTAAACTGAGTAAAGGAATCAACGATCAACTTGAACTGAAGTCTTGTGACGTCCGCCCAGACCAAACGCAACGAACAATAACGAAAAACTGAAAAAAAGTGGATAGAGCGTCTGCTGTGTGAGCAGGACATCCCGGGTTCGAGTCCTGGTCGGGCCACACATTTTCAACTGTCCCCGTTGACTTATATCAACGCCCGTGTGCAGCTAGGGGTATTCATTTCATTGTAATTTCGTAGTTTATATTCTAAGATGAAACGTACGAGTGTTCTGTAAGCAACCTACATTTTTGCAGTATCCTGCCAATGAGCCAAAATACACCGCCTGTTTTACGTACGACTGACCCCGTGATCATTCAGGTTGACAGCCACATAAATCTTCAGACCCAGGTGTTTGTATGAGTTGATTGATTTCACTTGTGAATCATTGATAGCGTAGTCATAGGATGCTACTCAACTGCGTTTTGTAAAGAGCGCAATTTTATACCTCTGTACATTTAAAGCAAGTTTCCAGTCATTCGCCTCGGTAGCTGTGCTGTCAGCGGGGTGGATTGCTAACCAAAGGGGCGCGGTTCGATTCCCGGTGGGGTCAGGGGGTTTTCTCCGCTCGGAGACTGGTTGTTGTGTTGTCCTTAACTTTGTATCGGCATGATTGACCTTCCACTATTGATATGGCTGTATGGGCACGTCCCGAAAGCCCATAATGAAAAGAAAAAGTTTTCAGTCTTTGCACCACACTTACATATTGTAAAGATCTGACTGGAATTTGTGCAGCTTTTTCGTATAGTTTTTCATCATACGTAAAATGTGTGAGCTTACTATTAACATAGTCTGCCTACCGTTAATATACAAGATAAACAAGGGTCCAAGTACGCTTTTATTTGACGCCAAGAAATCTCCTTCAAACTTGATGTAGTTGTCACCTGTGACTTGCAGATATCGCTCGACTAAAACGGGTTGTTTGTGAAAGAATATTATGTGGTCCAATGATGCTGCTCGTTAAACACTTCCCGTGGAGGAGGAGGGAGGAGAAAGGGGAAACCTGAAAAAAAACACGATGGCATGTTGCATCCTCCCTTCCAAGAAATCCACAGCCAGTGACAAATTTTGTTTGAGACCTTATGTTAATTAAGGTTTGTTAACAAACATTGCTGTGGTGCTAGTTAAAATGCTTTTAGGAAGCATCCACCTCACTGCATTCATCCACGGCTTTCAGGATGTCATACGTGAAAAACACAAGTTGAATTAGAGATTAATTCTTCTTTATAGCCGGCCGGGGTGGCCAAGCGGTTCTAGGCGCTACAGTCTGGAACCGCGCGACCGCTACGGTCGCAGGTTCGAATCCTGCCTCGGGCATGGGTGTGTGTGATGTCCTTAGGTTAGCTTGGTTTAAGTAGTACTAAGTTCTATGGGGCTGATGACCTCAGAAGTTAAGTCCCATAGTGCTCAGAGCGATTTGAACCAATCTACTTTATAGGTGTTGGCATAGCTGATCCGTATTTGATAAGACGTACGCAACTGCAGACCTTTTGCAGCTGACTTCGGGACGCTACATTTGCTTTAACGCTAGATGTGTCTTAACCATAGTGCTACTTCGCTAGGTAATTTGTCGTGGAAGCTATTGTGCTCTGCTTTTCATTAGTCTTGTCCCGTTCTACACAAGAACTTGTAATCCTGTATAACATTTGTCTCTAGTGTTAAACCAGGCAGCATCCCATGAGACTATTTTGTTATCTGAGCATCTATCCAATTTTTTTCTGAGTCATTCACTCATTGCAAATATCTTGTCATGTTGTTTATGTTTATATTTATTGGTTGGGGTTGTTTGGGAGAAGAGACCAAACAGCGAGGTCATCGGTCTCATCGGATTAGGGAAGGATGGGGAAGGAAGTCGGCCGTGCCCTTTCAAAGGAACCATCCCGGCATTTGCCTGGGGCGTTTTACGGAAATCACGGAAAACCTAATTCAGGATGGCCGGACGCGGGATTGAACCGTCGTGCTCCCGAATGCGAGTCCAGTATGCTAACCACTGCGCCACCTCGCTCGGTCTTATATTTATGCCCAATGATTCAATAGATGTACTTACCAACGTTAATGTTTTACTGCCTGATACCCCTGTTGCAGCGCAGCCATTTCTGACTGCTATGTTACAAGTTGGCTGGTTCTAGATGCAGAGTCGGAAGGAAGGAGGATTAGGGTTTAACCTCCCGTCGACATAGAGGTCATTAGAGACGGAGCATAAGCTCGGATTGTTTTAACGATGGGGAATGGAATCGGCCGTGCCCTTTCAAAGGAACCATCACAGCGTTTACTGGAGCGATTTCGGGAAAGCGTAAATCTGTATAGTCGGACGCGGATTTGAACCGTCAACTTCCCGAATACGAGTCCAATATACGAGGGGCGTCGAAAAAGTAAGTTCCGATCGGTCGCGAAATGGAAACGACTATGAAAATCCCATAAAGCTTTGCACAGATGTGTTGGGCAGTGTCTCTAGTATAGCCCCAGATGGCATCACGTCGCTCTTCTCATTTCTGAGCTCACAGTGAGCGCGTAAAGATGTCTAGAAAATAGTGTCTCCCGCCAAGTACGAGGGCCTGGTGAGAAATTTCGCCTGAAGCTATGCAGCCAACATTATATAACTGTCGTACTGTTTCTTCTTCAAGATAATTCTCAGCCGCATTCTGCAGGGGCAATGAAGATGCTCCTCCATCGTTTTCAATAGGAAATGTTCGATTACTCACAATACAGCCCGTAATTGTTTCCTCTGAGTTTGCTCTCTGGTCACATGAACCGCTGTCTATGAAGACAACATTTTGGCACAGACAACGAGCTGTAGGCCAGCGTAGAGAATTGGCGGAAAGCACTGGCGGCTGATTTCTATGATGAGGGTATTGAAAAGTTGGTACAACGCTACGACAAATGTCTAAGTCAGAACGGCGCCTACCTAGAGAAGTAGCTGGAAGGTATAGCTAACTGTTACAAATAAAACATTTCTGATATTCACTGTGGTTTCCATTTCGTGATCAATCGGAACATACTTTCTGGACAGGCCTCGTATTAACCACTGCACCACCTCGATCGGTAACTCCAGGGTTGCATCTGTGGAAAACTGCTGCAAGGGTTCTCCAGTACTGTGGTGAGTGCGGAGTCCAGAATGCTTACTCAGTATGTACATTTTTTTACTAATCAATATCCACTGTACAGTACTTCAATGAAAACGGTCCGGTAGGCAGCCCGTGAGGTCCCAAGAGGTTTGCAGCTGGCAGTGGGCAGCGACCTTGATCGTGCAAGTCGTTTTGTCATATTGGTGCCTTAGGGATAAGCCAGACGACAGAACGCAGCCGGCGCTCTGTGAACTGCCAGGAAGTGTGCAGACCCCACCTCAATTCCAGTACACTCGGAAACCTGCTGAAGTGTCAGGTAATGGCACCCACTGGGAAGGCTCGCCTTGGGAGATCCAGTTAGAAGCCCGGATTCATCAGGGCTAGCTGAAGCTTTTATAACAGCGAGCTCGCCTAGTTGTCCACGCTGCTCGATGAAACTGTAATAATTTATTTGCACATTCGACCAGTGATTTCCATGGGGGTTGCACCCGTCGAATGCACGACGCTGAAAGAATGTTGCTACTGGCTGAACTGGGAGCATTTATACTCCCTCCGGTTGTTTGTGTTATAACAGATGGTATGCTCCCGGCTTTTAGTCGACTGTGGAAATGCTGCGTTGTGTTTAGTACCCCACAGTTATTCGGATTTCCCGCCTAGCCCGAGTATCGTCATGCAGGTACGGTCAGATATATTCGAGCGCCACAGCTTGGTCCTGTGGAGAGCACCGCTGCCGCAAAGGGCGTGTTACGTGGGCACGTCCATTAACGCCACAGTGCCCGTAAATACTGCGACCCCCCACACTCGCTTGTCTGTGAAGTCTTCGATACACGCCAGTTATAGCTGAATTACTGGCTTTGGCTGTGCTTACACATTTTTTTCACATCGCTGCCTGTACTGTTCACACACGCTGACGACGGCTGTTGGTATGCTCTGGACTTTGCTTCTGGCTAACCGTTCACTTTGTGAACTCCACCATCATCAACCACACGACCTGTCTGTTTGCTCCGCCAGTCTCTGCATTACCGCCAGTGCGAGTGATCATTAACTGTAGTCTACCAACGTCGAGTAGGAGAGAAAACTGCTACATCGTGTCGAAACCCAGTAGACAACTGACCGCAGACCGCCGCATCGCAGTGCTGTTACAGCATCCCACTGCAGAATACGTCAATGGGTGATCCGCATATATCCCTCGGTTGGTTGTGAATTCCCTCCCGAATCTCATGCCGCAACGCCCCATATTTGCTTATCACGTTCCTGACATCTACACTTTCCAGATTTTATTCACTGTGTAGCGTGTTTTAATTATCGTGTAATAACCAGCTTTGCACCTAGATCTCTGAATTAATTAAATGCCTTCGTCATAAACCAATCCCGAACCAAGCAGCATAGAAATTCGAGCCCCTGACTGCATTTCATCAAATCAGATTATAATTATCTATATCGAAAACCCTCAATCCTCGATCCTTGTATCACCACTGAAGACATAAGAACTGATTCTCATATTACCTTTTGCAGCGGTAGGGCAACTGATTTTTCTTTATAGAAGATCGTTGAAGACAGGACCCAGTATTTTGATCTTTCGTTTATTTCGTTACTGACACGTTCTTAAATTTCTGCATATTAATTTCTGTGCCACTGTCACTCCTCACAAATGACGATTATTTATTTGGGTTTGAGCTGGAACTTCCGAATATATATTTATATGCTCTAGAAACTTTACGTCTCTCACAAAAGAAGGCATGATCTACAGGGGTAACAGACACTAATGAATAACTAAGAAACAAAAATCTGCTTTCGGTTGCAGTATTATTACTTTATTGATTAACGTTTCCGCTGCTCGAAAGACAGTATCTTCAAGTCATGTAAGTACACATATTATCACATAAATTGACTGACGCTGGCGTATACAGATTAGAAGAGCATTAGATATTTCTCCACATTTACATGCACCATGCCAGCTAGCAACACGCAGTGGCAACTTCACAGCTTCAGTGCGTCGCCCTGACGTCAGCTCGCAAATATTCAAGACAGCGGTCCACGCGTGAAATGAATATAACTACTAATTCATTGGCTAATCGAAATCGGACATTGATCTCACTATACCAAATTGCTAGCAGTAAACAATATCGATCATAATCACTTAGCAGTAACATTTGCATATTAACAAAAGTGCCATAGAAGCAACTTTCCAATAGCGCAAAAGCTCAAAATGGCTCTGAGCACTATGAGACTCAACATCTGAGGTCATCAGTCCCCTAGAACTTAGAACTACTTAAACCTAACTAACCTAAGGACATCACACACATCCATGCCCGAGGCAGGATGCGAACCTGCGACCGTAGTGGTCGCGCGGTTCCAGACTGAAGCGCCTAGAACCGCTCGGCCACAACGGCCGGCCGCAAAAGCTCAACATACACAAACTAATACCGTCATTTTGATGGATTTTTTTTAAATGGGAAACGGTTATGCGGATTATAGTCAACTTAAGACAATATGAAAGTATACAGAGTCTAAAATCTAACGCCCATATGAAACCAAACTATAAGCGCTCTATTCAAAGCAGTTTCGTCAATAAGGCACCTAGAGTCGAAAATAAAAAATGCCGCCGATTGCACAGGCGTACAAACCTTTATACAAAATTACTGTTTCAATGGATCCATAATGTAGAACATTAAGTAATCAATTTCGGTATCAGGTGGCAGTTGCTGACTGCAGGTCCATAACTGTTTGCAACTATTTGTATAAAATTGTGTGACCTATACGAACTTCATAGATGCATGACGCGATACCGAGTCAAACTTTCATAAAACACAACCGTTTTCACACCTGGTGACCACGGCTAAAGATCTTTAGTTCATCTAAACAAGGCTAAAATACATCATTATGACACGACATTTAGCGAGCATGCAAATTACGAGAAACAAAATACACGAACCGACATACAAAATAATATTTCGACTAAAGATTAAGTGCAGGAAAATGAGTAAATTCCATGCAATAACCTGACAGCAGCAGCATAATTATTACTTATGACGAGACACATGGAATTATACTAACTAGAAAATATAGCTTCAATGCAAACCAGCAATTACTTAACGACCCTAAACCGCTGTACACCGCGAATTAAATTGTAGATCTACTACCAGAAATCGAAGCCGCGTACTTCAGTACATCACTGCACAATAAAAAGTATGAGTTCACCTTGCATGTTCAGTAGCAAAAGCGGATTCATTTTCTATTTCACCAAAGCCTGTAACCCCCTCCAAAATATCAGATTGTAAGTTCCCTCCACCATAAACTGTTTAGTAACTTGCGGAGTGTATATGTACATATTGATATAGGTAGTAACACAAAATGTGCCCACTGTCCTCTCCATAACTGGTCCGTGAAACATACTGCTTTTGCTGCGTACATTTGTTTCCCGGCAAAAGCAGCTTGGTGCGCACCCACATCAGAAGAGAATCACCTACCGGTCGATGAAACTTCCGCAGATCGGCAGGATTTGGACTCAACAAAAGAATGAAAGGCCTCCGAAGAATTAGCGAACAATGCGGTTTTAAGAGCTTCTGACTGTGCTTGGTTATTTAGTGGGAGAGAACAGTGAGTACAATGTAGGATTAGTAGCGACTTTGATTCGTGTATAACCAAATATTCTGGGAAAAATGGAACAAGGTATTGCAAAAACTTACCTAATACGAAGGCAGAGAGCGTGCTGAAACAAATCTGTTACTCGTTACTACCTCCTGGTGTTTGAAACATCGATTTTCCAGAAAATACAAAATAATTATATCAATTCATGACCGCAACAGGAAGTAACAGGTGTGACGAAGATTATTAATCCTCAAAAATTAATGCAGTTGGCACCAAAAACATATCTATTAATCACAATACTGATGCCGTGAGCAGATTATGATCCCGAATAACTACACGGCCCGACAAAAATAGTAATGAAAACAAAGCTGTCAGAAGACATGGTCGGTAGTCAATGTGACTTCGTACATGTACACACCATGGCCGGACTTGTAAATGTTTAGAGGTTCAATTCATTGTGACAGGTTGGCTGTTCAACAGTGTAAATTAGTGTTGTCCATGTTTAGTTTTGGTACCAGGCCCGGTAAAGTGTATAATAGACGTTAACAGCGTCAGATGTTGATTGAGCACTGTGAAACACACAGAGATGACACATACTCATGTAAGACAGCGTTATCAACAGCTTTGAGAGTTTGTGGTTGGCTTGTCGCATTGTGCAATATCCAGATTTGTGGGACATTCGAATGTGACAGATGCCCGATGTTGGACTGGATGTGAACGTTGATGGCAGGCATTCTCGTCATCAAAGTACTCACCAACACAAGCGAGGATCACCGTATTGCGCACCAAGCACATCGTAACCGCTTCACTTGTACACCTGCCATCCGAGAACAAGTAATGGACTAATTGCAACGTTATGTGGCATCCCACACGACTGGCTGGAGACTAGCAGCAGCTAGAACGAGGAATTACAGTCCAATGCGTAGGCTGTCGTTAACGCCACAAGACAAACGGCTGCGTATTCATGGATGCTGTGACCGGGAAGCACGGATTGCTGATGAATGCCGTCGCATTGTGTTCAGCGATGAATGACGGTTCAGCGCTACTCCGGAAATCCATCTTCAGCCAGAATGGCGGCGACCTGGTGTGAGGACCCATTCTTCAAATTATTTGGAGAGACATGTGGTGTTACTCCTGGCGTCGTGGTGTGGGGAGCTGTCGTATATGTCTTTAGATCAGCTGATAGTGACTGAGAGATCTCTAATGGCACAAGTGAACGTGACGCTCACCTTGCGCCTTCATGTGTTACCTCTCATGCGACAGTATCATGGTGAAATTTTCAACAGGACAACACTCAATCACATATAGCACCTGTAACTAAGAAACAGTCTGCGTGGTATTGAGGTACTTCCGTAACCAGCAATGTCCCCAGATCTGTCCCCGGATGAACATCTCTGGGAACAGCTTAGACATCAGGTCCGTCCCAGTGTCAATATCAAAGATATCAAAGACCAATTACAACAGTTGTGGACCAGCTTGCTTGAGGACAGGTACAATGATTTTATGACACCCTCCTACACCGAAACAGCGCATGCTTTCAGGTCAGAGGTGATGCAGTGTCATACTGAGCTCATACTGTCAAGTTATTTGCGAATTTGACTAGGTATTGTAATCACTGAAATAACATCGCATAACCCGAGAAGTTTATTTCGTTTCCTTCTCGACTTCTGAGGGCTTCACGTTTTTGTCAGGCAGTGCAGTTACCGAAGGATGTCCAGAACCAGTAGGTACAATAACGTTCCTTAGAAGATTCCAGCAGCAGTCTGTGGTGCGAATGTCTAACAACTATACTATGAGGGCGGTGGCTGCGGCAAACATTTACACTACTGGCCATTAAAACTGCTACACCAAGAAAAAATGCAGATGATAAACGGGTACTCATTGGACAAATATATTATACTAGAACTGATATGTGATTACATTTTCACCCAATTTGGATGTATAGATCCTGAGAAATCAGTACCCAGAACAACCACCTCTGGGCATAATAACGGCCTTGATACGTCTGGGCATTGAGTCAAACAGAGCTTGGATGGCGTGTACAGGTACAGCTGCCCATGCAGCTTCAACATGATACCACAGTTCATCAAGAGTAGTGACTGGCGTATTGTGACGAGCCAGTTGCTCGGCCACCATTGACCAGACGTTTTCAATTGGTGAGAGATCCGGAGAATGTGCTGGCCACGGCAGCAGACGAACATTTTCTGTATCCAGAGAGGCCCGTACAGGACCTGCAACATGTAGTCGTCCAGTATCCTGTTGAAATGTAGGGTTTCGCAGGGATCGAATGAAGGGTAGAGCCACGGGTCGTAACATATCTGAAATATAACGTCCACTGTTCAAAGTGCCTTCAGTGCGAACAAGAAGTGACCGAGATGTGTAACCAATGGCACCCCATACCATCACGCCGAGTGATACGCCAGTATGGCGATGACGAATACACGCTTCCAATGTGCGTTCACCGCGATGTCGCCAAACACGGATGCGACCATCATGATGCTGTAAACAGAACCTGGATTCATCCGAAAAAATGACGTTTTGCCATTCGTGCACCCAGGTTCGTCGTTGAGTACACCATCGCAGGCGCTCCTTCAAAAAAATGGTTCAAATGGCTCTGAGTACTACGGTACTTAACATCTGAGGTCATCAGTCCCCTAGAACTTAGAACTACTTAAACCTAACTAACCTAAGGACATCACACACATCCATGCCCGAGGCAGGATTTGAACCTGCGGCCGTAGCGGTCGCGCGGTTCCAGACTGTAGCGCCTAGAACCGCCCGGCCACTCCGGCCGGCGCAGGCGCTACTGTCTGTGATGCAGCGTCAAGGGTAACCGTAGCCATGGTCTCCGAGCTGATAGTCCATTCTGCTGCAAGCGTCGTCCAACTGTTCGTGCAGATGGTTGTTGTCTTGCAAACGTCTCCATCTGTTGACTGAGCGATCCGTTACAGCCATGCGGATAAGATGCATGTCATCTCGACTGCTAGTGATACGAGGCCGTTGGGATCCAGCACGGCGTTCCGTATTACCTTCCTAAACCCACCGATTCCATATTCTGCTAACAGTCATTGGATTTCGACCAACGCGAGCAGCAATGACGCGATACGATAAACCGCAATCGCGATAGGCCACAATCTGACCTTTATCAACGTCGGAAACGTGATGGTACGCATTTCTCCTCCTTACACGAGGCATCACCAGGCAACGCCAGTCAACTGCTGTTTATGTATGAGAAATCGGTTGAAAACTTTCCTCATGTCAGCACGTTGTAGGTGTCGCCACCGGCGCCAACCTTGTGTGAATACTCTGAAAAGCTTATCATGCATATCACAGCATCTTCTTCCTGTCGGTTAAATTTTGGGTCTGTAACACGTCATCTTCGTGGTGTAGCAATTTTAATGGCCAGTAGTGTAGTATAGACAAAGGTCACAAAGTGGCGGCCTTGAATACTGCTTACGATATTGCACTGCCTTTGTTGTTCACAAGTACGATGCAATGTTCCTTCAGATATGCATGCACGTCCGAAGGACAGGCACTGCAGCAACCACAGCCGTTATGAAATAGATGAAATGTGTTCGCAGTTGCGAATATGGACAACCATCAGTTGTATAATGGAATGACGATAATGAAAATTTGTGCCAGACCGGGACTTGAACCCGGATTTACCGCTTATGGCGAGCGGTCACCTTACCATTAGGGTATCCCAGCACGCTTCACGGCGACCGCTCGCTATAAACGGAAAATCGGGCTTGGAGTCCCAGTCTGGCACAAATTTTCACTGTCGTCATTCGATTCTGAAGAACTGACCATATTCACAACTGCGAATACACGTCATGTACTAAATGTTACGCCCGAGGTGTAGTCCAGCACATGCAAACCTGATTTTTAGCAATTCGGAATACATTGAGAAATAAAAATAAAATAAATTCAAAATAAAGTAGTTGAGCAGTGAAGTGCGGAGATGTGGATAAGGAGGAACCGGCTAATTTTATGATAGGAGAGATAGCAAGCCAGGTGCAACTTTCACCCTTTGTTTCCATGGTAAAGGATACGAGACTGTTCGGTCACTGTCCCCCAGACACAGTATTTGATTAGCAAACTTAGTCATTTTTAAATGTTCAAATGTGTGTGAATTACTATGGGACCAAACTGCTGAGGTCATCGGTCCCTAGACTTACACACTACTTAAACTAACTTAGGCTAAAGACAATACACACACCCATGCCAGAGGGAGGACTCGAACCTCCGACGGGTGCAGCCGCGCGAACCATGACGAGGCCCCGTGGACCGCGCGGCTGTGCAGCACATGTAAAGATTTTACGTTCTACACATTCAGATCCTGCATAATGTATTAAAGCTATTATTAAGTTTTCAGGCACAGAATTTTAAGGTGACTAAAATACTATACGTTTTAGATGTGTTTACGTAACATTTCGAGAGTTAAGCCGTACTTCATCTGTTGTGCCCAATCTTGTACGTTGATACAGATTAAGTTCTTTAGTCACGCAACATGTGATACTTACAAATGAACTTTTCTTTAATGACCTAATAATGTTATCTGTCTTGAAAACGGAAATTGGTGTTAGTTTCCAATAGCTTCTACTTCAAAATTTATTGAACTTATAACTGGTTTTTGTTAATACTTACATTTCATTTCGCTTACTGCATATTCGTGAGTAGCAGAGTAATAATGTAACAGTCACACGATAAAATAGAATACTGACAACATTTTTATCGATTGCAACGCTATTAAATTTCTATAGAATATTTGTTCCTAGATACATGACCATGTTGTATCTTGGAACATGTTTTCATATTTTGAAAACCCTTAATTAAATCTCAGTTTTCTTGTGTGATTTTAGTAACTTCAGAAAGAAACCGCAACACATAAAAAGTGAATGTTATCATTTAGAAATGGAGTAATAAAGTACAATAACCTTCTATTACAGAGCTGGATATAGACGAAAGTCTGAAAGAGTATTCTTACTATGCAACATTATGAAAGATGTCATGTGAAACTTTTTCAATCAGCTGATAATAATCAGCTCCGTCAGTGCCAGATATTACCGTGCGGTAAGAACTGAAGCTAACTCCGTGCATTCCGGATATCGACAACGATGATATCTCAGTATAAACGGTACAAGAAATGTACTATGGCCAAATTACTTCGAATTTGAATAAAAGTATTTCATATGCATATTTTGTCTTCATTTTTTGTTGCCGGCCGCGGTGGTCTAGCGGTTCTAGGCGCGCAGTCCGGAACCGCGCGACTGCTACGGTCGCAGGTTCGAATCCTGCCTCGGGCATGGATGTGTGTGATGTCCTTAGGTTAGTTAGGTTTAAGTAGTTCTAAGTTCTAGGGGACTGATGACCACAGTAGTTAAGTCCCATAGTGCTCAGAGCCATTTGAACCATTTTTTGTTATTATATCTTTCACCCTACTTTTTGGACGCATCTTATGTGTACGAGACCATATGAAAGGTTTATATCCTATCAACGCGGTTGAATCCATTTGAGGTGCCCATCTGGTCAGAAAACCGATAATAGTATTTTGTTCTGTTTCTGTATTCTCAATGTATGCATCTCTCTCTCCAGGTACGTTTGGAAATGACAGTATTAATCTTCCACGCTCTGGTTACAATTATTCCTGCCTCGGAATAAAAATTTTAAATAACCCCTTTTCTTGATAACTCCACACTCCGCTGATTTTCGGCACCGGCATCATAAGCTGCATTTTGCTATCGTCGTCAGCCTGCGGAAATACACCCAGAAAATAGATAGTCTCTTTCACCTTTTGTCTCTGTGCTATATAAAAAGTAATAGCAGAATTTTTTATTATTTTTTTGCATCTGTTTTGCCACCAGTTTCATAACCATGTGCGGTAATGATGCACGCAACATTTCTAGGTAGAGTATAACTTATGGCAAAAGTAGCTATTTTGTATTATTGCTTATAATCAATGGGATATCATTTACCAAGCCGCAAAATATCCATTACATACTCTCTCAAAGATTAGCCGATCTTCTCCCAATGGTCGAGATTGGAAGAACATTCTATGCCATTTTTAATAGAAGTCCTCTTCCTACAGATGTAATTTTTTGACCCTAAAATGTGCTTTTTTTATTTTATATGTAATGATTTCCAGTAGCTATCCATTAAATCCATGTTTTTGCCAGCCAAATAACACCCAGCCAATAATTATAAGTCGAACCACCTGAAACATCTGTCCACACGATTTCTAAATCAGCATACAATCCAACTGAGACAAGGAATTCTTAGTACTAACCCTCAACCGTAAATTAACGTAGAAGTCCAGCATACTAAACATCCAACACAAAATCAAAAAACAAAACTATTAACCGAACGTGGCGATTGGACTGCACATTTACATAGGCTTGATCTAACCTATCCTCTTTTATTCCAATGTTACTCGGAGTTCCGCTCCAAAATTTTTATCACTGCTCTAAATCCTAGAATACCATGCATTCTACCTAGCATTACGTATCCGTTTATCTTCCCCAGTGCGAATCCTTCACCAGCTGATCAAATTCTCCTCCTTCCACTTCCAGGGTTTTAAAAAAGTTTCTCGTATTCTTACAAGAGAGAGCAATCGCCAAAACTAGAAAAAGTTCTAATAGCATATGTGCAGAAACAATTGCTTCTTCTTCTTCTTTTTCTTGTGCCTTTGTCTCGCATCGATGCAGGGTCGGCAGGGTATTAACGGAATCGGCATGGTTAATTTAAGGGGTGGCCGGATGCCCGTCCCGTCGCCACTCCTCACCCTCCAGGACGGAAAATACGCTGATCTGCCAGAACATTATGACCACCGACCTACCGTCGATATAAACCAGTCCAGGAGATAGCAGCGTCACCTGGTGAGGAATGACTGCTAGTCAGACACACGCGCGGTGCATGTAATGTCAATGAGCTTGCTGTCCGTGTGTAGAATACGTAAGGCACGCGGTCTATCTGAGTTTGACCGAGGGCATATTGTGATGGTCTGGAGGTTCGGCACGGGCGTTTCGGAAACTGCACTTTTCGGGTGTTTGAGGAATGCTGTGGTGAGTGTCTTCAACACGTGTCGAAACAAAGGTGAAACCACGTCCAGATGGGGTTGGCAGCCACCCCCTATTATAGATATTGGATTTCGTGGGCGGGGCAGACTGATAAAACAGGACAGGCGGCGAAAGTAGCGGAACTTAGATCAGACTTTAAAGCTGGGCAGAGGACAAGTGTGTCTGAACACACAGTGCATCGAACACTCCTAACGATGGGCCTCCGCAACCGACGACCCACGCATGTGCCAATGTTAACACCACGACATCCGCAACTACGACTGAAATTGGCACGTGGCTTTGGAGCAGTGGCAGAGCGTTGCACGGTCTGATGAATCCCAATACTTTCTTCATCATGCCGATGGGAAGGCGCGAATCTGTCGTCTTGGCACAAGTACTAAGGGACAGAGACAAGCTGGGGGCGGCTCCATTATGCTCTGGGGAACATTCACATGGGCATACATTGGCCCATTGGAGCTCGTGCAAGGCACTATGAAGGCCAAAGAGTATCGTACGCTGGTTGCAGACCACGTACGCCCCTTCATGACAATTATGTTTCACGACGTCAGTGGCAGTTTTCAAGAATACAGTGCGCCTTGTCACAAAGCCAGGAGCGTTCGAGGAGCACAGTGGCGGGTTCCAATTGATGTGCTAACCCCCCAACTCTCCAGATCTGAACCCGATCAAACACATCTGGGACGTGACTGAACGTGATGTCAGAGCTCATCGCCCCCCTCTCCGGAATTTACTGGAATTCGGTGACCTGTGTGTGCAGATGTAGAGCTAACTCCCTCCAGCGATCTACCAAGGCCACATGGCTTCCATGCCACACCGCATCGCCGCTGTTATCCGTGCCAAAGATGGACGTATCAGCTATTAGGTATGCGGTCATAATGTTCTGGCTGAGCAGTGTATGTACCCCAACTGCCTGCGTTAGTGTTATTCATGTGAAAGTCAGCGAAAGTTTTCTAAATGTTTGCAAATCGTGTAACTGAGCTGAGACTTGGGTACCAGTCTGGTATTCACCTAGTGGGATGTAGGAAACCGCCTAAAAACCACATCCTGGCTGGCCAGACACCAGTCTTTGGCGTTAATCCACCGGGCTGATTCGAACTGGATCCGGCGCACCTCCCTGTCCCGAAAACGGCACATTAACACGCACTGCTATCCAAGGTAGTTTACAGGAACAATTGCTTGTTGACATACTATATGACTCTTTACATGTGTTGAGAGTGGTTACGATTCATTGACGTTCCTATTGACGTTCATTGCTCGTTATTTATTGGCTGCGCCTGTCTCTGTACTTAGTCTGCTGACGTTGCTGTCGGATATTTATGTGATCAATGTCCGACAGCAGCGTGCAATAACCACTCACAGACGGCAGGTAACAGCACCATCAGTGGAGGCCATATAAAGCGTGTCGGAGGGACTCGAAAAACAGCGCAGTCGTTATCGTAATGTGGAATCGGAGCGATTCATCTCACGTCGGAAACGACATGATCATCCACTTTCAAGCAGTGCGTGTAAGTATTTAGGAAACAGCTAATTCTGTAAACTGTTCGTGTGTCGCCGTGGTTAACGTACACCGTGCATGGCAAAATGGCGCTATCCAAAACCGAAAACCGAACAGTAGCGGCTCCGGTCATAGAAAACCATCGTAACGACCGGGAGAGCGGTGTGCTGACCACACGCCCCCCCTATCCGCATCCTCAACTGAGGATGACACGGCGGTCGGATGATCCCGGTGGCCCACTTGTGGCCTGAAGACGGAGTGCCATTGGTGGTTCTGTAATTCTGGAAGGCACAATGGATAAACACAAGCATGCAATTATTCCTGGGGACCATTTACACCCTTACGCGCAATTTGTTTTTTCCTCGGCACGATGGCATCTACCAGCAGGACAATGCAACGTGTTCGAGGAGCACCAGTATAAGTTTACTGTACACTCCTAGCATCTGAACTCCCCACATTTAAACGCAGTCGAGACTCTGTGATACCACCTCGATTGGCACCATGGATCCTCAACCGAAAAACTTAGCGAAGCTGGCCACGGCACTGGAGTCGGCATGGCCCCACATCCCCGTCGGTACCTTTCAGAACCTCATTTACTCTCTTCCTGAATGTCCACGCTGCCAAAGGTGGTTATTAGAGGCTTTTAACATGCAGCTACATTAATGTGACAGAACAGTGTATATCCTACATCAACCATTCCGTATGTATAATTCTAACGTTGTGCCAGCATCAGAACAAGATTATTGATCCCGTGGAGTGTGAATAGGATTAGCCGAGCGGTCGTGCTGCTGGTCCCGGCGGAGGTTCGAGTCCTCCCTCGGGCATGGGTGTGTGTGTTTGTCCTTAGGATAATTTAGGTTAAGTAGTGTGTAAGCTTAGGGACTGATGACCTTAGCAGTTAAGTCCCATAAGATGTCTCAGACATTTTTTTGAGTGTGAATAACATGAACAGCGGAATGGAGTCCTATTATTCTATGAAAGAAAGGGCAAAGAAGTTATTGTGTTATTTGTTCAGCCAAGGGCGTTAATCGAGAGGCACGTGTCAAGTAGGTTACGTCAAACGACTTCCTCAATGCCTTACTCCATCTGAAATAAATGTCAGCAGGTTGTTCCAGCAACTTATGAACACAGGATCGCGGCGGACTTTAGCACGCTGGATTTGGAAGACGAGTACAATATGAACTTGAAACAAGTACGCGAAGAAGTGGAGATGCCGAAGGCTAAAGCATTGTAAATTCTGCACAAGCCGTTATTCCATCCGATTAATCTACAGGATACATAAGCTCTTGGATCGGAAGAACACTATGCCAGATTACAGTTGCCGGCCTGGGTAGCCGAGCGGTTCTAGACGCTACAGCCTGGAACCGCGCGACCGCTACGGTCGCTGGTTCGAATCCTGCTTCGGGCATGGATGTGTGTGATGTCCTTAGGTTAGTTAGGTTTAAGTAGTTCTAAGTTCTAGGGGACTGATGACCTCAGATGTTAAGTCCCGTAGTGCACAGAGCCATTGGAACCAGATTACAATTCTGCCGGTCTATATTATTAAGCGCCTACGATCACTCATTTCCAGTTTCTGGCTGCCTGTATAACAGCTTCTAGGGACAGCAAAAATTTGGTTCTCAGGACTTCTTATACTGATTTAATTTAAAATACTGTTATAATCTAATCATTAAGAGGTACACGGTTCATTGTCATTACTGTGACCACCGCCTACGTTTGACGTCAACGTCCTATATAACCACTCACAGAAGGCAGGTGGCAGCCCTAGAGGGTATATATAAAAGATGTCGTGGAGTGGCGGAAATCAGCGCAACCGTCATCGTAGTGCGGAATTGCAGGCGATTTATCTGACGTCCAAATAGGCATGATCATTGGCTTTCGGGCCAAAGCTGAAAGCATTTCCGAAACGGCCAAGTTTGTAAACTTCGCCTGCCGCCGTGGTTAAAATATACCCTGCATGGTAAAAAGGACTATTCAGAACTGGTGCCGAGGCAACTGTGGTGCCCGACGGATCACACATAACAGGAGCCAATGACGAATGTGGAGATGTTTATGGGCGAATAGACGTGCAACTGTTGAACAACTGACCGCCCAGATGAACCAAGGGGTTACCAACAGTGTTGTCTCAACAACCGTTCATCGAACGTTGTTGCGTATGGGCCTCCAAGCAGGCGATGCCAATACCCCGTAGGAAGACCTGTCCTCCCGGTAGTATTTCCCGAAATTAACGTATCTCCATCGTGCACTTGATGGCCACATTCGGCTAACACTTACGGGGAAAGAATAAAATTTGTTAGAGCCCTTAACATGGTTCAGTTCGACATTGTGATAGTCTTCAGCCAGAGAGTCTTTCTCTCAGTTAAAATAATTAACTATCCTGAATTTTGTGATGTTTTTGATCTTTTATGTTATTTGAGAAATTTAATACCAGGATCCCCTTGTCTGAAAAGGCGATACCTGAGATTGCTCTTGTGCATTGTAATTAACAGCGAATAGTTGTTGAATATTCTAAGATAGAGGTACCCTTCCTACCTCATTGGAATATTTTAGAAATACTGATGGCAGCTATTCTTCTGAAGTCAAAACCCTTGGTATTTCTCAGACACACAATGTACAGTGCTATAGTTAAGCGAAAGAAAACAGATATGGGCTTACTAACCAATCATTAGCTGTACTTGTCCATAATTTCACTGCATGTCTTTGTTGACGCCTGTTAATCACTGTCATGTAGGGAATGTCAAAAGTTTCTGCATAACTGTTTCGACTATTGAGTATTCCGTACGTGATAAAATATGTTTCATAAGAAAAAGTACATTCGCAGGAAAGTGAAGCTTGACTATACAGTGCTGCAGCACCCACTGGCTCAAGAGGACTCGAGGTCCTAGTTTACCAGGAGTTCAAACTTACACGTCCTGTCAATGGCATAAGAGTAGCTGCTCTTTCCATATTACATTACACACATACTATGTGCGACACCTATTCTTCGTGCAACTCATCCACTGCTAAAGGGACGCTCCTTATGTGTGTGAGGAAGAACTTCTTCTTCCAAGCCGGAGGCCACACAGTTCGTTGTTGTCCTCAATCGTAGAATGTGGTACTACTTGCTCTATTTTCCATAACAGCTGGAACAGTCTTGGACACACGGTGCGTGTCGGATGCTTCCTACATGAGTACTCGCCCAGATACAACCTGTTAGCTTCTACACAGTTTTCATTTGCTTGTTCCTACATGAAAATCATGTTTTTTTAGTTCTGTAACCGAATACTACGTCATTTGACAAGTATTGATCGACTCTACATTTCAAGCTATAAAAACACAGTTAACTCTTGTGGATCTTCCTTTCAGTTTTCCTGGCCCATCCCTCTTCATATACGTCCACATATTAACATAATCGCCCTGTTTTTATTATTAACAGATACACTGATGGAAAAAATCGCAACACCAAAAATAATTAATGCAGAGTAAAGAAATTAATTTCGGGAATATATTTGTCTAGGTAATACATTATGTAAGTGATTAACACTGCGAGATCATAGGTTTACGTAAGCACGAGATAAGCCATTGCAAACGTGAAATGCTGGTACATTAGTAACTGGTGTAACCGCCAGAATGTTGAATGCAAGCATACAGACATTCATGCATTCTATTGTACATGTGCCGCATGTCACTTTGTGGAATGGAGTTCCATGCCCGTTGCACTTGCTCGTTCAATACGGGGACGATTAATGTTGGATTTGTTGTCGGATGATGTCCGATATGTGCTTGACTGGAGACAGATCTGGTGATTGAGCAGGCCAAATCACCATGTCAACTCACTGTAGAGGATTTTGGGTTTCAACAGCGGTTGCGGGCGAGCGTTATCCTGTTGGAAAACACCCCCTGGAATGCTGCTCATGAATGGCAGCCCAACAGGTTGAATCACCATATCGATGTACAAATTTGCAGTTGGGGTGCGTGGGATAACCACGAGAGTGCTCCTGGTATCATACGAAATACCACCCCAGACCATAGTCCCAGTTGTAGGTAAAGAGCGTTTAGCATGCAGACAGGTTGGTTGCAGATCCTCAACTGGCCTCCTAACCAACACAGCCATCACTGAGGCAGAACCAGCTTTCATCAGAAATACAACATACCTCTAAGCTGCCCTCCAATGAGCTCCCGAATTACACCACTGATGCCGCAAATGTTGGTGGTTTGTGGTCAGCGGAATGCGCACTAAGGGGTGTCTGGCTTGGAGCTGTCCTTGATGTAACCGATTTGTAACAGTTCGTTGTATCACTGTGGTGCCAACTGCTGCTCAGATCGCTTCTGCAGGTGCAGTTACGATGCGACAGAGTGATACACCGAGTACGATGGTCTTCCCTCTCGGATGTGTGATGCGGCCATCCCAGAGCCTGGTCTTCTTGCGACCGCACATTCTTCTGACTACCGCTGACACCAATCATGTACAGTGTCTACATCCCTGTAAAGTCTTTCTGCAATGCCGCAAAAGGAACATACAGCTTCTCGTAGCCCTATTACACGACCTCGTTCAAACTCAGTGAGGTGTTGGTAAAGGCCTCTTTGCCGCCTTAAAGGCATTCTTGACTAACGGACAACTCACCACGTCCAGTCTCAAAGGTAACTAACGCTCACAACCGTTACAGAGTGTATTTAAAGCAAAGCTGATTTTCATCCTCAGAGTGGCGCTACTAGTTCCCCACTTACGCGAATGGCGTGAAATTTGAATAGACATCATCTTTTAGATATAAAAACACGACCATCAACTTTCATTTGTATCGCACAACTCCTTCTTGGTGTTGTGATTTTGCTTCCGTCAGTCTATGTACACAATAAATTAATTTATTATATAACACAAACTATGATTCTCGTATATCACCGGCAGAGCTATCCCACTTTCGTCTCAGTCGTTTTCGAACCATCCAACCAGTAGACACGTTGATGCTATGGTCAGTAGAAGTTAGAAGTATAATAATGATATATACATTTCAGAATGCTTACGACCACCTGTGCCACAATTCTGTCATCCGCAGGAACACAGAAATGCACACTTTCATTCTATGGTTAGTGGAATACGCAATCTGCCGCTAACTGAAAGTGAACTAATTAAGAATCATAACATCTTAAACAAAGAGCAATAAATAACAGATACCGAAAAGTCATACGGCATTATTGCATAAGGCAAAGAAAAACTATAGCATATGGCAAACACCACCAAAAGGAAAGAGAGGGAACTCTATACCAGAGGTGAAAAAATGTCTTATGCACAATTGACTTATTACAGTCAAGTGTCCAATAAACTGCAAAATAATTTCGTAACAGCAAAGTTAGCATACGTTTCCAGAGAGTGAAACCGCTTAAACAACAAGTATACCACAACATCGATAACAACAAGAACCCATTTGCAAGTTCGATAGTATACCATATCACGTCACCTGGTCACGGCTGTTCATACTGAACTTAACTCCCATAATTTTTTAATGCCTTTGGGGTCTCTGGGAATCGGATGATGGATAAATTTCATAAGAGAGAGATTCAGTTGCTTGGCCTGTATGGCTGAAAGCAGACATTTGAGTGTCCTCGGCAGCAAGTCCGGTTCTTGTAGAACTCTTTGGAATGCTTAAACGTCGGCCTCGCAATGGATTTCTGGTATCACGTGCCTTAGCCTTACAAGCAACTTTGTCAAATTTACAGGCTGATTCACGAAAGTATGCAAATATTTCAGTATGTCAGCCTACAAGTAAAACTAAAGAAAAAGGTTCATATGAACATAGGTCCGCAAATGTTTAGTTACGGAGTTACGGCTAATAAGATTTTACCTGAAATTTAGCAACTTCGCTAATATGAAGCCATTGAAAAACTGTACGAGGTTAAGGCAAAGCACGATTTCCATTTATTTTGTTATTGGTATGGTGAATCTAATAAATCATGCCCCAGACGTGTATCTGCAGTAGTTTTCCAGGACATTCAGAGGCAAACACGTAATGTCGTAAAATTCTTAATTTATTAACTACTTGACCCAATTGGCTTTTTAAATTCCAGACAACTGCACAAAGTTTCCAGCAGTAGTTATACAGAATTTAATTTTGGAAAAATGATGGTAACAATGTTAACTGACACAGTATGAATGTGTCAGATAATCTGCTTTTATTAATACCATGGCGTACGTGAATTCATGTTTAACCGGAAAAACAAAGCACAGTGTTAAGGGAGTTGTATAGTGTACATACAATTTCGCAATAAATGTTCAAATATGTCTTCACAGAGTTCAGTGCATTTAGCTGCACGTGTATGAACAGATTTTGTTGCTTGTTTCAGCTTCGCAGGCTGTTCTTAATTTCGCCTATTGCATTTTTAAAGAGAGCAAGTAATGCAGACACAGTCTGGGACATGTTTCATTAGATTCACCAGACCAATAACAACAAAATAAATGGAAATTGTTCTTCACTTTAACTTCGTATAGTTTTGCGATGGCTTCATGTTAGCGAAGTTGCTAAATTTCAGGTAGAATATTTTATTAGCCGTAACTCCGTAACTAAACATTTTCGGACCTATGTTTATGTGAACTTTCTTCTTTAGTTTTACTTGTAGAATTACATATTAAAATATTTTGATATCTTCGTGAAGCACTCTGTATAATTAGTTCCGCAGGACTACATGGACTGTCAGAAACAAAGATTTCTTTCGCACCGTGTATCTGAGAAAATAGGCGAACTTCTAAATAGTCAGATTGCTGGAAATTTCTGAGCATGATATTGTTTGATATGAGCTTACATTGGTTGTGATCTGTAGGCTGAAAGGAACACCTGACAGGAGATGTGAGACTTGTTAAGAAAAATATACATGGGATAGACGGAATGAGCTTTTGAGAATAGATTTTCAAACCACTCAGGTATTCATAACAATACGACAGCTTTCGGTGCACACTTCGTTGAATGCAAACTCTCCACATAAACCCCACAAAGAAATTGTGGGGCAGCGGCTGGATGATTTATCTAGTATATTTGTTCGCCGTCTTTGACAACAGCCTGAAAACTATTTTGCCGTCAGCCAGAAAGCGATGTAGAGCATACAAAATATCCTCATCATCATATATTTACTCAGCGGGAACGGAATTATGATTATAAATAAAAGTTTTGAGTTCTATCTGATTCATATATTCAGTGGAAGCCCACATGCACAGACAGAGTAATATTCCTGATAATAATAATAATAATAATAATGTACCTACCGTAAACAGCATTATGATCAGTTCAGAGATGACTTCTACGATAAGTTCCCATTAACTGCTCTTTGGTCCTGACTGCTACTCATCTAAGTTAATCGCTCGCAACGAAAGTGGAAAATAATTTCACCACTTACCACGCGGTTTTGTTAACATTCCAGGCGGCACACAAACAGTTACTTCCGTGAAATTTTAAGTGATCCAGGACAGTGTACAGTCCTCGCGAGGTCACTTCCTATTTGTACCGAAAACATGCATTTCCCAGAAGACTGGTTGTGACGTCATTCGAGGAAGCACGTAAGCTTGACTGACGCGGACCGATTGATAGCTGGGTGCGAAGTGTCTCTTTACTGCCTCTCAGGCTGTATTTGTATATGGGCACAGCGGACGGCGAACGAAACATCTGTCGTCATCTGCTCTATGCCTTGTAGCAGCATCTAAATGGCCTCTTTCTCGGATGCATATTATTTAATAACTCTGTCATGAATCAGTTTACAATCTTCGTAATTTTTAAGTGAATGGATTTAAGTTGGCTTTAATTACAGAAAAAGTTTTAAATCAACTGCATTTCAACTTTACCGACCAGAATTTTTACATCGGAACCGACTGTAGAACATGACCTCTGAACTACATCCTTAAGAGACCTTGTATCGATTGTTATTTACGTAAAGGTCTTGAAACTTGTTATAGCTTTATTATTTAATGGATGTAATTAAGTGTTGTAATCAGAATTTTCTGTCATTAATATAAATGATTTTTAATCTATTACAAATAAGGACGTTTTTGATCCAAGTTTAGTTTTTGGCAAATTATTTGAAAATCATTAGAGGTAGCTTAATGGTGTCACGTAGTTAACGTTTTTATACTAAACTGAAGCTTCATACCAATTGTCATCCTTCATTTTTCATAAAAACAGTAATTTTGACCAAAATATCGCTCCGATCAAGTTGAGACTTGTAACAGTCGATTGCGACATACATATGCACATTCATTTCAGTTCTCTGCTTTCTAGGTTCATTATTTAGCGCCACTTATGTTTTACTTAAAAAAAAATATTTAGTGAAACACATTCATCAAATGAGCCTGAGATTTAACAGTTTTAACATTGAAACGTAGAAGTTAGGAAAAGCTACTTTAATTTTTAATTTCATTCTCAGATTATGGCTCAATACTCTATATGCTATACAAGGGGCGTTATGATGACCTGGCGGTAGTAGCAGTGAACTGGGGTAAGTCCCGGCACACTCGCTCATCTCTGCGTCTCTCAAATGAGACAGCAATTGTTTCGCCATATCCATTCGTATTTATTTTTGTGAAAAAATTACTTTTGAACGAAATTAAATATTAGAAACAAGTGATGTTATTGTAGCTGACCTCTTTTAAATTATATATATATATATATATATATATATATATATATATATATATTTCACTTTTCATTGCTCACTTATTTAATCACAATCGTATGCACCCACCACTGTGAGCGTCCGTACGAACCACTCTCACTAAAACATTAGAGACAGAGGGTGGGAAGTTACTTTGGCGTTCTTTTCACGATAACAAAACAGATAGGGGAGGATTAACTGTAGAACATGTCCTCGCTTGCTCTTCCACTACAGCTTGTAGGATACCTTTCATGAAGCCTCCATGTCCCTGAGAAAGAGATAACAAAGCCTAAGCTTCTGTTGTCAGCTTACATCTAAGGGAGGACAAAGCACATTCTATAATCTATTATCCTTGTATAATTTAAATAAACAATTGAGAAGTTACTGGAAATAATTTCTTTTCTTTTATCTTTATTTGGAAAATAGTTACTAACTTTCTCAAAATTATTATTGGCAATACGTTATTTCACAAAATCGTAACATTTTACTTCATTATTGAATCACAAACTTTGTAATTTTTTGTTTTTTTACAATAGCTGTTATGTTCTGAAAGTCAACATAGGTTTTTTTATTAGTCACCTTTTAGGCTAGTTTGCAATTTACTTTATTATCTTAAATATTGCTTTACTTAGAAAATTGAGTAGCCTTTGTAAGGTCCATCCTCATATTGCTCAAGTATTGTATGGATTAGTGTGCTAAAGAAGTCATTTGTTCGACAGCAGTTACTTTGCTTTGCCACATACATAATTAGGGAGCTGTTTTTATTGTAACATACCGCCACCCTACAATCTGCATTTCTTAACACATTCGTGTTTTTGTACTTCATTGTCTGTATGTATCTATTAATTGAGCATCTGCCATAAGCAATATTACGCGTTTCTCAAACCTTTTTAGGAGACGTGAGGGAATTAGTCATCAATTTTCCACAGTTAAATCATATATGTCAGCCTACTGCTTTCATTACCCTTATTTCTATTTTCCCATATCCATTTATTTCGGCGCTTCTTTCTCCGCTTTATCTCCATCAGCCTACTGACCTAATTTATACTTTTGTTGTGATCCTCAGAGCACTTCCACAGATCTCCTTTAAATAATATCAAAACACTAAGGCATGCCTCTAGTGGCACCATTTTATTACCCCTTCTTACCCTCGTCCAACATTAATCCCAACTAAAAGTTATTAATTTATTCAGATTTTATTGTTTCAGATTTGAGAAATTTCCAGCTTCATTAAGTTCTCTTAAAGCAAAGTGTTTCGTATTTTGTAGTTACAAGTCACTTATATGGATCTTATTTTTATTTATTTACTTTGGCCATGATTTTTCTATTATTAGTCCTCAAAAGTTACCCACTGTTATTTTAACATCTAGAATTTACTACTGCAAACTACCTCTCATATTCTCTTGTAAGTCGCCATTCGGGTATAGTCATATTCGGGAATCATTCTTATTTACCAGGAAGACATTACAGACTAATAGCATATGTACGACATGAAGATATACACTCCTGGAAATTGAAATAAGAACACCGTGAATTCATTGTCCCAGGAAGGGGAAACTTTATTGACACATTCCTGGGGTCAGATACATCACATGATCACACTGACAGAACCACAGGCACATAGACACAGGCAACAGAGCATGCACAATGTCGGCACTAGTACAGTGTATATCCACCTTTCGCAGCAATGCAGGCTGCTATTCTCCCATGGAGACGATCGTAGAGATGCTGGATGTAGTCCTGTGGAACGGCTTGCCATGCCATTTCCACCTGGCGCCTCAGTTGGACCAGCGTTCGTGCTGGACGTGCAGACCGCGTGAAACGACGCTTCATCCAGTCCCAAACATGCTCAATGGGGGACAGATCCGGAGATCTTGCTGGCCAGGGTAGTTGACTTACACCTTCTAGAGCACGTTTGGTGGCACGGGATACATGCGGACGTGCATTGTGCTGTTGGAACAGCAAGTTCCCATGCCGGTCTAGGAATGGTAGAACGATGGGTTCGATGACGGTTTGGATGTACCGTGCACTATTCAGTGTCCCCTCGACGATCACCAGTGGTGTACGGCCAGTGTAGGAGATCGCTCCCCACACCATGATGCCGGGTGTTGGCCCTGTGTGCCTCGGTCGTATGCAGTCCTGATTGTGGCGCTCACCTGCACGGCGCCAAACACGCATACGACCATAATTGGCACCAAGGCAGAAGCGACTCTCATCGCTGAAGACGACACGTCTCCATTCGTCCCTCCATTCACTCCTGTCGCGACACCACTGGAGGCGGGCTGCACGATGTTGGGGCGTGAGCGGAAGACGGCCTAACGGTGTGCGGGACCGTAGCCCAGCTTCATGGAGACGGTTGCGAATGGTCCTCGCCGATACCCCAGGAGCAACAGTGTCCCTAATTTGCTGGGAAGTGGCGGTGCGGTCCCCTACGGCACTGCGTAGGATCCTACGGTCTTGGCGTGCATCCGTGCGTCGCTGCGGTCCGGTCCCAGGTCGACGGGCACGTGCACCTTCCGCCGACCACTGGCGACAACATCGATGTACTGTGGAGACCTCACGCCCCACGTGTTGAGCAATTCGGCGGTACGTCCACCCGGCCTCCCGCATGCCCACTATACGCCCTCGCTCAAAGTCCGTCAACTGCACATACGGTTCACGTCCACGCTGTCGCGGCATGCTACCAGTGTTAAAGACTGCGATGGAGCTCCGTATGCCACGGCAAACTGGCTGACACTGACGGCGGCGGTGCACAAATGCTGCGCAGCTAGTGCCATTCGACGGCCAACACCGCGGTTCCTGGTGTGTCCGCTGTGCCGTGCGTGTGATCATTGCTTGTACAGCCCTCTCGCAGTGTCCGGAGCAAGTATGGTGGGTCTGACACACCGGTGTCAATGTGTTCTTTTTTCCATTTCCAGGAGTGTATATTCCTTACTTACTATGATAGAACAGAGGAAGAGAAAGGGAAATAAAATTTCATCAAGCTGGGACCGCACAATACGTCAAACTGTGTATCTGCCAAAGAATGGCAGACTCCATACAGAAACTAGCGTAGACAGGACAGAAGAAGGGAATGGAACTTGAAAGGGAAATGAAGTTACATGCAGCTGAGACCACACACTACACCAAACTGTGTATCTGCCAAAGAATGGTAGACTCCCTACAGAAACTGGTTGCTGTCGTTTCTGAATAGCTTCAAATATACAATATTTCGTACACCTAGTTCTTACTTTTCGGGCCGGCCGCGGTGGTCTAGCGGTTCTGGCGCTGCAGTCCGGAACCGCGGGACTGCTACGGTCGCAGGTTCGAATCCTGCCTCGGGCATGGGTGTGTGTGATGTCCTTAGGTTAGTTAGGTTTAAGTAGTTCTAAGTTCTAGGGGACTTATGACCTCCGATGTTGAGTCCCATAGTGCTCAGAGCCATTTTACTTTTCGGGTATTGCAAACGGTATGCGTTTGCATGAGGCTTACCTATTGTTCTGAATGGTCCTTGGTAAACATCCATAAACTTCTTTGTTTCTGCTGAAATTTTCGTAGATTTTTCTTTAATTTTGACTAACACTAGTTTACCAACGCTAAAGCTAGTGAGGAAAGCTCTTGCGTCATGTCTTCTTTTTCTGCCGAAGGCTCCTTTGCGGATGTTTGTCCTAGCCTGTGTCTTCTTCCCATCCACAACCATGCTTGAAAAGATGTTGCAGGGTTCCCGATCAAATATTCGTTCAGAAGGAACAAAGCCTGTTGCATCAAGTTTAAGATTGTTGATGATTTCTTCAAAGTTTTTGATATGCTCGACCCAAGTCGAATGCTTCCTGGCACAGTAAGTCCTACACAATCTGTTTAGCTCACGCATAATCCTCTTGCTCATATTTTCCCGTGAAAAATACGCCGAGATCCTTATATACCGAATTCTGGCCTTTTCTATGCTTGGCTTAAATTTTTCAGATAGAAATTGAGGAGCAGTATCCGCTAAGAGACTCTTAGGCTTGCCAATCTTTACAAAATATTCCTTTTCTAAATTGTCTACCATCGTTTTGGCATAAGCTCTCCTTCATCTACGTCTGCTTCTACGTGATTACTCTGCTATTCACAATAAAGTGCCTGGCAGAGGGTTCAATGGACTACCTTCAAACTGTCTCTCTAGTCACTCTCGAAAGGCGCTCAGGAAAAACGAGAAATTAAATTTTTCTGTGCGAGCCCTAATTTCTCTTATTTTGTCGTGATGATCACTTCTCCCTATGCAGGTGGGCGCCAACAGAATGTTTTCGCAATCGAAGGAGAAAACTGGTGATCCAAATTTCATGAGAAGATGAGAGGCGGCATGCCTTTCCGATGTACTCAGTGACCTGCCCCCTCTCACAGTTACATCTTACTCTTAGTAATTCAATTTGAGGAAATATAGCCGAGAATGGTCATTACAAGGCTAGTATTGGGAACTCGGAAGATATGAATGTTTCCCCTCTAATTGCATGCGGTGAAGAGTTGCTATTTCTACCCACGCTGAGTCTCTCGTCGCCTGGTGGTCCGGAAAGGCAGGAGTGTTCTGCTGGGGATGAAAGGGTTATGCCGACTGGTGTGAGGGACTAGAGTGGAGGCTGCCCAGACGCCGACATTGTCATAAGAGCGGGCCGACACACCCACGCAGTGTCTGAAGGAGAGCCTGGGGTGAGATATTCCGTTAGTTCGCGGAAAGTTGGTAAACACATCTTCTGGCGGGCTACGAGCGAGGCGTGGGAACGGCTTGAGTTCCCAGGCAGTCTTGGTGCGCAAATTCAGGCGTTTTCTGTAAAAGAATAACTATGATTGGCTTGCTCAGGGAATAGCTCTGTGATGTAGCAAAATCGGCGCAGAAATTGGCGCCAAGTATCTCCATTGGTGGAATAGTAGTGCTTCGGCGATAGAGTGGAATTTTCCACCGGTTATCAAGTTGCTGATTGGCACGTTTAACCACGACCACTGTGGTGGGGGCGGTAATGTTCTGTGTTCGGCTTGTACCGGTGCTCTTGGGAGAGTCTAGTCTCGCCTTTCGGTCTGAGAAGGTTACAACGTTGAGCACTCGCTGCTCTGGACAGCCTGCCTTCTGTTGGCTGTCCAACTTTCGCTTAATAGTACCTGTTTGACGAAGTTGCTGAAGTTTCGACTTCAATGTAACTTTCTGAGTACAGTTGGCAATTGAGCGTTCTGCATACCACTGGCCTATGTTGTCCGTCTTGAGCGGTTTTGTCTAAAATTGACTGTATCGGAGTTACTGTGTGACTTCGCGGGTTAAAATCAATCACTGTACCGTCAGTGATTGTGTGGCGAACTTTCTTCGTCTCCCTCAGAGGCGCATTTGAACTGCGAGGAAGTCTTCAGTCTGGAACAACCAGGCTAGGATAATTTGTATCGGGCTATTCTCGCGACATTATCATCACCACGATGGGACGTCGAAGCAACCAGCCATCGCCTCCGGTACGCCAGACCGTGTTCTTGCTGTAAAGAAGTCAACCTGATAATGTATGTCCGCAGCACCGGCAGATTAGGGAATTTTGCTACGTGATAATCAGAGCTCAGCAGAGCGCGCCTGTTTCCGTTCTTACTATCTTGGTTCTGTTTTGGGTTGTCATTGTCTGAGTTCTCACTACTGTTGTAGCGCAATTAATGTTGGGTTTGCTGGGTGATTTTTCTTAAGATTTGAGTTGCAAGTAACTGGCTCCACATACCACTTCTTCATAAATGTCACAAGCTAGTTTATGGACAACTTCACCTTCACAGCAATTGTCTGTATATCAAATTGTCGTATTGTAAATGTTTCATGTGTTCTTCCATTTTGAATTTAGTCATAATAAATCCAATTGTTATTTCGAACGGAACTTTCATTCTACATTTAGGTAGAGCAACCCTTTCCTCTGTCACGACATTAATTAAACTTTCCATTGTAAAATTAATTTTTATCGAATTAAAATTATTGCAGGTGCCAAACTCTTCTCTACCCCACTTGCAGGGTCGATTAGAGTAAGTTCGCGTTTCTTTTTAATCGTTGTGCAACAGCAAAAGTTGGAGTTAGAAAATGGGGAGGGGGCTTAGGGTATCTTTACCGAATTTAGTGTTAAACACACTGCTAGCCCCGGCACCTCGCAAAGATCCCTTCGCAACGAAAAAAGCCTTTGTTTTAATGATTGCCACTCCAATTCACGTATCGTATCTGTGTCATTATCTCCTCTATTTCGTGGTAATACAAAACGAGCTGCCCTTCTTTGAACTTTTTCGATGTCATCCGTCAGTCCCACCTAATGCGGATCCCACACAGCACAGCAATACTCCAGAATAGGGCGGACAAGCGTGGTGTAAGCGGTGTCTTTAGTAGACCTGTTGCATCTTCTAAGTGTTCTGCCAATGAATCGCAGTCTTTGGTTTGCTCTACCCACAACAGTATCTATGTTATCGTTCCAACATAGGTTATTTGTAATTGTAATCCCTAAGTATTTAGTTGAATTTACAGCCTTCAGATGTGTGTGACCTATCGCATAATCGAAATTTAGAGGATTTCTTTTAGTACTCATGTGAATAACTTCACACTTTTCTTTATTTAGGGTCGATTGCCACTTTTGGCACCATACAGATATCTTATCTAAATCATTTTGCAATTCGTGTTGGTCATCTGATGACTTTACAAGACGGTAAATGACAGCATCATCTGCAAACAGTCTAAGACGGCTACTGAGATTGTCCCCTATGTCGTTAATATAGATCAGGACCAATAGAGGGCCTGTAACACTACCTTGGGGAACGCCAGATATTACTTCTGTTTTACTCGATGACTTTCCGTCTATTACTACGAACTGTGACCTTTCTGACAGGAAATCACGAATCCAGTCGCATAGCGCAGGCGACATTCCTTAGGTACGCAGTTTGGTTAGAAGATGCTTGTGAGGAACGGTGTCGAAAGCCTCCTGGAAATCAATTTGACATCCCCTGTCGAGAGCACTCATTACTTCAAGAGTATAAAGAACTAGTTGTGTTTTCTGAATCCGTGCTATGTGTCAATAAATCGTTTTCTTCGAGGTAATTCATAATGTTCGAGCACAGTATGTGTTCCAAAACCCTAATGCAAATCGACGTTAGTGATATGCGCCTTTAATTCAGCGGATTACTCCTATCTCCCTTAATGGGTTTTGATGTGACTTGAGCAATTTTCCAGTCTATAGGTACGGATCTTTCTATGCGAGAGCGGTTGTACATAATTGCTAAATATGGAGCTATTGTATAAGCCTACTTTGAAAGGAACCTGACTGGTATACAATCTGGACCGGAGGCCTTGCCTTTATTAAGAGGTTTAATGTGCTTTGCTACAAGGAGGATATCTTTTTCTATGTTTCTCATCCTGGCAGCAGTTCTTGATTGGAATTCAGGAATATTTACTTCGTCTTCTTTGGCGAAGGAGTTCCAGAAAACCGTGTTTAATAACTCTGCTTTAGTGGAAGTATCATCAGAGACTTCACCGTTGTTATGGCGCAGTGAAAGTATTGAATGCGTCTTGCCACTGGTGTGCTTAATGTATGACCAGAATCTCTTTGGGTTTTCTGCCAGTTTCCGAGACAGTGTTTCGTTGTGAAAATTATTAAAAGCATCTCGCATTGAAGCACGCTCTATATTTCGAACTTCTGCAAAAATTTGCCAATCTTGGTGATTATGCGTTCTTTTAAATTTGGCATGCGTTTTTCGTTGCTTCTGCAACAGCGATCTGACCCGTTTTGTGTACCATGGGCGATCAGTACGATCACTTATTAATTTATGTGGTACATATCTCTTAGTTGCCGTCGATACTACCTCTTTGAAATCATTCCACGTATTTTCTATGCTTAAATAATCAGATCTGAAGGAGTGGAGACTGTCTCTTAAAAAGGCGTTAAGCGCATTTTATCAGCTTTTTTTAAACAGATGTACTTTCCGTTTCTTTTTGATGGTTGTGGGTGTTACGGTATTCAGCTTAGCAGCAACTGCCTTGTTGTCGCTAATCCCTGTACCCGTCATGATACTCCCTATTTGTCCAGGATTATTTGTTGCTAAGAGGTCAAGTATGCTTTATCGGATATAGTTTTGAAATACTTGCTAAAACTGTCAATCACCACAAAAACGTGGGTGCATCCTCCTTTAGATGTCGGGAAGGGGCCAAAAAGATCAGCTGCACATAATTCCAGGGGTCTACTTGGTGCTACATTGTGCATAGTGGTAGCCGCTTTCTAGTGTCGTCTTCTTCCTTCCATATGTCACGATCAAGTTTACTGTGGCTAACGTTCACAGCTTAGTTTCCACACTCACAAGCACTGTGCTCGCACTAGTTTCTGCATATTTCACTTTCGTATCCTGTTAGTGCCTACCTAATTCGCTGTCTTGTACCGATCACTGTCACTGTTCAATTTCGCGGATGACATGCACCATATGTGAGGGGCGGGTGGATAATTTATCTAGTATATTTGTTCGTCGTCTTTTACAACAGCCTGAAAACTATTTTTGCCGTCAGCCAGAAAGCGATGGAGAACATACTGACCATAGTTTCCAGTCTGCAAGTCAACATGCTTCTTGCGCTCACTGAAAGAAATGTTTCGACTCTATTTACTCAGCGGAATCAGGAACTATGATCATAAACAATATTTTAAGTTCTGTCTGATTCCTATACTCAGGAAAAGTACACACGCACAGACATAGTAATATTCCTGATGATAACGATAGTAATAATAATGTCCCTATCATAAACAGCACTATGAGCAGTTCAGAGATGACTTCTACGATAAATTCCAATTAAATAGTCTTTTGCTCTGACTTCTGATCATCGAAGTTACTTGCTCGCCACAAAAGTGGAAAATAATTTCACCACTTGCCATGCGGTTTTGTTAACATTACGGGCGGCACACAAGCAGTTACTTTCGTGAAATCTAAGCGATCCAGGACGGTGTACAGTCCTCGCGAGTTCACTTTCAATTTGTACCGAAAACATGCAATTAGCAGCAGACTGGTTGTGACGTCATCCGAGGCAGAGCGTAAGCCAGCTTTCGACAGGCGGAACGATGGATAGCTGGGCGCAGCGGAAGGCCGAACGGAACACCTGCCATCATCCGCTGTACACCCAGATAGCAACATCTAAATCGCCGCTTTCTCGGACACATACCAGTTAATATCTCTGTCATGAATCAGTTTACAATCTTTCTAATTTTTATATGAGTGGAGTTAAGTCGGCTTTAATTACAGAAAAAGTTTTAGCTCGACTGCATCTAAACTTTGCCGGCTAGAATTTTTACAACGGAACCGACAGTAGAACATGATCACTGAACTACTTCCTTAAGAGACCCTGTATTGATTGTTATTTACATTAAAGTCTTGAAACTTTTTATAGCATTATTATTTAATGGATGTAATTAAGTACTGTAATCAGAACTTTCTATCGTTAATATAAATGATATTTAATATATTATAAATAAGGATGATTTTGGTCCAGATTTAGTTTTTACTAAATTACTTGAAAACTATTAGAAGTAACTTAATGGGGTCACGTAGTAAATGTTTTTATATCAAAATGAAGCTTCATACCAATTTTCATCTTTCTGAGTCTAATCGTTAGGGCCTTTAATTTCTTGTAAAAACACCGATTTCGACCAAAATATTGCTCCGATCAAGTTGAGACCTAGTTGATTACGACACACATATGCACATTCTGAACAATTCTGTGCTTTCTAGCTTTATTATTTAGCGCCACTTATTTTTTTACTTAAACCAGTGTTTTAGTGAAACATAGTCATCAAATGATCCTGAGAAATATACTGAAGCATATGTTGACAAAATTTGGAAAAGCTACTTTAATTTTTAATTTCATTTTAGATAATGGCGCAATACTCTGTATGTAACGCACATAACGTGGCGATAGTAGCAGCGAACTGGGTTAAGTCCTGGCACACTCGTTCTCCTCCGTATCTCTCAAATGATACAGCGCTTGTTTCGTCAAGTCTTAAAATTTTATGTGGAGCAGGTAATGGAAGACACTAGATGTACTAGAAGAACTTGAAACTCGCACACGCAACACGCTGGATCCCGCGAAAGTGCTGAAAGATAAGAACGGTTCCTCCCAGTTATCTTTGTTCAGTGTGTTCGATGATCCACAGAATATCAAATTACAAGACTTGTAAAGTCCATGTTACGATACGAAACAGAGAACGACAATGGCAGTCCTAGTGCCCTGGCAGTGAACTTCGAATGTTGGAAAATATGGTGCGAAAATCTGCATTCATCCTTTGCGAAATACGAGCCTTAGATGATGGTATCTTTCATTATTGGTTATGGGTCAGCCTGGTAGCCTGTTGGTAAAGTGTATACCTGGAAATGTTTTTGCTACCATGCAAAGTAATATAGTCGAGAAATCTCAATCAAAAATTAAGATTAACTTCCCCTAGCTGAGATACATATTCGTGTAAACTTTTGTAAATGAAACGGTGGTCGCCTTTTGAATCTAAAATTATATATTAGTAACCCCAATATTGCAATTTCATTTGTGTGGCCATTATCAAGTAGAAATGGTTGGGTTCAAAAATGGTTCAAATGGCTCTGAGCACTATGGGACTTAACATCTGAGGTCATGAGTCCCCTAGAACTCAGAACTACTTAAATCTAACTAACCTAAGGACATCACACACATCCATGCCCGAGGTAGGATTCGAACCTGCGACCGCAGGGGTCTCGGGGTTCCAAACTGACGCGCCTAGAACCGCTTGGCCACACCGGCCGGCAGAAATGATTGGGCTTTAGCAATGTCTAAACCTAAAAATCATGTGAAAAGGCATGAGAGACAAGCTCATTTCATCACACTGTGTTCCTGTTTACGACTTTCTTGTGTGTATTGCTCTATTTGAATTGCAGTGTAAATGCTCGTTTTCTGCTTAGTTTTTGGTCGCATGTGTAATACGGGGTGTTCGAAAAGTCTCTCCGCAGTGCCGTATGATTGTTAGCCGCGAGTGACGTATGATTGTTCGCCTGCCTGGGTTACTACCCCTTCAAGTGAACTCTCCCAACATTCAAAAAGTCTCTCCACAGCGCCGTATGATTGTTAGCCGGTTATTTTCAACAAGATGGTGCAACTGCGCATACAGCTCGCGTTTCAATGTCACTGCTTGCTGATGTTTTTGGTGATCGCATAATTTCACACGGACTTTGGCCTCCACGAACGCCTGACCTAACACCACCTCACTTTTTCTTCTGGGGTGCAGCGAAAGCAAGTCTATAAAGGCCGTCCAAAATTCATCTATGAATTGAAAACTGCAATATCAACTTTCTGTGATTCTGTTACAGAAGAAATGCTACAGCTTGTGTTTGGAAACATGATTAGACGAATTGAATTGTGTTTTCAACAACAGGGGGGGGGGACACTTTCAACGTTTAATGTGAAAATTTGTAATTAAAAATGAATATTCAATAAATTAATAACTTGTATTTCACTGAGTTTCATTTCGGTATATTCACTGCGGCATACGGCACGCGCGGCTAACATAACGACACTGCGGAGAGACTTTTTGAACACCCCGAATTCAGTGAGGTAAACGATGAACCCATATTTGTTTTTGTTTCATACGAAACAGAAACTGGTTTCATCGCATGGTAATCTGTGAACTCATGTCTGTTTGTTACTGTTTAAGAACCTGCGTGTGAACTGCTCGATTTAAATGCATTGTAAGTATATTGTTTGTATTCTACATTATTTTTGTTCGCATCCGTTTTTCGTACTTTCTCGCATTTAATGGAGACCTCCAAAATTTTCACTGTAGAGGACGAGTCTAGTACATTGATTTCGAGTAAGATGTATTGTTTATAGTACTTACTAGGGTAATCCCGAAAGTAAGGTCTCCCATTTTTTTATAAGTACATAGACCTGTTTATTTCTACAATGGTTTACATGAGTTTACAGCTTGAACATATTGCTATTTTTCGACGTAATCACCATTTCTGTCGATGCATTTTTGTAGACACTGTGGCAGTTGTTGGTTGCCCATGTCATACCAGCTCGTTGCCATGCTGTTCAGAAAGTTATGAACCTCTAATTTCACCTCGTCGTCGGAGCTGAATCGCTGGGACCACAATTAACGATGACAGCTACTGTGAGAATCTGAAAAAACTCAAACGGGCAATTCAGAACCGGAGTTGAGGAATGTTGAACAAGGGCGTACACATTCTCCATGACAACGCTCGCCCACACATCACTCGGCAAACCGTTAAAAGAACATTTGGCCGGAAAGCGATTCAGCTCCGACGACGAGGTGAAAGAAGAGCTTCATAACTTTCTGAACAGCATGGCGGCGAGCTGGTATGACATGGGCATACAAAAACTGCCACAGCGTCTACAAAAATGCATCGACAGAAATTGTGTTTATGTTGAAATATAGCTAAATGTTCAAGCTGTAAACTGATGTAAACCATTGTAGAAATAAGCAGGTCTATGTACTTATAAAAAAATAGGAGACCTTACTTTTGGGATTACCCTCGTATTAATAACGCGTGAACACATTTACGTAACTACTTTTTTTATTTTTAGCATTTGCAAGGAAGAATGCTCTAGTCACTAAGACTGCAAAGCATACTCGTCTACATCTAGATCCATACCCTGCAAAACACTATGAAACGTATGGTACTCGTAGCAGGAATCAACATCATTCAGAGCAGAATTACATACCCATTCCGTGAAGAGAAGTAATAAAGTTGAATTGCAATTTTGTCAAGAGTTGCTAACATGGAGTTCTCCAGTAAATACGAGAATGTAGGGGAAACCGACGCAAACAAAAGTAAAGAAGAATAAAAGCAGTATAATTAAAGTCCTTTCAAGTCCACCGTGAGACGAAATCGGCTTCTGTTTTATGTGAAACAAAAACGAATATAGAATCATTTACGCCGCCCTATATTACAGATGGAAGCAGAAATCAAGCAGAATACGAGCAACATATTTACAATGCAATTCAGAGAGTGCAATTCACATGAGAAATTGTAACCAGAAACTCAAAGCGATGGCCGCGACAGATTAGCCGAGCGGTCTAAGGCGCTGCAGTCTTGGACTGTGCGGCTGGTCCCGGCGGAGCTTCGAGTCCTCCCTCGGGCGTGTTTGTGTGTGTGTGTTTGTCCTTAGGACAATTTAGGTTAAGTAGTGTGTAAGCTTAGGGACTGATGACCTTAGCAGTTAAGTCCCATAAGATTTCACACACATTTGAACATTTTTTTTTTTAACCAAGCGATGAAACCAGCTTCTGCTTTGAACGAAACAAAAAAAAAAAAGGCAGACTTCTAATCACCCAATAAGAAATCGAATTGGTGGATTAACAAACATGCAGCGCTTCTAGTGGCTTGACACCGAACCAAGGTCGTGTTACCGGAAGCCCCTGTATGAGTTTCAGCCCCGTGATCTGATCCACCAGAGAAACGTGCAAGAACAGGCTTGGAGAGAAGTGGCAGTTGACGGACGCAAGGACTAAGTGGGACGAGACGACCACGCCAAACCTACCACACACTACTGTAAAATCAGAAATAAACACAGCGACCGCATTGGCACCAACAATGCAATATTGTTGAACGGTACAGTAGAGAGCATTGCTACTGTAATGCAATTTTATTTTTCTGTAGTTTCACTTTAACAGTTTTTAATTACGATTATTTGCACCCTTTTTATCTCAGAGATAAAGATTGCAAGTTTTTTTATTAATGACTTTTTCGGGCTTATTTTTTCATTAATAGCACATGTTCTTATCAAATTTACTTCATTATGGTTCTGACAGTCATTTATTTATACACATGTAAGTAGTTTAATAAGTCCATTTGCTTTAACGTAACACATTTTTGCAAAATTTGCTTTGAATGTTAAATTAGGTGTTAAAAAATCTACTTTTTTAATTTTAAGGGATGACAGTCGTTGACCTGTGCTTTTTTTTTAATTTTTCGTGTTATTTTTTTTAATTTTAATTCTTTTAAAAAACTTTTAAACATTTTTAAAGTTTTATAAGACTAATTATTTGTGTTATTGCCTCTTTTTTTAATATAAGTTTTACATGACTGACCACAGAAGTCATGTATTATGCAGAGTACGCTGTACTCCATCAGTTTCGCTTATGTTTTACCCCCTCCTCTGTCACCCCTGCCCACATTTCCCTGTAATCCTTCTCTATCATATTTTCAAATAATAGCGCAGGACGTTATTCGAATTCCAGTCTTTTTTATCGTGTGAAGATATGACGTCATGATATTCGAAAGTGTCTAACTATATTTCTTTACATATGTGTACGAAGCTTTTTAACGGATTAAGTACAGTTGCTGGCCGCGGTGGCCGAGCGGTTCTAGGCGCTTCAGTCCGGAACCGCGCGACTGCTACGGTCGCTGATTGGAATCCTGCCTCGAGCATGGATGTGTGTGATGTCCTTAGGTTAGTTAGGTTTAAGTAGTTCTAAGGGACTGATGACCTCAGATGTTAAGTCCCACAGTGCTCAGAGCCATTTGAACCATTAGAAACATCATCGATATGGATTTTCGGAGCCGAAGGGCCACTCGTGTACCTTTGATGAATACACGACCTAAGGCTTTACGCCTCGCCTGCTCCTGTCAACACCGACGTTGGACTGATGATGACTAGAAACATGTTGCCCTGTCAGACGACTCTCCTTTCAAATTGTGTCGAGCGCATGGACGTGTACAGATATGGAGACAACCTCATGAATCTATGGACCCTGCTTGTCAGGATGGGACTGTTCAAGCTGGCGGAGGCTCTGTAATGGTGTGGGGTGTGTGCCGTTGGAGTGATATGGGAACCCCGACACGTCTAGATACGACTCTGATAGGTGGTACGTACGTAAGCATCCTGTCTAATCAGCTGCATCCATTCATATTCATCGTGCATTCCGACGGACTTGGGCAGTTCCAGCAGGACAATACGACACCCCACACGTCCAGAATTGCTGTAGAGTGCCTCCTGGAACACTCTCCTGAGTTTAAACACTTCCGCTCGCCACCAAACTCCCCAGACATGAACATTATTTAGCGCATCTGGGATGCCTTGCAACGTGCTGTTCAGAAGAGATCTCCACCCCCTCGTACTCGTACGGATTTATGGACGGCACTGCGGGATTCATGGTGTCAGTTCTCTTCAGCACTACTTCAGATATTAGTCCAGTCCATGCTACGTCGTGTTGTGGCACTTCTGCATGCCCGCGGGGGCCCTATACTATATTAGGCAGGTGTACCAGTTTCTTTGGCTCTTCAGTGTAAATCGAGTTGCTAGGCTATACGATTGAGTGCCTACAAAAGGTATTTTAGGAGATCTGGTATTCTTGGCTAACATACCTAGTGGAAATTTCGATTCATCAGGATTACTTTTTTGTTGATACAAATCATCTATAACTTTGAGATTGTATTCGTTGCTGATGGCAATATGCTTAAGGTTAACTAATTCTTTCTTGGCTGAAGACTGAGTTAGGGGGAGTTCTGTGACGTGGGGAATCATTGATCTGAAGAAGCTCCTCTTATGACGATATAAAGAACAAGAAGACGAATGAATAATGGAATCGCTTGTTGTTGGTTTGCGAAAGATGTCAAATTTGACGCTACCCTCCTCTAGTTGTAACTGTGGATCTAAGTAATTGAGAATCTTGTTGACATCCATTACCTCATGAGTGTCCGCCCCCGGTAGCTGAGTGGACGCCGGCACGATAGCTCAGCGTGTTCGGTCAGAGGGTTTAGCTACCCTCTGTAACAAAAAAACTGAGTGAACGGTTCAACGAACAACCTGAGCGGGTGTCATCAGACGTCCGTCGCGAACAAATTGAACGAACAGTATAGAACAAGATGAGATAAAAAAGTTGTCAGCGCGACAGAATGTCAATCCTAAGGACCCGGGTTCGATTCCCGGCTAGGTCGGAGATTTTCTCCGCTCAAGGACTGAGTGTTGTGTTGTCCTAATCATCATCATTTCATCCATATCGACGCGCAAGTCGCCGAAATGGCGTCAAATCGAAAGACTTGCAACCGGTGGGCGGTCTACCCGACGGGAGGCCCTAGTCACACGATATTAATTTTTATTACCTCATGAGTGAAGGTCATCTGACGGTGCAGCGAGTTAAAATCTTCAACTAGATACGGGACTTCATCCACAGTACCGTCAAAGATGACAAGAATATCATCGACGTAACGCCTGTATAAAAGGAACTGTTTGGATCTAACTGTATCGTTCTTAAGATAGCCACCTTCTAAATGATTTACAAAAACACCCGCAATCAAGCCCGACAGACAGTTACCCATGGCTAAGCCCTTGTGTTGCTTATAAAACCCATTATTGAATGAAAAATAGTCACACAAATAATTTAAGAAGTGTGCTGGTTTCATTAATTTCGTCTACTGTGAGCCGGCACTGTCTACGAAGATTGTTTTCTATAAGGTCAACAGTTTCAGTGATGGGAATATTCGTATATAGATTTTTAATATCTAAAGACAACAAAACACAGTCAGGGGGAAAGGTAGACTAAGAAGATATTTCATATTACGAATAGCAAAATTATCTTCGAAAACAACGTTTATTGCAACAACTGCAATAAATATTTAGAAACCAGATCTGCTGAGTTGCCTACCCCGTTAATATTTGAATATACTGTAATAGAAGGTTTATTTGTTCAGAGTCTCTTTAAGTATTACTTTATGCTTGTGTTTTGTATCGATATACTCATAAAATGTCACATACCTTTCTACAATAATTTTGTACAGCTATGAATTTTCGCTGAAGTTGTGTGGACTATCTGTACAGTATTAAGTTTTCTGAAGATGACCTAAGAAGCCGATAGCCGGTTCATAACGAACTATTAAATAAATATCACTGCGGAACATTAATACTTTGTATTCACGTTATTAATATAATTTTAAATTTTTTCGCAAAAATTAACACTTATTATCCGCAACGAATACAAGAAGAAACTCACATAAAGTAAACAATCAGTTGCTTTATGGAGGTGGTTTCACTTTGGAACCACTTCCCCATACAGTTTTCAACCATCCATCATTTCACGTGATATATTCGAAAGCAAATTCGCATTTTTTCTAGACGAAGTCCCACATCTCGAAACTTCTATGAACTCACAACGCCTAAAACAAATTAGAGTCCTAAATAACAAGCAAAATTGGGCATAAAATATAATAAATTTTATCTCAAAACTGTCCGCAGCTCCTAGTCTCGCGGTAGCGTTCTCGCTTCCCGAGCACGGGGTCCCGGGTTCGATTCCCCGGGGCTGTCAGGTATTTTCACCTGCCTCGAGATGACTGGGTGTTGTTGTGTCGTCTTTATCATCATCATTCATACCCATTACGGTCGGAGGAAGGCAACGGCAAACCACCTCCACTCGGACCTTGCCTAGTACAGGGGTGCGGGTCTCCTGCATCGCTCCCCTACGCTCTGTCAAGGAGAATGGGACTTCATCATCATCATCATCTCAAAAGTACATACTGCCCCGTCCTTCCATTTCTAAACCACTCATAAAAGCAACAGTACAAACTCAAATTTACGTTGCAGTAACTTTAGATAAACATTTAAAAAATGCAAATGTCGTGTGACCCGTCGGGTAGATCGTTCGCTGGGAGCAAGTCTTTCGATTTGACGCCACTTCGGCGACTTGCGCGTCGATGGCGATGAAATGATGATGATTGGGACAACACAACACCCAGTCCCTGAGCGGAGAAAATCTCCGACCCAGCCGGAAATCGAACGCGGGCCCTTAAGATTGACATTCTGTCGCGCTGACCACTAAGCTACCGGGGGCGGACTAGTTAAACTTACTTCCCTGTCAATTACCTTCTCAGTATGGCCACTATAAAATGAAAGTGCATGTCGCAGTCTCCTATAATCACGCAGCACCGCGCCGACTGTTGCTTTGGAAGCTACGAGTTACTGCTACAATGCACTACACTCGTAGAAATACCTCAGTGTACCACTAGATGACTCTGTCTTGCAACAGCATCGATGGTTTCATGATAAAGACACCGATACTTCGAAACCAAATTGATAAAATGGTGGTTTCAGGCAGAAACCGCTGGTACTCAAAGGAATAAGTGAAGTTCGAATGTTTCTTTGGAGTCGGTTCAACGACGTTAAAACATTAACATGGGTTGAGAAGGGGTACGGCTGGATACCTAACGGTTGTCACGAAGAGAATGGGGACACGACAGCTCTCTTGAGATAGCTGGGTCAGGAGGAGAGGAAGCGGGCGGAGAGGCGGATGGACAGCGGTGGAGCGCTGGGGCGGTCCGGCGGTGAGGCGGCAGCACCTGCGGCGCCGGGGTGGCCGTGTTTACGCGGGCGGCGGCGGCGCCGTATCGATTGCAGCTCGGCACACCGCCTCCCCGCTGGAACTGGGCAGGCGGGGGCGGCGCCGGGACGCCGCGGCGAGCGCCCATTGTTCCCAGGACATAACTGCGCTTCACTCCCACATCTACATCTACACCCGCAGTCCTCAAAGCACCGTTCGGTGTACACCGGAAGCTATCTCGAACCGGCGATTCTGCCCCCCTCACTACCCACCTTTCCGCCTCTTTCGCATTCTGTTCACGTCTTCTAAACGGGAAGAATGACTGTTTTTATTTACGGGGCCTGCCGAATATTTCTTTCATACTGCCTCTGGGCAAAACTTACCTGTGAAGAAGTAATAGATTCTTAGACACTTCCGTTAATACAGGCTAGCGAAACTTACGCACCCCCCCCCCCCAACCCCGCCAACGCCCACCTTCTCTCCCTCCCTCTCTCTCTCTCTCTCTCTCTCTCTCTCTCTCTCTCTCTCTCGTCTTCTGTCTGACTGGTTTGGTGCTGTCCGCCACTACTTCCTCTACGCCCATCAGCCTTAATTGCTTGCCGCAGTCTACGGCACCGCCCCTTACTGACCCTGCATTTGTCGGGAATCTCTAGTCCCAAGGTCCGAAGCGACTGGAAAAAAGCGCAGGTGACTCATATGTATAAGAAGGATAAAAGAACGGTTCAAATGGCTCTGAGCACTATGGGACTTAACTTCTCAGGTCATCCCCTAGAACTTAGAACTACTTAAACCTAACTAACCTAAGGACATCACACACATCCATGCCCGAGGCAGGATTCGAACCTACGACCGTAGCGGTCGCGCGGTTTCAGACTGTAGCGCCTAGAACCGCTCGGCCACTCCGGCCGGCGATAAAAGAACGGACTCGCTGAGTTACAGATCAATATTCTTAACATCGGTTTGCTACGAAACTTTGAGTATATTCTAAGTTCGAATATAATACCGGGTGTTCAAACAGTCAGTATAAATTTGAAAATTGAATAAATCACGGAATAATGTAGATAAAGAGGTACAAATTGACACACATTCTTGGGATGACATGGGGTTTTATTAGAACCAAAAAAATACAAAAGTTCAAAAAATTTCCGACAGATGGCGCTTCATCTGATCAGAATAGCAATAATTAGCATAACAAAGTAAGACAAAGCAAAGGTGATGTTCTTTACAGAAAATGCTCAATATGTCCACCATCATTCCTCAACAATAGCTATAGACGAGGAATAATGTCGTAAACAGCACTGTAAAGCATGTACGGAGTTATGGTGAGGCATTGGCGTCGGATGTTGTCTTTCAGCATCCCTAGAGATGTCGGTCCATCACGATACACATGCGACTTCAGATAACCCCAAAGCCAATAATCGCACGGACTGAGGTCTGGGGACCTGGGAGGCCAAACATGACGAATGTGGCGGCTGAGCACACGATCATCACCAAACGACGCGCATCTGTTGGACATTTTGTGAACTTTGTTTTTTTTTTTGTTCTAATAAAACGCCATGTCATTCCAAGCATGCGTGTCAATTTTTACCTCTCTATCTACATTATTCCGTGGTTTATTTAGTTTTCAAATTTGTACTGATTTTTTGAGCACCCGGTAAATTTCCTTTAGACAGAAAAGCTTCTGTTGACGAATCACCACAGATTTAGAAAGCATCACTCGTGCGGAACTCAGCTTGCCCTTTCCTCACATGGTATCCCGCAAGCCATGGATGAAACAAAGGAGGTAGATCCCATATTCCAAGATTTCCTGAAATCGTTTGACACGATGCCCAGCTGAGGACTGTTAAAGATTTGGGCATATGGATTATGTTCCCAGATATGTGAGTCGCTCGAAGACATCTCAAGCATAAGGGGTGATCAAAAAGATTCTGTTTAAAGGCGCTGCTGAGCGGAAATGCAATGTACCGTGGTAGGCAAAGGATCAGCGTGGCATTCGCGTCTTTCCCACGTGCGTGATGTAAATGTGAGGATGTGAACTATGGAGAAGTTATTACGAAATGCGTCCAAACAGGACAAACGTTTCTTGACTGCCGAAGGACAAACACCAATAGACATCCATCGACGAATGCAGAATGTGTATGGGGTAGCATGTCTGTCGAGAACCACCGTTTTGGATAGTGCGCCAAGTTCCCTGCTGATCGCTATTACACTACTGGCCATTAAAATTGGCACACCACGAAGATGTCGTACCACAGACGCAAAATTTAATCGACAGGTAGAAGATGCTGTGATATGCAAATAATTAGCTTTTCAGAGCATTCACACAAGGTTGGCACCGGTGGCGACACCTACAACGTGCTGACATGAGGAAAGTTTCCAACCGATTTCTCATACACAAACAGCAGTGGACCGGCGTTGCCGGGTGAAATGTTGTTGTGATGCGTCGTGTAAGGAGGAGAAATGCGTACCATCACGTTTCCGACTTTGATAAAGGTCGGATTGTAGCCTACCGCGATTGCGGTTTATCGTATCGCGACATTGCTGCTCGCGTTGGTCGAGATCCAATGACTGTTAGCAGAATATGGAATCGGTGGGTTCAGGAGGGTAATACGGAACACCCTGCTGCATCCCAACGGCCTTGTATCACTAGCAGTCGAGATGACAGGCATCTGAATCAACCGATGGGGACGTTTGCAAGACAACAACCATCTGCACGAACAGCTCGACGACGTTTGCAGCTGCATGGACTATCAGCTCGGAGACCATGGCTGCGGTTACCCTTGACGCTGCATCACAGACAGGAACGCCTGCGATGGTGTACTCAACGACGAACCTGGGTGCACGAATGGCAAAACGTCATTTTTTCGGATGAATCCAGGTTCTGTTTACAGCATCATGATGGTCGCATCCGAGTTTAGCGACATCGCGGTGAACGCACATTGGAAGCATGTATTCGTCATCGCCATACTGGCGTATCACCCGGCGTGATGGTATGGGGAAGGTGAATAGTCAACTTCGGTATATTGGGAGAATTTTAGGAAAACGTAGCTCATACATAAAGGAGACCGCATATAGAACACTAGCGTGACTCATTCTTAAGCACAGCTCGAGTGTTTGGGATCCTCACCAGGCCGGATTAAATGAATATACCGAAGCAATGCCGGCCGATGTAGCCCAGCGGTTCTAGGCGCTACAGTCTGGAACCGCGCGACCGCTACGGTCGCAGGTTCGAATCCTGCCTCGGGCATGGATGTGTGTGATGTCCTTAGGTTAGTTAGGTTTAAGTAGTTCTAAGTTCTAGGGGACTGATGACCTCAGAAGTTAAGTCCCGTAGTACTCAGAGCCATTTGAGCCGAAGCAATTCAGAGGCGTGCTGCTAGATTTGTTACCGGTATGTTCGATCAACAAGCGATTATTACGGAGATGCTTCGTGAACTCAAATGGGAATCCCTGGAGGTAAGATGACGTCCTTCTCGCGAAACACTATTGAGAAAATGTAGAAAACCGAAATTTGAATCTGACTGCAAAACATATATACTGTCGCCAACATACAGTTCACGCAAGGACCACGAACGTAAGAGAAATTAAGGCTCGTGTGGAGATATAGGGGGATAGACAGTTGTTTTCCCTCGCTGTATTTGTGAGTGGAACAGTGACAGTAATGGTACGTTGTACCCTCCACCATGCAAAAAAAAAAATGGTTCAAATGGCTCTGAGCACTATGGGGCTTAACATCTGTGGTCATCAGTCCCCTAGAACTTAGAACTACATAAACCTAACTAACCTAAGAACATCACACACATCCATGCCCGAGGCAGGATTCGAACCAGCGACCGTAGCAGTCGCGCGGTTCCGGACTGCGCGCCTAGAACCGCTAGACCACCGCGGCCGGCCTCCACCATGCACCATACGATTGCTTGTGGAGAATGTATGTAGGTGTAGATTCCTGACTCTTGTCTCCCCGCTCTTTGCAGTTGCCTCTCGTACCATGGGATTATTCCCCAATGTCTTAACACATGTCCTATCAGCCTGTCCCTCCTTCTTGTCAGTATTTTCCACATATCTCTTTCCTCTATGTTTCTGCGGGGAACCTCATTTCTTATTTTATCAGTCCACCTTTTTCGTCCTTCTATAGCACCACATCTCCAAAGCTTCGACTCTCTTCTTCTCCGGTTTTCCTGCCGTCCATGATTCAATTCCCTACAAAACTGTTCTCCAGACGTATATTTTCAGAAATCACTTCCTCAAACTGAAGCCAATATTTGACACTACTAGACTTCTTTTGGCTAGGCCTGCCCTCTTTGACTTTAACCTACATTTTAAGTCCTCTTTGCTTTATCCGACATGTGTTATAGCAGAATTCCTTCACTTGGTCTGCTGCATGGTACACAATGTTTATGTTAAGTTCACCGTTAATCTCATTTCTGCAACAGCTCATTACTTTCATCTTTCTTTGATTTACTCTCAATTCATATTCTGAGCTCAGTAGACTATTCGTTTTATTCAACATATCCTATATTTCTTCGTTGCTTTTACTTATAAAAGCAATGTCATCAGCGACTCTCGTCATTAACATTCTTTCACCTCGAATTTCAATCCCACTTCCGTACTTCCGACATTGCTTCTTCGATGTAAATCTTGAACAGTAAGGGCAAAGACTGAATCTCTGCCTTATGTTTTAAATCCGAGCATTTCGTTCTCGATCTTCATTTCTTAATGTTCCTTCTTCGTTCTTGCACATATTGTATATTGTCTGTCTTTCCTTATAATTTGCAACTACTTTTCTGAGAATATAGAATATCTTGCACAATTTTACTTTCTCCAACACTTTTTTCCACGTCGACTACTTCTATGAACGTGTCGATTTTTCTTAATGCTCTCAGCCACTTGGATGTATGGCTTGTTAAGCTGACTGTGCATAACTGCCGCACTTACCTGCCCTTGCTATTCTTCCGAAAGTCTAATGGTATGTCTACAGTCTCATAGATTCTACACACCAACTTGAATAGTCGTTTGGTTGCCAGTTCCTCCAATGATTTTAGAAGTTCAAAAGGAATGTTGTCTATGCCTCCCATTTTATTTCGTCGCAAGTCTTCCAGAGCTGTCAAACTCTGACTCTAATGTTGGACTCCTGTCTCTTCCATATCGATTTCAATTTCTTCTTCTATCGCGTTACCAGATAGTTCCTCCCCCTCGTAGAGGCAATCATTGTACTCGTTCCATCTATCCACTTTCTCCTCTGCGTTTAACAGTGGAACTTCTCTTGCACATTTAATGTTGGCGCCTTTGCTTTTAATTGTTTTCACTTTTCTCTGTGCTGAATTTGTCCTTGTCACGAACATATCTTCTTCAGTTTCTTCGCATTTTTCTTACAGCTTAGCTTCGTCTTAGCTTCACTGCACTTCGTATTTCATTCTTAATTGACTTATATTCCTGTATTGCTGCATTTCCCTGAGCAGTTTTGTACGTCCTTTTTTCTTCCATCAATTGAAGTATCTCCTCTGCTACCAAAGGTTTCTTCTGTGTCAATTTCCTCGTACTTATATTTGACTGGTCAACTTCCGCGTTTGCCTTTTAAGCTATCATCTCTCTTCTTTACTTGAGTGCCCGACTTCTTCCCACGTTGATTCTTCCTGACGATTCCCTTAATCTTCGGCCTACTCTTAATCATTAGTAAATTGTGATCTGAGTCGGTATATGCTCCTGGGCACGCTTTACAACACAGTATCTGATTTCAGAATCTCTGTCTCACAGTGATATAATCCTACTGGGATATTCGCGTGTCTCCAGGCCTTTTCCAAGTATACTCCTCCACTTGTGAATTTTGAACCATGCTTTCTCTATCACTACCTGAAATTTATTGGAGAATTCAATTAATCTTTCTCCGCTCTCATTCCTACCGAGCCCAAATTTTCCCGTACTCTAGCTTCTATTTTTTCCTCTATTACAGCGTCCCAGTCACCCATGATTATCACATTATCATCTCCCTTCACATGCTGAGTTACCTGTTCCTTGTCCTCACGTACTATCTCTGTTCTTCATCTTCTGTTTGTGACATCGGTGTGTATAACTGAACTACTGCCGTTGGCGTCGGTTTGCTGTCGATTATTATGAGAATAATTCCAACATTTAACAGGTCACAGTAAATCACTGTCTGACCTACCTTCTTATTTATGAGAAATTCTACTCCCGTTTCAACTTTTTCTGCTGCTGTTGTTATTAGCTCATATTCGACTGTTCAAAAACCGTACCTTCTTTCTGCTTAACTTCACTCATCCCAGAATGACCGTTTGCATTTTCCTTTTCAGATTTTCTAGCTTTTCTGCAAAATTAGTATGTACCTACCTATAAGTGGTGCATTTTACGTTTATAGTGTGCTTCAATTATTTATGTTATGCAACCTATATGAAACACTTTTTTGCCTTGTTTTACAAAATTTTATTTTCGGAAGACATAGGTTTCTGCTTGTTAACTTATTTTTCTAGTAGAGAACTAATTGGTACGAAATAAAAGTTTTGTGAAACAAGGATAAAGTATTTGATTTATTTTATACAATATACAGTGTTTCCATATGTACATACCTATTACACAAGCCACCGCACGGTACATGGCGGAGGCTACCACGTGCCACTACTAATCATTTCCTTGCCTGTTCGACTAGCAAACAAATCGAAGGAAAAACAACTTTCTACAAGCCTCCGTACAAGCCCTAATTTCTCGCATCGTATATTCGTCATCAATAGTCGAAATGTACGTTGGTGGCAGTATAATCGCTCTGTTGTCGGCCTCAAACGCGGGTTCTCTAAATTTTCTCAACAGTGCCTCGTGAAAAGAGGGTCGTCTTCCCTCCACGGATTCCGATTTGGGTTCACACCAACTAGAAATTCTGGCCAAGTGAACTTGTATCCTCCTAGAGTCGCTCAACGACGACACATTCCCTTATACTACAGCGTCATCAGCAAACAGCCGTAAATTGCTGGTAATCCTGTCCATCAGATCATTTATATATACAGAGAATAATACCAAGCCTATCACACTTTCCTGTGACACTCCTCACGAGACCCTTCTCTGTGGTGAACAATGACCGTCGAGAACAATGTACTATTACTTAAAAAGTCTTTGAGCCGCTCACGTACGAGGGGCCTTTGAAAAGTCCGTGCAAAAATAAAAACTACTTACGTGTTTGGGGTAAACCTTTTTTATTTTTCGACACAGTCTCCTTTTAGTCTTATACACTTCGTCCAACGCTGTTCTAATTTGTTGATCCCTTCCGAATAATAGGAATTGTCCAAGTCTGAAAATAGCTATTAGTTGCTGCAATCACCTCCTCGTTTGAATAAAATCTATGTCCCGCCATCTATTTCCTCAAATTGGGGAACAAATAGTAGTCCGAGGGAGCCAAGTCTGGAGAATAGGAGAGATGTGAAACGAGTTGGAATCCTATTTCCATTAATTTTGAGATCACAACTGCTGAGGTGTTCTGGTGCAGTGTCGTGATGGAAAATGACTTTTTTCGGTCCAATCGCTGGTGTTTTTCTTGCAACTCGGTTTTCAAACGGTCCAATAACGATGAATAATATGCACCTGTAATAGTTTTACCCTTTTTCATACAGTCGATGAGGACTGTCCCTTGCGAATCCCAAAAGACAGTCGCCATAACAGATTGTTGTTTGGTCTCATGAGTATAGTAATGTATCCATGTTTCATCCACAGTGACGAAACGACGCTTTAAGTCCTGTGGATTCTTCCTGAACAGCTGCAAACCATCCTCGCAACACTTCACTCGATTCCGTGTTTGGTCAAGCGTGAACAATCGCGGAACCCATCTTGCAGATAGCTTTCTCATGTCCAAATGTTTATGCAAAATATTATGTACCCGTTCATACGAGATGCCCACAGCACTAGCAATCTCACACACCTTAACTCCTCTGTCATCCATCACCATATCATGGATTTTATCAATGATTTCTGGAGTCGTAACCTCCACAGGGCATCCAGAACGTTCAGAAACACTTGTGCCCATATGGCCACTCCGAAAATTTTGAAACCACTTATACACTATTCTAATCGAAGGAGCAGAGTCACCGTAATGTTTATCAAGCTTCTCTTTAGCCTCCTGAGGCGTTTTACCTTTCATAAACTAATGTTTAATCACCACACGAAATTCTTTTTCGTCGATTTTTTGACAATCACTCGACTTCCTTGATTCACACGAATGCCAAACACAAAGAAATAGACCAATATGGCTGAAACTTGGTGTGCGTTCTTTCCAAAGATGCTAATAACTAAACATCACCGCGATACGCGCCGGTGGTGCCATCTCTCGGACTTTGCACGGACTTTTCAAACGGCCCTCGTACCTGGGAACCTAAGCAGAATGCTCGGACCTTCGACCATAGGTACTAGTAGACTGGCCTTGCTGTGCAGAAGCTATAGGTCTGGTGTGGCTCCAACATAAACCACGTGACTGTTGGCAAAACGTGGCGGGATTTCAAATCAGCGGTCTGCCATCCTAAGTTTGTATCGTATTTTCCCCACATTTCTCAATTGACTGCCAAACGCTTCCACAAAAATTACTTTTTTATTTGCGAAAAATTATGCCAGAACTACATTTGGCCTGGATTTGTTCACAGTACCATTTATAAAATCTAACAAATACATCGAACACCACTCTGGTGGGCAGCGGAACGAAATTACTATAAACTATCAATTAAAGTGAAATGTCGTTAAAATTCTTTTAAACAGTAAGAGTGGGCTCGTGTCAAAACTTTAAACATTGGACTCGCCTCGTTTTGAGCTCTAGTCACTTATAAAAGAAAATGGGATATGGGAATTATGTCAACTATAGGTGCCAAAATTGTCGATTTTAGGAGCAGGTCCATTTTAGAGTATCAATTTCAGATGCACATCAAAGGTTCAGTTCCCACTATTTTTACAAAAGTTTAAACTATCAGTTTTAAAAAAATGATATTTTAGATGAAAGGTGAGACTTTGAAGTTTCAGAAAATAATTTTGGAGCCTAGGTTTAAAAATGACAGACACTGTAAATATAAATTATAAATATACATTGTAAATAATAACTAACCTATCAAAACACTTCTCCGCGAAGTGCTTCGAGCAAAGGCGCGTATGTGTAGATGGCTTAAGGTTTTTCCGTTTCAGGGCCTGTATCCAAAGCTGCCTTCGGTTTTCATCCTTAGGGAACCTGTGAGTAGGAACGAGAAACAATTATACTTACTTCTGTAACCGAATTATCACAGATACTTTCCAAAATGTAATATGAGTCTGACTTTACAGGCATCACTTTCAACACTTTAATTTACGTGATACTCTATTTCAAGTGTAAAAAACATATAAAAGTCACTTCAGCAGATTTCAATAAACGCATCTGCACTATCATAGAAACACACGTGAAATGTAATGCCATTTCCTCCGACAAAACGCTGAGTACAGCCATAAGCGCAACACGAAACAACCATGTTTTGCTAACATTCACGTGACTTCAGTCCAGAGATGTTGGAGCCACGAAAATGACGCCAGGGCCAGTCTATTATATTTATGATCGAAGGCTCGGACCTTAGCCAACAGCCTACTGTGGAGCACCGCGTCAAACGCTTTCCGGAAATCAGGGAAAAAGGAATCTGCCTGTTGCCCTCCATCCATGGATTGTAGGATATCATGTGAGAAAAGGGCAAGCTGAGATTCGCGTGAGCGAAGCTTTCTAAATCCATGCTGATGCTTTTCTGTCTCAAGCGACTTTATTATGTTCGAACTCAGAATGTGTTCAAGAATTCTGCAGCAAACCGATGTTATGGACATTGACCTGTAATTATGCGGATCTGTTCTTTTACCCATCCTAGATACAGGAGTCACCCACGCTTTTTTCCTGTACTGGGACTTGATGCTGGGCGAGAGATTCGCGATAAATACAAGCTAAGAGCACTCTCAGTAAAACCGAATTCGCATTACATCTGGACCTGGCGACTTATTTGTTTTCAATTCTTTCAGTTGCTTCTCTACGCCACGGACGCCTAATTGTGTGTCCCCACGTGGGCGTCTGTGTGACAGTCAAACGACGGTATGCCTGTACGATCTTCCTATGTGAATTATCTCTTAAACGTGACATTTAAAACATCACTTTCCTTTTTCTATTTCTTTTGGCCAACCCCAGACTTGTCGGCGAGTGACTGAATAGAAGCCTTCGACCCGCTTATTGATTTTGCGTATGGCCATAATTTTCTCGGGTTCTCGGCAAGATCTTTCGCTGAGGTATGACTGTGGAAGTAGTTATATACTTTGCGTATTGATCTTCTTATGGATGCACGAATTTCTATTAGCTTTCATTTGTCGACATTTGCGTTTCCTATTTTAGAACCGAGAGCGTAACAGTCTCTGCTTCCTCAGCATTTTCCGAATTTGATTATTCAACTACGGACAATTGTTTCTATCTTTAATCCACTTACTTGGTACATATGTCTCCAAAGCGCGATTTACTATCAGTTTAAACTTTGTCCACAATTCCTCTACGTCCGTCATATTGGAGCTAAATGATGTCCATTCATTGTCTAAGTGTCGCTTACTCCAAAAAGTGCGCGCTTACGGTCTGTCCGATGACATATGCGGTTGGATAGAAAGTTTTCTAACAGACAGAGAACAGTATGTCGTCCTAAATGGGGTCATTTCAACAGAAACAAGCGAAACCTCAGGTGTGCCCCAGGGCAGCGTAATAGGTCCACTGCTTTTTACGATTTACATAAACGATCTGGTTGATGCTATTGACAGCGGCATTGGACTGTTTGCCGATGATGCTGTAGTCTTCAGGAAAGTAGTATCACACGAAAGTTGTGAACAAATCAATGAGGATTTGCAGAAAATAAATGCGTGGTGTAATGGCTGGCAGTTATCTCTCAATATTAGTAAGTGTAACATAATGCGTATAACAAGGCGAAAATCCCCATTATTGTACGAGTACAAAATAAATGCCCAGTCTTTGGAAGCGGTAACATCCGTCAAGTATCTGGGTGTGACTATTCGAAATGATCTCAAATGGAATGATCAGATTACACAAGTAACGGGCAAGGCGAACTCTAGATTGCGGTTTATTGGTAGGATCCTGAAGCGATGCAGTCCTTCAACAAAGAAAATTGCTTACAATACGTTAGTTCGTCCAGTATTAGGATATTGTTCGTCTGTATGGGACCCTTACCAGTTGGGACTGATTCAAGAGATTGAGAAGATCCAAAGAAGAGCGGCAAGATTCGTGACTGGTACATTTAGCCATCGCGAGAGCGTTACAAATCTCATAGAAAGTTTAAAGTGGGACACACTTGCAGTTAGACGACGCGCTAAACGGAAGGAGCTGCTCACTAAACTCCGAAATCCGATCTTCGCCGAGGATGTAGAGCATATATTATTACCGCCAACTTTGAAATTGCGCAATGATCACCATTCAAAGATAAGGGAAATTAGAGCTCGTACTGAGGCGTTAAGACAGTCGTTTTTCCCTTGCGCGATCCGCGAGTGGAACAGAGGAGGGGAAATATGACTTTGGCGAGAATTGTGCCCTCCGCCACACACTGCTTGGTGGCAAGCGGAGTATATATGTAGATATAGATGTAGAAGTAGAAGTGGAATGTCATCAACATATTATCTGCTTTTTATAGCATAAATACTCTCATCGCCTTCTTGACGGATTTATTAAGTTTAGTACACTCAACGATCAACGTTATTTCGACACTGTACTTCTTCCCCATGTGAGTCCTCTCAGTGGTGCTTTCGGCCCTGACTTCATTTCCACGGATGGCAATGCGTGACACCAGTTAACTGTGGAGGTGGAGCAGCTCCTGCTTACAGCCTCAGGGAAATTTCCTCTTCCAGCAGGACAATGCACACACATACACACAAACACAAACACACACACACACACACACACACACACACACACACACACACACACACACACACACACAGATATACACATTTTTAGCACTACCCAACACGCACCTCAAGACGTTCACCAACTTCTCTGGCCAGAACGTTAGCCGCGGGAAGTAGCCGTGCGGTCTTAGGCGCCTCGCCACGGTTCGCGTGGCTTCCCCCGTCGAAGGTTCGACTCCTCCCTCGGGCATGGGTGTGTGTGTGTTGTCGTTAGTGTAAGTTAGTTTAAGTTAGATTACGTAGTGTGTAAGCCTAAGAACCGATGATCTTGGCAGTTTGGTCCCATAGAAACTTACCACAAATTTCCAAATTTCCAGAACGTTACCCGGACCTATAGCTCACTGACCATGTATGGGACGTTATCGGACTGTATTTTTAGCAACATCCTTTGAACAATTGCGACAACAGGTGGAAATGACGTCCGACATCTCGCTGATGATCTCTATGCACTGAACTGTGGCTAGAATAGGATAAATCAGACACCGAAACTGTTGTCAAAGTCAAACTGCCCGTGGCTGAATTGCCTTGTTGTTATAACAGCAAATAGTGTAAGAACTATATTATACGGAAGTGATATGTATTTCGTTTTGAGATTATTGCTTCGATTCATTATCGTTTTACATTAACGTATTTACTTTTCTATAGTAAGACTATACTGTATTAGAATGGCTTGCTATTGTGTAATCTAAAGCCTTGGAGCTCTTATGTTATCTTCTTCTTTCTCCGTTAAAGAACGTGTCTGAACTTGTTAGCTTGGTCTGACAACTTCCTTTATTATATTCCCAAAATCTCTTCATGAATTTGCTGCGTTGTTTCTTGCATTTCTCTGTCCACTGTTTTCCAGTGGCCAATTCAGCTTTCTCTACAAATGCACGATTTCCAATTAGTATTCCAAAAGCTTTTCGTTCTTTTATGGTACCTTCCGAGGCGTTCATTTCTTCTACTCAAGTGATGTTGACCTTTTTTAATATATTATAGTCGCTGAAGTATATGATTTCATTTTTTATGCATCTAGAACAGTTTGCCGCAAAGAGAAAATCGATCTTATCATCACTATCTGCAAACACGGCAGATGTAAAAGCAGCAAGTCCAAATGATGGATAAGTATCTTACATATTCATGCAACATTCTTGTAACGAAGGTTTGTCGAAGATAACAACACTAGATGTCAGTAGGCTTTCGCGGTCGGAGTCAATTTCCATAAAATTATTCTCGGTTGTATATCGCGTCATTTTTTTAAATGACAAACCAGCTTTTTGGCCACTTGCAATAGTAGCTGAAACATTGGTTTTCCATTTTACAGTCTGATTAAACTCTTATAACCCATAAGAAATTTATGGAGAATAACTACATTATTTTTTAACAATACGAGCTGCAGCAAATGTTTCCTGAATCCTGTCTTCTCACACCCACCATCTTTCCTTCACTATCTTCTACATCTACATTTATACTCCGCAAGCCACCCAACGGTGTGTGGTGGATGGCACTTTAAGTGGCACTGTCATTACCTCCCTTTCCTGTTCCAGCCGCGTATGGTTCGCGGGAAGAACGACTGCCGGAAAGCCTCCGTGCGCGCTCGAATCTCTCTAATTTTACATTCGTGATCTCCTCGGGAGGTATAAGTAGGGGGAAGCAATATATTCGATAACTCATCCAGAAACGCACCCTCTCGAAACGTGGACAGCAAACTACACCGCGATACAGAGCGCCTCTCTTGCAGAGTCTGCCACTTGAGTTTGCTAAACATCTCCGTAACGCTATAACGCTTACCAGATAACCCTGTGACGAAACGCGCCACTCTTCTTTGGATCTTCTCTATCTCCGCCGTCAACCCGATCTGGTACGGATGCCACACTGATGAGCAATACTCAAGTATAGGTCGAACGAGTGTTTTTTAAGCCACCTCCTTCGTTGATGGACTACATTTTCTAAAGACTCTCCCAATGAATCTCAACCTGGTACCCGCCTTACCAACAATTAATTTTATATGATCATTCCACTTCAAATCGTTCCGTACGTATACTCCCAGATATTTTACAGAAGTAACTGCTACCAATGTTTGTTCCGCTATCGTATAATCATACAATAAAGGATCCTTCTTTCTATGTATTCGCAATACATTACATTTGTCTATGTTAAGGGTCAGTTGCCACTCCCTGCACCAAGTGCCTATCTGCTGCAGATCTTCCTGCATTTCGCTACACTTTTCTAATGCTGCAACTTCTCTGTATACTACAGCATCATCCGCGAAAAGCCGATGTTTATTTTCGAATAAAAAAGTCTTATTGATCATGTGTTTTGATTAAGGTTATAGAAAGATACTACTTCCTTTGTCTGTTCCTCAAACCATAAAATCACTTATTTTCTTTCCTTTATTACTACATTTTCTTGAAGTCCCGCCAACATCATACTATTAAATATGAGTTGTTTCCAAAGTCTTCAACATAATTTAGTATGATAACATGTGTCAACTTAAAGTGAATTATTATTGTCAAATAATCAGACGTATGTGAAACCATGGTGTACACTGGAACGAACTGAATACCACTCGTAGTCGAGAGCAATATAACATGTTTCAACTTAAAATGAAGCGGGCACTCCTGTCGAACAAATATAAAATGTGTTTAGATGTATGTGAAACCAAAATGGACATTGGAACGAACTGAATACTATTTGCAGCTGGGAGCACAAATGGTCACTTCGCCGTCAGGACGTTCACATTAGATTTTCCGTAGTTTGCCTAAACTCTTTAAGGCAGATGCTTAGAACGTTTCTTTCAGAAGGACACGGATCAGTTCCACCCCATCCTTACCCAATACATCTCTAATGATATTATCATCGACGTGACATTAAACCATGATGAATATCGCCATATGGACGGGAAAAATCGATTGCAAACTGCAGCATAGATTTATCACGGTGATTTCATTTGAATTGCCCATGGCTATGTCGGGCGAGTCAAATGACATTTAATTTGTGCATTCCAATTATTACTCTCCACTTAGGGAGCTAGACATCAGGTAGTTAGGCGTCTTGTAGCTATGTATGTTAAGAGTGCAGCTAGCTCAACATAAATGTCTGTCCTGGAAGGAAAAATTGGTGCCTATAGAAACCAGCACTCCGTAACACAAAATCTCTAAGATTGGGGATGTTTTGCTGAAGCTCAAAACTTAGCACGAAACTCTGTCTCGAAACCTTCCAGAAAATCTAAGGAGATTCAGGTCGCATGTAAAGTACGTCAGCGGCAGGACACAATCAATACCTTCACTGCGCTGTACCAATGGTAATAATACCGATGACAGCGCCACTAAAGCAGAGTTATTAAACAGTTTTCCGCAGTTCCTTCAACAGAGGAAACGAAGTAAATTTTCCAGGATTCGAATTGAGAACAGTTGCCAACGTGAGTAACTTAGAAATATTACAGATATCCTCGGTGTAGCGAAGCAACTTAAATCATTTAATAAATGCAAGGCCTCTGGTCCAGATAGTATAACAGTTAGGTTCCTTTCAGAGTATGCTGATGGTTCAAATGGTTCAGATGGCTCTGAGCACTATGGGACTTAACATCTATGGTCATCAGTCCCCTAGAACTTAGAATTACTTAAACCTAACTTAACCCCCCCCCCCCCCCCCCCCATGAACCATGGACCTTGCCGTTGGTGGGGAGGCTTGCGTGCCTCAGCAATACAGATAGCCGTACCGTAGGTACAACCACAACGGAGGGGTATCTGTTGAGAGGCCAGACAAACGTGAGGGGCAGCAGCCTTTTCAGTAATTGCAAGGGCAACAGTCTGGATGATTGACTGATCTGGCCTTGTAACAATAACCAAAACGGCCTTGCTGTGCTGGTACTGCGAACGGCTGAAAGCAAGGGGAAACTACGGCCGTAATTTTTCCCGAGGGCATGCAGCTTTACTGTATGATTAAATGATGATGGCGTCCTCTTGGGTGAAATATTCCGGATGTAAAATAGTCCCCCATTCGGATCTCCGGGCGGGGACTACTCAAGAGGACGTCGTTATCAGCAGAAAGAAAACTGGCGTTCTACGGATCGGAGCGTGGAATGTCAGATCCCTTAATCGGGCAGGTAGGGAAATGGATAGGTTAAAGTTAGATATAGTGGGAATTAGTGAAGTTCGGTGGCAGGAGGAACAAGACTTCTGGTCAGGTGACTACAGGGTTATAAACACAAAGTCAAATAGGGGTAATGCAGGAGTAGGTTTAATAATGAATAGGAAAATAGGAATGCGGGTAAGCTACTACAAACAGCATAGTGAACGCATTATTGTGGCCAAGATAGATACGAAGCCCACACCTACTACAGTAGTACAAGTTTATATGCCAACTAGCTCTGCAGATGACGAAGAAATTGAAGAAATGTATGATGAAATAAAAGAAATTATTCAGACAGTTAAGGGTGACGAAAATTTAATAGTCATTGCTGACTGGAATTCGAGTGTAGGAAAAGGGAGAGAAGGAAACGTAGTAGGTGATTATGGATTGGGGCTAAGAAATGAAAGAGGAAGCCGCCTGGTAGAATTTTGCACAGAGCACAACTTAATCATAGCTAACACTTGGTTTAAGAATCATGATAGAAGGTTGTATACATGGAAGAACCCTGGAGACACTAAAAGGTATCAGATAGATTATATAATGGTAAGACAGAGATTTAGGAACCAGGTTTTAAATTGTAAGACATTTCCAGGGGCATATGTGGACTCTGACCACAATCTTTTGGTTATGACCTGTAGATTGAAACTGAAGAAACTGCAAAAAGGTGGGAACTTAAGGAGATGGGACCTGGATAAACTGAAAGAACCAGAGGTTGTACAGAGTTTCAGGGAGAGAATAAGGGAACAATTGACAGGAATGGGGGAAATAAATACAGTAGAAGAAGAATGGGTAGCTTTGAGGAATGAAATAGTGAAGGCAGCAGAGGATCAAGTAGGTAAAAAGAAGAGGGCTAATAGAAATCCTTGGGTAACAGGAGAGATATTGAATTTAATTGATGAAAGGAGAAAATATAAAAATACAGTAAATGAAGCAGGCAAAAAGGAAAACAAACATCTCAAAAATGAGACTGACAGGAAGTGCAAAATGGCTAAGCAGGGATGGCTAGAGGACAAATGTAAGGATGTAGAGGCGTATCTCACTAGGGGTAAGGTAGATACTGCCTACAGGAAAATTAAAGAGACTTTTGGAGATAAGAGAACCACTTATATGAACATCAAGAGCTCAGATGGAAACCCAGTTCTAAGCAAAGAAGGGAAAGCAGAAAGGTGGAAGGAGTATATAGAGGGTCTATACAAGGGCGATGCACTTGAGGACAATATTATGGAAATGGAAGAGGATGTAGATGAAGATGAAATGGGAGATACGATACTGCGTGAAGAGTTTGACAGAGCACTGAAAGCCCTGAGTCGAAACAAGGCCCCCGGAGTAGACAACATTCCATTGGAACTACTGACGGCCTTGGGAGAGCCAGTCCTGACAAAACTCTACCATCTGGTGAGCAAGATGTATGAAACAGGCGAAATACCCTCAGACTTCAAGAAGAATATAATAATTCCAATCCCAAAGAAAGCAGGTGTTGACAGATGTGAAAATTACCGAACAATCAGTTTAATAAGCCACAGCTGCAAAATACTAACACGAATTCTTTACAGACGAATGGAAAAACTAGTAGAAGCCGACCTCGGGGAAGATCAGTTTGGATTCCGTAGAAATACTGGAACACGTGAGGCAATACTGACCTTACGACTTATCTTAGAAGAAAGATTAAGGAAAGGCAAACCTACGTTTCTAGCATTTGTAGACTTAGAGAAAGCTTTTGACAATGTTGACTGGAATACTCTCTTTCAAATTCTAAAGGTGGCAGGGGTAAAATACAGGGAGCGAAAGGCTATTTACAATTTGTACAGAAACCAGATGGCAGTTATAAGAGTCGAGGGACATGAGAGGGAAGCAGTGGTTGGGAAGGGAGTAAGACAGGGTTGTAGCCTCTCCCCGATGTTATTCAATCTGTATATTGAGCAAGCAGTAAAGGAAACAAAAGAAAAATTCGGGGTAGGTATTAAAATCCATGGGGAAGAAATAAAAACTTTGAGGTTCGCCGATGACATTGTAATTCTGTCAGAGACAGCAAAGGACTTGGAAGAGCAGTTGAACGGAATGGATGGTGTCTTGAAGGGAGGATATAAGATGAACATCAACAAAAACAAAACGAGAATAATGGAATGTAGTCGAATTAAGTCGGGTGATGTTGAGGGTATTAGATTGGGAAGTGAGACGCTTAAAGTAGTAAAGGAGTTTTGCTATTTGGGGAGCAAAATAACTGATGATGGTCGAAGTAGAGAGGATATAAAATGTAGACTGGCAATGGCAAGGAAAGCGTTTCTGAAGAAGAGAAATTTCTTAACATCTAGTATAGATTTAAGTGTCAGGAAGTCGTTTCTGAAAGTATTTGTATGGAGTGTAGCCATGTATGGAAGTGAAACATGAACGGTAAATAGTTTGGACAAGAAGAGAATAGAAGCTTTCGAAATGTGGTGCTACAGAAGAATGCTGAAGATTAGATGGGTAGATCACATAACTAATGAGGAAGTATTGAATAGGATTGGGGAGAAGAGAAGTTTGTGGCACAACTTGACCAGAAGAAGGGATCGGTTGGTAGGACATGTTCTGAGGCATCAAGGGATCACCAATTTAGTATTGGAGGGCAGCGTGGAGGGTAAAAATCGTAGGGGGAGACCAAGAGATGAATACACTAAGCAGATTCAGAAGGATGTAGGTTGCAGTAGGTACTGGGAGATGAAGAAGCTTGCACAGTATAGAGTAGCATGGAGAGCTGCATCAAACCAGTCTCAGGACTGAAGACCACAACAACAACAACTAACCTAAGGACATCACACAACTCCCAGTCATCACGAGGCAGAGAAAACCCCTGACCCCGCCGGGAATCGAACCCGGGAACCCGGGCGTGGGAAGCGAGAACGCTACCGCACGACCACGAGCTGCGGACAGAGTATGCTGATACAATAGCCCCAAGATGAGATACAACTGCTCGCTCGACGGAAGATCCGTACCAGAAGACTCGAAAGCTGCACCCGTCACACCAATAATCTAGAGTAATTAACGTGATTGCAGACCCATTTGGTATGATTTTGGAAGATATACTGTGGTCGAACATTATGAATTACCTCGAAGGTGATGGTCTCTTGACGCATATTCAGCAAGGAATCAGAAAATATCTTTCTTGTGAAATATAACTAGTTCTTTAATCGCACGAAGTAATGAGCGCCACCGACAGGGGATCTCAGATTGATTCCATATTTCTAAATTTCCAGAAGGCTTTTGACACCGTTCCTCACAAGGGACTCGTAATCAAATCACGTGCCTATGGAGCATCGCCTCACCTGTGCTAGTGGATTCGTGATTTTCTGTCAGTAATGTCTGTCAGATGTAGTAATCGATGGAAAATTATCGAGTAAAATGGAATTGAAAGCCAACGTTCCCCAAGGAACTTTTATAGCCCCCTGCTGTTCGTAATCTATATAAACGATTTAGAACACAGTCTGAACAGCCCTCTTAGATTGATTGCAGATGACGCTGTCTTTTACCGTTTAGTAAAGTCACCTGAAGATCAAAACCAATTGAAAAATAATCTATACACTATATCTGTTTGGTGCGAAAAGTGTCAATTGTCTCTGAATAAGGAAAAGTGTGAGTCATCCACATGACTACGAAAATAAATCCATTGAATTTCGGTTACACACACACAAATTTAAAGGCTGTCAATTTAACTAAATACGTTGGAATTACAATAAAGAACAACATACATGGGAACTATCACATAAATAATATTCTGAGGAAGGCAAACCAAAGTCTCCGTTTTATTGGCGGAACACTTAGAAGATGCTACACGTCTACTAAAGAGACTGCCTGCACTATGCTTGTCTGTTCTTGGCTAGAGTACTACTATGCGGTATGGGATGCTTACCTAATAGAATTGACGGGGAATATTGAAAACGTCCAAAGAAGAGTAGCTCATTTTGTATAATCGCGAAATATGGGAGAGAGTACCACGGACTTGAAAAGCGAGTTGGAGTGCCAACCATTAAAACAAAGGAGTTTTTCGTTGCTGCGAGGCCTTTTCACGAAATTTCAATCAGGAATTTTCTCCACTGGATGTGAAAATATTTTATTGTCGGCAACCTACACACGAAGAAATAATCATCGTAATAAAGTAAGAGTAATCAGATCTCGTATAAAAGCATTTAAGTGTTCATTTTTTCCACAGAGTGTGTAATGGTAAAGAAATAGTCTTATTGTGATTCGTAGAACCCTCTACTAGGCAATTAAGTTTGAATTGTAGAGCAGACATGTAGATGTAGACGTAGATGAGGGTATAGCTGATAATCGTGACTGGTAATCGTAGATAAGAAATTAGTAAATCTGTTACGTCTGACTCAACGTACTTCGAAATTACAATCTGCTTCATCTAACCTGACCTGTTTCTGCTTCATGCAGGACGCCTTAAAGAGAGAGATGCTCATATCTAACCCTACTATTCCGCTTAAATAACTTCCTTGCCCAAAATGCAGGTTAAACCAGTTGGGGTTAATACGCCGCTTTACTTTCACGGGGGAATGTTCTGTCCAGTAAGGTTTCAAGTGCAACGCATCAGTATTGCAACAAAAATTAGAGAAAAAAAGAAGTTTCACCTGCCCAGATAAGTCAATTATGAACGAAGCACGTGAATGATAATTGGATGCGCTGCTCCATAATTGGAGTTCTCGGAGGCATTCATGTCAGTCCTCACGTGGCGCTATACACAAGCTGATCAAAAGTATCCGGACAACCCTATTTAATGCGGATTTGATCACTAGATGTTACGAGAGGTGGACCCGCCAGCATACAAGGAGATGGAAAGTTATGTGTGTGAGTAACGAGGCAGTAACGCCAGAATCGGTCGGTCAGGGGGGATAGTGTCGTCTAGCGCGGACTAGTCATTGGACGTCACCTGACTAACAAATCCACCAGCGACATGTCAGCCCTCCTAAAGCTGTCCAGGTCGGCTATTGGTGGAAACGCGAAGGAACAACTACAGTTAAACCAGGACCAGGTAGACCTCGTGTATTGACAGACATAGGTTGTCGATCATTGCGGAGAGTGGTTGTAAAACAAATTGCATGAAATCAGCGGAAGGAATCACACGTGAGTTCAGAAGTGCTACCCGTAATCCCGGCAACACTATGACTGTGCGAAAGAAGTTTAAAAAATAGGGACAATGGTCAAGGAGCTCCTCGTAATGAGCCACAAATTTTTGTAGTGAATGTTAAGCGATGCTTGAGAAGGTGTAAAGAGCAAAGGCACTGGACAGTGGATGAGTGGCAACTAGTGATTCGGAATGATGAATCACACTCAACCTTGTGGCAATCCGATGGCATGAATTGGGTTGGGCGAATCGTGGAGAACGTTACCTGCCATCATGTGTGGTGCCGTCTGCGAAGTATGGAGGAGGATCTGGTGTTACGCTATGGAGGTGTTATATGCGGTTAGGGTGTGGTATTCTTATTGCGCTTAAGAAAACGCTAAATGAGGAAGGATATGAACACATTTTACAGCATTGTGAACTGCGTACAGTAGAGGAACAGTTCGGAGACGATGACTGTTTGTATCGGTACAACACTCTGTCCGAAAGTAGCATGTGTAAAGCACGGGCTTGTAGACAGTAACATTCCTGAAATGGACTTGGCTGCCCAGAGTCCCGACCTCAAAGTAATGGAACTCTGTTGACATGAGACAGAATGTCGACTTCGCTCCAGACTCCAGCGTCCAACATAACTACCTTCTCTGGTTTCGGCTCTTGAAGAAGAATCGACTACCATTCCTCCACAGACATACATACACCTCACTAAAAGTGTCTCCAACAGATTTCAAGCAATCATAAAGGCAAAAAGTGGACGTATCCTGTATTAATATCCACTAATAGGTGTCAGGATACTTTTGATGAGATAGTGTATCTCACGAGTTCAATCCGAATTTGCTGTATGACGAGTCATTGCTAGAATGGACGCTGTTGATTCACAGTGTGTGGTAACAAATGCTATTTCTCGACCGTCATTTCGTGTGCAAATAATCAGAGGTACTCGTAGAAGAAGAGGGCAGCGATGTCTAATACCAATTATAGCCAGAGACGATCGTTACCTCTTGGCCACAGGCCGACAGAAGATATATTGCTACCTCTCGCGATTATCCCAGAGCTAGCGACGCCTTTTCCTTAAAAAGATTCGCAAAATATATCTCAAAAACGTCAGTTACCTCACTGTTTTTATGCCACACAGGGCAAAATTAGTGTTGGCAGTTCCCAGAGACTATCTCATTTTGGGACAGCAATTATTGTTGTCTGGTTTATTCCTAAGTTGTTCCAAACACATTAATATCGTCCTCTTATGTCTTGGGATATGTAGATAAGAATTCCAGAACACCTACATATTTATACTCTTCTTTCATGAGAATGACCTTTCATCCACTTACCTATAGTATCAGAGTAAATTAAAATCGTATCGCCCGTTAGGCCTTCATGGCCTGTTCGGGAGGAGTTTAGTTTTCTTTTTTTTTATCAGAGCCTCTAATAATTTTGGTCAGTGTAGTTGTTGTTTCCTTGACTTCGGCGACGGCAGTCATCACAAAGCTGTCCAAAAGTCTGTAACAAGCAGGCTTGAATCTCCGTCAACTTCCTACCAAACCATATACCTGAAGTATAAATGACGAGGTTATACACATCTAGACATGATAATCGAAATGGTATCACTCCAGAAAGTGCTTCATATCCAGTTAATTGTGATCACACATACAGCAGTGACGTGTGTACGCTCTTCAGAGAGACTTCGTCCGTGTCTCCATCAGGTGCGTGAATCACTTGCGACACGATTCGTTCTTAATTCCGTAGCGCGCCGCGAATCAAATCAAATGGTTCAAATGGCTCTAAGCACTATGGCACTTAACATCGGAGGTCATCAGTCCCCTAGAACTTAGAACTACTTAAACCTAAGGACATCACACACATCCATGCCCGAGGCAGGATTCGAACCTGCGGCCGCAGCGACCACGCGGTTCCAAACTGAAGCGCCTAGAACCGCACGGCCACTCCGGCCGCCATAACGCGCCGCTCAAATGGTTCAAATGGCTCTGAGCACTATGGGACTCAACTTCTGTGGTCATAAGTCCCCTAGAACTTAGAACTACTTAAACCTAACTAACCTAAGGACGTCACACACATCCATGCCCGAGGCAGGTTTCGAACCTGCGACCGTAGTGGTCGTGCAGATAACGCGCCGCGAATCAATCGCGGCACCATGATCTGCACCGCTGCAGCTTCCATTCTCAACGCATGAGAGGCATGTTCCGGTCATTTGCTCTGCTCCACGGAGCTCTACAATATATTCTACAAGGAGGCCAGAAGCACCTTCTACGATCACTTCAGAGAATCTACCCGACTCCGCTGAATAATTTCACTGGTCAAAATATTAATCACTCCCTTTAAAAAAGCACACTGGTTGCTATGGAGCTCTGTAGACGGTGTACAACTGATACAACCGGTCCTGTGACTCTCCACCAATGAAGTAGGCCATGGCAGTAAAACGGTGTGTATGTACTAGCCGATTGTATGGAATCAGTGCAGCTGGGTCGACAGAAGGACAGAAAGCAGCTTCCGAATTTTGACGTGCCTGTGAGTACACCATAAAATGAAAATGCCCGATTTGTTGGTGTATCAATCTGGACTGTCCTAACTGTCTAGAAGAACTGGCGTACATCTCACTGCCATGTAAATCAGCGTAAGAACAGTAGTCACTAAAAGATCCTAACAGACAAGGACAGGAGATAGAGTCACATTTTGTCAACGACAATCTAATTGGAATTGCTGCTGTCAGTGAATGAAGGTTCATTTCAACCAGTTGCCGGGAGAACATAGCAAAGGGAACTGAATGTAATGGATTTTTGGGAGTCGCGTACCTCGCAAAGTGCCAAAGCTCACGGCAGCACAGGAAGCTGCGTATCTTCGAAGGGCCAAACAACACAGAAATTTGGCAGCAGCTGAATGGAGACGCGTAGTGGGTTCCGAGGCGTTGCGATGTTGCCTCTTTTGAAATGATGGAAAGCGTTGCGGGTACCAACAGACCAATGACTCGTTCACTCCGTAGTGTTGGCCCGCGAAATCACTCGATTTCAATCACTCATAAAATTTCTGGGACTATTTGGAACAGCGGTTGAAACATAGTAATCGACATCCCTGCAGTTTCGTAACTCTAGAGGATGTAATCATAAATGAGTGGCTTCATCTGGATACGGCTTACCTGAAGATACTTAGGGACGCTCTTCCTCGCCGAATGGAGCCTAGTGTCAAGACTAGTGACTGTGTTGCACGCTCTTACCGTGATGCCGCCTGGGATGACTAAATTATTGTCCGATGTGCTTATGCTTTAGTTATAAACATGCACTAGGGTGAAAAACATGTTTATCATCATGGCAGCATAGGGCATACTAGACTCGTTTAGGCATTTTTTATCCTTTTTTTGTATTATTTGCCCTCGCACTATTTTATCCACTTTCCATGTTGTCACACTATTTAAATTTTACACCACATTGTTGTGCCTTTAATATATCTCAAATAGTTATACATATTATTGCACACAATTTTTCTCTCTTCGTGTCACTCGTGTAAACTTATCCCGCCAGATTTATGCAGTACCTAGTGTACGTTTACATGCCCCTAAAGTGATTCACATACAGGGTGTTTCACACTTCGTGTTACACAATTCTAGAGGATATAGATGGGACTTATTAGATTGTCCGGAAACGTCATCCAACGACGCTACAGAGCGTCAGTTATAGGTGACGGCGGGTGTAAATGTATGTATGTACAGTGTGATTCCATGATGATGTTACAAACTTTATAGGATGATGGAGAAGAATTAATCCATCAATTTGTGGTAAGGAGTCGAAAGTTACAAACGAAAACCGTTCTGATACCTCTGACAGTGGAGATTGTAGGGTAGGTAACTTTCACATGTGGTAGTATCGACCAAAACAAGAAAAAATGGCTAGTAAAGATGAGCTCTAAACTGCATACCTTCAGAGTTATGAGCACTTGTTCAATTAAGGAGATGTATTTCGCAGTAGCGAGGAGTAACGAGTGCTCACAGCTTCTCCAAAGGCATGTGGAACCATGTCAACTCCAGCGCCGTGGCCAGTTGCGCTTTGTTTCTCGTCCGAGAATCCATGGCGCGAACAGCCCGATCGAGTTGGTCTCATAGATTCTCGACTGGGTTTTAATCCGGGGAGTTCGGTGGCCAGGCGGAGTACAGTAAAGTTATCCTGGTGTTCTTCAAACAATGCACGTACACTGCGAGCAGTGTGACGCGTTGCATTGTCCTGCTGGTGGATGCCGTAGTGGAGAAGAAAAGCAAACTGCATGCAGCCGTAGACATGGCCCCAAAGGATAAATGCATAGTTGTGTTGATCCATTGCGCCTTCAAGAATGACGAGATCACCAAGGAAATGTTCTCCACCCTGGACCCTTATGACGACAGTTGTATGGTGTTTGCTTTCACACATTTCATGCCGTACACGCCAACAACTATCAGTCCAATGGAGCATGAAAGATTATTCATCTGAAAACGACACCTGTGGCCACTCATCGCACGTCCAGTTGCTGTATTGGCGTGCAAACTGCAGTCTTCGTCACCGAAGAACAGCGGTCAGCAAGTGTGCAAGAACCAGGCACCTGCCACGGAGGAGCATACCCAGCAATGTTTGCTAAACGGTCGTTGACGAGACATTGTTGGTAGTCCCTTGGTTCACCTGGGAGGACAATTACTCAACAGTTGCCCGCCTATTCGCCCGTACACACCTCCTCTGCCGCCGTTCAACCCTGTCATCTGTGCCTCATGGTACACCACAGTTGTCTCGGCAACAGTTTCGCTACGGTCGTAGGTTCGAATCCTGCCTCGGGCATGGATGTGTGTGATGTCCTTAGGTTATTTAGGTTTAAGTAGTTCTAAGTCTAGGGGACTGATGACCTCAGATGTTAAGTACCATAGTGCTCAGAGCCATTTGAACCATTTGAACCAGTTTTGGATAGCGCCATGTTGCCGTCCTCTATATATTTTACGAATTTAGACGTTTCGAAAACGCTTCCACCCTTGGCGCAAATGCCAGTTACCATGCCATGTTGTACATCAGATAAATCGCTCAGTTTCCGCCTTACGACAACGACTGCACTATTTTCTGCGACCCCGGCATGCTTTATACCCTCTACTGCTAGTGCTTCCGCCTGCCACCTGTGAGAGCTTATCGCACGTTGAAGTCGATCACGGGCGGTGGTCACATTAATGTGTCCGCCCCGATATCTGAGTGATCAGCGCGGCGGTCTGTCATGCCAAGGGGCCCGGGTTCGATTCCCGGCTGGGTCGGAGATTTTCTCCGCACAGGAACTGGATGTTGTGTTGTCCTCATTATCATTTCATCATCATCAGTGGAAGGCAACGGGAAACTACAACTGGAATTACTTCCCTAGACGCTCATGCGGTGGACCTCTCTAACGAGGCTTCCCCCACGACAAGACCTGCCGTAAGGCAGAACACAAAGTGAATGACATTAATGTGACTGAACCGTGTGTGTATACATGTGTAAATTTATCCATCTCTGAAATTGACTGGGGATCAAAGCTTTTGAATGCTTCTAAGACTACACTGTCTTGGTGTGGAAGGAAGGAAGGTTAGGGCTTAGCGTCGCATCGACGACGAGGTTTTGTAAACGATACACAAGCTCGGATTGAGTTAAGATGGAGAAGGAAGTTGTCCGCCCTGTTTTAAAGGAACCATCCCAGTATTCGCTTTACAGAATTTAGGGAAATATGGATGGCAAGATGGGGGTGTGAATCGAGTAGCAGTAATGTGCTTTAGAACTGTGATATCCCGCTCAGTCGTCTTACTTTAGCGTGGACTATCAACGTCGCTTTGTTCCGATCGTTAATACGGTCTTCTTGGGTTCCCTTTTTTACAGTAATTAGCAAGAGTCCCCTGGAGTAGGTGACATTCCCTCACTGGGAGAGCCAGCCATGAGAAAACTATTCCACCTTGTATGCTAGATACATCAGACTGGCGAAATACCATCAGACTTCAAGAAGAATGTAATAATTCATATTTCAAAGAGAGAAAATGTGTAGAAGTGTGAACGCTACCGATCCATCAGTTTATAAATCAAGGCTGCAAAATACTGAGGCCCGTTATTTATAGAAAAATGGAAAAACTGATAAATGCCTCCCTCGCCTCGGATCAGATCAGTTTGGATTCTGTGGAAGCCAAACTGGTCTTTTACCAATTTTCCCGTTGGGTCGCTATATCTTTTATTAATGATTACCAGTTCCGATCTGCTCAGTACATCATCTTCAGACGTGGTGCCTCAAGATGTAGGTTGTTCTCAGTGGTCCAAACTGCTAACAGACTGTACATTTCGGTGCTAGATCAGAAAATGATCTGTTGGGCAGACCAAAACTGCTAATAATTAGCAAAAGAAACTATGATTCAGATGGTATTTGTTCATTCGTTATAATGGGGATTACGATTCCTGAGACATGGTGTCCATCATACAATGTTTCCGTTCTTCTGTAAATAATGCGTGCCAGTATTTTGCAAATATGACTCATTAAACTGCTGGATCGATAATGAAACACTTGCCATCATCTGCCTTCTTTTGAACCTCAGTTATTACTATTTATTATTATTTATTTTTGTCGTAGAAGATAAGTCGTAGGATCAGTACGGCCTCACGTGTTCTAGCATTTCTATGCGAATCAAACTGATCTTCCCCGAGGTAGGCTATTACCAGTTTTTCCATTCACTTCTAAATAATGTGTATCAGTAATTTGCAACCATTAATTAGTAAACTGATGGTTTGGTGACATTCACACCAGCCATTATCTGCATTCTTTGGAATATGAGTAATTACACTCTTCTTGAAGGCTGAGGCATTTCACTTCTCTAATGTATCTTGCTTACAAAGTGGAATAATTTTGTCTTGGCTGTTTCTCTCATGGATCCCAATGATTCTGAGAGAATATCATCTACTCCAGGAGACTCTTTAGCATTTGTATATTTGGAGAAAGCTTTCTGCATTGTTAACTAAAGTACACTCTGAATGTATAGAGGTTAAATAAAGGGAACGAAAAGAGATCTAGAATTAGTACGGAAACAAGGCTGTAATTATAAGAGTCGAAAAAATGAAATGGAAGCAGTAGCTGAGAAGGGAGTGAGACAGGGTTGTAACCTTTCCGCGGCGTTATTGCATTTTTAACGAGCAATAAAAGGACACCAAGCAAAAATTCTGAAAGGTAATTTAAGTTCGGGGTGAAGAAATAAAGCGTAGTGGTTCGCCTATGACACTATAACTCTGCCAGACACGGCAAAGGACTTAGAAGAGCAGCTGAACGGAATGAATAGTGTCTGGAAAAGATGTTATGAAAATGAATATTATCACAAGTAAAACAAAGTAGTGGAATGTAGCAGTATCTAATCAGGTGATAATGATAGATTAGATTAAAAAATGAAACAATAAAACCAATCACTTTTCTTTATTTGGGCGGCAAAATAATTGACTATGGCAAAAGTAGAGAGGATATACGAGGGCTATTCGGAAAGTAAGGAACGCTAGGTCGCGAAATGGTAACCACAGTGAAAATCAAAACTGTTTTATTTGCAACGGTTAGCTACAACTTCCAGCTACTTCTATATACAGTCGCCATTCAGACTTAGACATCTGTGGTAACGTTGTACCAACTTTTCAATTCCCTCGTTATATAAGACAGCCGCCAGTGCTTTTCGGCAATTTTCTACTCTGGACTGCAGCTTGTTGTCTGTGTCAAAATATTGTGTTCATAACCAACGGTTCATTTGAGCAGAGATGAACCTCAGGGGTAGCCAATTACGAGCAGTGTTGTGGGTGATCAAACACTTCCCATCGAAAACGCTGCAGGAGCATCTTCATTGCCCCTGCAGAGTGCGGACGAGAATTGTCGTGTAGAGCGAACTGCATGACAGTTACGTTACGTGGATTGCATAGCTTCAGGCGAAATCTTTCACCAGGCCCTCATACTTGGCGGTAGACGCTAATTTCTAGCCATCTTTACGTTCTTACTGCGAGCTCAGAACTGAAAAGAGCAACATTATGCTATCGACGGGCGTACTAGACACAGTGCCCAACGCATCTGTGCAAAGCTTCATCAGATTTTCATTGTATTTTCCATTTTGCGACCGACCGTTCCTTACTTTCCATTAACCCTCGTAAAATGGAGATTGCCAACAGGGAGAAAAGTATTTCTAGAAAAAGAGGAATTTGTGAACATTTAATATAAACTGAAATATTAGGAAATCTTTTCTGAAGGTATCTGTCTGTTGTGTAGCTTTGTACAGAAGTGAAATATAGACAATTAGAAGTTCAGACCATAAGATAATAGAAGATTTTGAAACGTGGTACTACAGGTGAATGTTTAAAATTAGATGGGTAGATCGAATAACTAATGTGGAGGTGCTGAATCGAGTTGGCGAAAAAAGAAATCTGTGGCACAACTTCACTAAATCAATGGAACCTTTGACAGGACACATAATGAGATATCAAGGAATCGTCAGTTTGGTAATGGAAGGACGTGTGTATGTGTAGCGGAGGAGGGGTGGCGGGGCCTAAAAGAGGTAGAGGGAGGTCATGGTTTGAATACAGTACGCAAGTTCAAATGGATATAGTCTGCGATAATTATGTAGAGATGAAGAGGCTTGAGCGATATATGTTAACGTGGAAAGTTGCATCAAAACAGTCTTTGGACTGAAGACCACAGCAACAATAGCAAGAGTCAGGAGTTTGAAACAAAATGCTGCAGCACCCGTTCTAAAACATTATCATTTCTGACGTTGTCCACTGCAATCTTTATTCCGTTTCGGGCAATATTTTTACTTCTACAGATCTTTTTCTTATTTCATATGAAAGTAAGTTAGCTGTTAAAAATTATTATCAAATAATATTAGCTAAAAGGGGTAGATTTACGCAAGTATCGGCAAGTTTACAGGCTACGTAAATCTTAAATCTGTCGAATTCTCCTTTTTTTGTTTGGACTTAACCCTAATATTTATCATGTAATTATGAATCAGTTCATAAGCTAGAAAATTACCAGAAAATAACTTTATAATAGCATAGGCTACAATCATTTATTAGGTTCAAAATATATGGTTTCTTCAACGCTAATACAAGGTCACAGTCACAATAACGTTGCCACCTATCAAAAGCCTAAATAACCATCTTTTGCAGTGCGGACGTGGAGGAAGAGAGTCAGTGAGGTTCTGGAAGGTACGGGCTGGGAAGTGGAGTCATGCCGATTCCAGTGTCGTGGCCAGTTGTTCGAGGTGTCTCAGCTGAGGATCAATGGCGCGATCAGCCAGATCGAAGTGGTCGCACAGATTAAAACTGGGTTTGGTGGCAAAGGGAGTACGGTAAACTCAATTTGGTGCTCTTCGAGCCGTGTACGTATGCTGCGAGCTGTGTGACACGCTGTAGTGTCCTACTGGTAGACGCCATCGTGTCGAGTGAAAACCATCTGCATGTAGGGGTGGACATGGTCCCCAACGATAGAGGCTCACTTGTTAATCCATTGTGCCTTCCAGAAGGGCGAAATCACCCAGGGAATGCCACGAAAATATTCCCCAGACCATTACGCTCCCTCCTCTGGCCTGGACCCTACCGACGATGGTTATAGGGTTGCAGACGCCAACAGCCATCTCGTCGATGGAGCATAAAACACTATTCATCTGAAAAGTTCAGCTGTCGCCACTCATTGGGCGTCCGGTTGCGGTATTGGCGTGTAAAGTCCAGCCTTCGTCGGCGATGAACAGCAGTCATCATGGGTGCACGAACCAGGCGCATTCTGCTTCATCTGGGGGGTCAGAAGCTCAACAGTTGCACATCTGTTCGCCCGTACACGTCTCCGCAGCCGTCGTTCACCCCTGTCATGTATAGCCCGTGGTGCCCTACAGTTGCCTCGGCGCTGGTTTTGGATAACGCCACTTTGCCATGCACAATAAACTTTAATCTCGGCGGCACACGGACAGTTTAAAAACTTAGCCAGTTCGGAAATGTTTCCACCCTTGGCCTGAAGGCAACTGACCATGCCCTTTTGGACGTCACATAATTCGCTCCCTTTCCACGTTACAACGACTGCACTGTCTTCCGCGTTTCCCCGACACGTTTTGTATACACTTCACTGCTAGTGCTGCCACCTGCCATTTGTGAGTAGATATTAGCGTTTTAGCGGTCAGCATAGGCGGTGGTCACATTTATGTGTCTGGACCATGTGTATTAGTGTAAAAATCTACTTACCCGAAGAAAAAACGGAAAAAGGTATCGTCCTCCACATTAACCACTAGCAGGACAGACGTGAGTGCGTTTGGCGACTGTACTCATTATTCTGACTTATCAGCTGCCGAAATGGGTCCGTTTGGACCCGCGGAGAAGACCAGTGACCTCTGTAACGGATTAAATATGGAAATCAATGTTGTAGTACAGTAATATGTGACCAACACATTGATTTCTGCAATTTTACCAGCTGGTGCTTTCTGACGAACAGTATGTGAAATGCGGTGAAGGAGCTGGCGCAGTGGTTGAAGAAGCCGTACTCGCATTCGGAAAAATGTAGCAGAAATCCCTGTCAGACATCCAGATTTATGTTTAACGTACTTTCCTTAAATGGCTTAAGGCAAATACCGAGAGAGCTCCTTTCAAAAGGATACGATCGATTTCCTTCTCCATCCTTCCCCAACCTGAATTTCTGCTCTGTTTCTAATGACCTAGTTATTGACAAGATGTTAGCTTTAATCTTCGTTCAAAAAAATGTTCATATGTGTGTGAAATATTATGGGACTTAACTGCTAAGGCCATCAGTCCCTAAGCTTACACACTACTTAACCTATATAATCCTAAGGACAAACACACACACCCATGCCCTAGGGAGGACTCGAACTTCCACCGGGACCAGCCGCACAGTCCATGACTGCAGCGCCTTAGACCGCTTGCCTAATCCTACGCGGCTAATCTTCGTTCCTTGCTTGTCAGTTCATTACGAAAGAGATAAAGATCAATCATTACTTGAACTATCAGCCTCTTTTAGAGATCAATATAAATGGGCCGCGGATTAAGATCTAGACAGCAAGGTAGGTATTACATTTGAAACATATCAAATGCTTCTGGTATGATACATTGACTTAAAAAAAACATTACTGTTGCTCAAGATGATGCCAGGAAAAGCCTGGTTTTTCTAATTCTGTATCTGTGCCTTACCCATCATCATTTAGTACTGTCTGCATACAACAATTAGAGAGAACAAATTACAGAGGTAGGAATTGACCCTCCACAAGAGCAATAAGGCGCAACATATTGTCTGCGCTGCAGTCGAGGTACCGTTGTTCAAATTACCAAATTGAGGAAATTTCCACCGACCAGTTTCGTAGATTTTGGCAATAAAACGGAAAAGGACAGGTTCTTTTCGGCGATGGGATTCTTGCGAGGCCGAACTGCAGAGACTGCACAACAACAACAACAAAAAAAGTGTGTGAAATCTTATGGGACTTAACTGCTAAAGTCATCAATCCCTAAGCTTACACACTACTTAACCTAAATCATCCTAAAAACAAACAAACACACCCATGACCGAGGGAGGACTCGAACCTCCGCCGGGACCAGCCGCACAGTCCATGACTGCAGCGCCTAAGACCGCTCGGCTAAGCCGGCCGTGGTGGCCAAGTGGTTAAAGGCGCTACAGTCTGGAACCGCGCGGCCGCTACGGTCGCAGGTTCGAATCCTGCCTCGGGCATGGATGTGTGTGATGTCCTTAGGTTAGTTAGGTTTAAGTAGTTCTAAGTTCTAGGGGACTGATGACCTTAGAAGTTAAGTCCCATAGTGCTCAGAGCCATTTGAATCGCTCGGCTAATCCCGCGCGGCAGACTGTACAACATCCACGAGAAAACACGAACAGAAAGACATGAACACATGAATGTTCAGCCAGTGACCACTTCTCAGTGGAACTGCCTCATTTCAGACACATTAAGACAAGAGCAGCAAGAAAGTACTAGCACAGGTAAGGCGTCTGGAGTAATATGAACGCTGATCAACGTAGATGAGTGACTGACTCATTGCTCATTCCGATAGTAGTGCCCAGGCTACAATTCCTTCGACACAGTATGAAGTCCCACGGCGACTCAGCCAGCCTTACAACGAAGGCACCGCACCACGTCTTGCCTATTTCCCAGTTCCATCACCGCGATATGTTATTTTCATGTTGCGCCAGACATCCTAAATGTTGAGCGCAACACAGTGAACTTTATTTAAGAAGAAATTCATGGGCAAACTATAAAGAATGACATGGGAGGTAATACAATGCTGGGAAGAGGCGGAACGCATAACTCCCATGAGAGCCGTCGCGGACTTAACGGTCTCTCAAAGCACGTGGCCACTGGCGACTGGCGACTATAACCGTATATAGTAGACGGCCCGTCTCAGTTGATGATCAGTTATACAGCTGTCGTAAAGCACACAAGGGCAGCGCGACAGCTTGGCGACAACTGCACATTGGCGTTGCAGTCTCGTTGTCAACAGGTTTCCAACGTCCAACTCAGATGCCTCCAGGCTGCCGCTTTCAGCCCAAAACAAAATTATTGTACCTCTCTTCAGTTATGCATGTAGCTCAAAACTGACTACAATAACAGGAAAAAGTAATCGCTAACGGATTGTGATAATTAAAGATACTGAAACTTCCTGGCAGAGTGAAACCGTGTGCCAGACACATTTGCATTCCGGACCTTCGCCTTTCGCAGGCAAATGCTCTACCAACTGAGCTACCCAAGCACGTCCTCACAGCTTTACTTCCGCCAGTACTTCGTATCCTACCTTCCAAACTTAACAGAATCTCTCCTGCGAACGTTGCAAGACTAGACTCGAACTCGGGATCTTTATCTTCCGCGAGCAACTGCTCTACCAGCTTTTTTTAATGTCATTTGGTTCGTGATGGTTGGCGGACATCCCATGACGCTTGTTCAAGTTCATCGTCGTTCCATTAACTCAGTATTTTTTTATTTATTCACAGAGGGCAGCTAACCCTCTGACTGAACGCGCTGAGCTACGGTGCCGGCATCCGCTGAGCTACCCAAGCACGACTTTCGATCCCTACTGAGAGCTTTACTTCCGGATGTACCTCTTCTCCTACCTTCCAAACTTCACAGAAGCTCTCCTGCGAACCTTGCCAGACTGGCACTTTTGGAAGAAAGGATACTGCGGGAAGTCTTGCAAGGTTCGCAGGAGAGCTTCTATGAAGTTTGGAAGGTAGGTGGCGAGGTACTGGCGGAAGTAAAGGTGTGAGGTGGTGTCATCAGTCGTACTTGGGTTGGTTGAGCACTTAGGCCTCAGAGGCAAAGATCCCGATTTCAAGTCTCAACCGGCCCACAGTTTTAGTCTGCCAGGAAGTTTCATATCAGCGCACACTCCGCTGCAGAACGAAATTTCATTCTGCTTATACGAGGGTTGCCCAGAAATTAAGTTCCGATTGGTCGCCAAATGGAAACCACTGGAAAAATCCGGTAAAGCTTTGCACAGATGTGTTAGGCAGTGTCTCTAGTATGTCTGTCGATCGTGTCGCGTTGCTCTTTTCAGTTTTGAATGAACAGCGAGCACGTAAAGATGCCTAGGGAATAGCGTCTTCCGCCAAGCATGAGGGCCTGGTTAGAGATTTCGCCTGTGTCATGCAACCCACATAACACAAATGTCGAGCAGTTCCTTCTTCGTGCCAATTCTCGACCGCAAACTGCAGGTGCAATGAAGACGCTCCTGCAGCGTTTCCGATGAGAAGTGTTTGATCACCCACAATACAGTCCGTAATTGGCTCCCCCTGAGTCTCAATTCTGCTCACAATAACAGCTGGCTATGAAGATAAACTTCTTCCACAGACAACGAGCTGCAGACCAGTGCAGATAACTGGCAGAAAGCACAGGCGGCTGCTGTCTATGATGAGGATATTGGAAAGCTGATACAACACTACGACAAAATTCCAAGTTGGAGCGGCGACTGTGTAGAGAAGTAGGCGGAAGGTGTACCTAACTGTTGCACATAAAACGTTTCTGGTTTTCACTGTGGCTTCCATTTGGCGACCGATCGGAACTTACTTTCTGGACAACCCTCGTAGATATTGTCTGCAGGGCTTCTCGAAATTTTCCCTTTGATCACTCTCACCTCAGTTCTGTCTCCAACAGCGTCGCCAATTCCATACAGATCGCTGTTTGTTGAAAAAATCGTAGAAAACCTTAACTTGTATCTCCCGTAGATAAATGCAGATGCTGGTAGAATGGAAGATTAGACGTTAATATCTTGTGGATTGCGAGATAATTATAATCGGAATCTTGGCTCATTAAGACGAATGTAAAAACAAAACTGCTTAATTCCATTTTAAAATATTCCATTACGAAAGAAAACCCGGAAGAAATTCCCCGATTTAACACTCGTGCCACTGAAAAAAGTAAATGAAATAGGTATTATTGTCAGTGGCGTTTGCGTTAAATTGAACAAAGTTCCAGGATCCGATGGAATCCATATCAGATTCTGTTCTGAATCTGCGGTTGAATCAGCCCCTCTTTTAACTATCATTTATCTTAGATCCCTCGAACAAAAAACCGTGTACATCAGTTGGAAGAAAGCACAGGTCACACCTGTCTACAAGAACAGTAGCGGAATTGTTCCACAAACCTAATGTCCGATAGGCTTGTCATCCATCTGTTGTAAAATCTTAGAAGATATTCTTAGCTCAAACGTAATGCGGTATCTCGAACAGAATGACCACGTCAGCTAGCATGGATTCAGAAAATATCAACCATGTGAAACCCAGTTCTAACGTTTTCCGTGTGATGTACTGAAGGCATTCAGATAGATGCACTACTTCTCGATTTCCGAAAAACATTTGACTCAATACAACATATACGCTTATCATTAAAAGTACGATGGTATGGGGTATCAAGAGAAATTTGAGACTGAATTGAGGATTTTTTGCTACTGAGGACACAACAAGTTATCTTAGGTGGAAAGTCATCGACGGACAACCTCACGGAAGTGACCCTTACTGTTCACGTTGTATATTAATGACCTTGTGGACAATATTAATAGTTAACTCAGACTTCGCGCTACTGATACAGTTATCTGTTACGGAGTACCGATTTAAAAAAGTTGTGCAAATATTTAGCCTGGTCTTGATCAGATTTCTGAGTGTTTCAAAGATTGACAACTTGCATTAAATGTTCAGAAATGTAAAATTATGCTCTTCATTAAACGACTAGTTCCTACGATTGTAATATCAATGACTCACAATTGGAATCGGGCAACTCACACAAATACCTGATTGTACCAAAACTCAGACCTTTCGAAGATGATACAGTTATCTGCAATGAAGTATTGAGTAAAAGAAGCTGTGCATATATTCAGTCAGATGTTGATATGATTTCAAAATAGTGCAAAGACTGACAACTTGCTTCAGACGTTCAGAAGTGAAAAACTGTGCACGTCATAAAACGAAAAAAACATAGTAGGCTATGATTATAGAATCAATGAGTCGTAGAATCGGTCAACTCATACAAATACCTGGGTGTAGCTCTTTGCTGGGATATGCAATTGAAAAACCACACAGGCTCAGTCGTAGGTGAAGCAGATGGCAGATTTCGGTTTATTGGTAGAATATTAGGGAAATTCAATCAGTCTGCAAAGGAGATCGCTTACAAATCACTCGTGCGACCCATCCTAGAACATTGCATAAGTGTGTGGGACCCGTACCAAATAGTATTAACAGGCAATATTGATCTATGCAGATAAGGGCAGCAAAAATGGTCACAGGCTTATTTGAGCCGTTCAAGCGTGTTGCAGAGGGGCTTAAGAAACTACAACTAAGAAAGTAGATGTAGACTACTCCGAGTAAGCCTACTTACAAGGTTTCAAGAACTGGCTTTAAATGATGGCTCTAGGAATATACTAAAACACTATACGTATCGTCCTCGTAGGGATCGTGAGGACAAGATTAGATTTAATTACAGCGTGGATGGAGGCATTCAAACAGTCATCTTCCTGTGCTTCATACAGAATCCACAATAAGATCTAAAAGGAACGGGTCAACTGTAATACCTAAATTCAGTATATTCAATTCATTTTCCGTGTTCTTTGACAAATTTATTAACTCTCATGCAGTCCATTTCAGGATACTCTTAAATACCATCCGCAGGCGCCTCCCAGACGTCGCAAATAATGCAACTCACAAGCCAAGTCCTGCATGGGTCACAAGACCGCGACACGGTGCACACAAGGTGACTCTGCATCCAGTACAGTAGTACTAGAGTAAGATAAAAGAAAAGTCCTAGTGTCAGAGTTTGAAGTGCTCCTAAAAAAGCAGCGAAGGTCACATAATACTGTAGTGTGATGTAAATTAGTTGGCTTCTTAGTTTTAACGGCCGAAGTTTAGACAAGTACTGCCTCCAGGGCGCTGTGCTTTATGCAGCGATATCAAATCGGTTTTAAAGTCGCTATCCCCCACAAAAATCACGTAAAACTCTGAAATTCATTGTATGGTATAGATCTCTGTAGCGTGCTTTAAAATTTCAAAATTATGTTATTAATAGTAGTTAGGCTGGAGTTTTGTTAGTATTTTTGAAATGGATGAAATTTTTCTGTCTGGAAAAACTGTTTCAAATTTGTCACATCGTATCTCGGGAACTATAAAAATCATTGAAATTCTTTGTTATTCGCTGCCTGCAGGAATATTTCCCTAGGCAACCTATCTTTCTAAAGATTTTTACAGTATTGCCTTTGTTACGCTTAACCTTCTCACTAATGAGATAAAAAATCGCAGGAAATTTTTCTTCATATAGGGTGATTTTAATTAAAGTTAAACTTTCAAAACGCTGTAGAAATAACACCACTGGTCAGAATGACGTCAAATTGCAACGGAATATTATTGGAGAAAGGGGAAAGCGTGTGAGAGAAGAAGAAAAAATAGCGTGAAAATTGATCAATAGATGGCGCTGTATGTGTCAGAATACGTAAGTGTAAACACCTGTCATGCGCACGACCCATTGAAGTTGTTATAAACACGCCGGGTACACGACTTTTCCGACTTGCACACGCTCAGTGAACATTCGCGCGCCGGAGATCATCGCCATCAGTGTCTCGTGTGTGTGCCTTCGTTTGTGTTTCGTGTTCTTTCGCCGTCACGCCACCACTGTTCACGTGTGCCGTCGCCGTCTTCCATGTTATGTGCGCCGTGTCAACATGTGTTAGTGTTTTTTCTCGTCCAGCGTGAACGGCTTCATGTTTATTGTTTTTTGTATCTACATTTTTTTGCCCGCTGTTTTATTGTATTGTCTGTGTCACCTATATGTCTTATTATTGTACCAATTAAGTCTGAAGAGCAGTGTAATATGCTGCTGACAGCCCGCCTGTATGAGGTGATTAAAATTACAAAAAAGAAAAAAAAACGACTTTTCCTCCTTTCGCGTCTGTGACGTTCACCGTGACTGTCTCATTGCAGGATCGTGCTCTGCTTGTAAAGCTGTATTACAGAAATGATGACTGTGCACACGTGTCTCTGCAGATTTCTGGACAGTGAAGGGTTTGAAAAAAGGCGTTGGTCTGATGGCTGCAGTGGGTCTGGAGAAAATGATTCGGAAATTCGAAAAGATTTTTTCGGTGTGCAACCTGGTAGAGGGAGGAAATGATTTGATTCCACGTCAGTGGAAGCAGTAGCCACAGCAACTCAGGAGGAGACGAGTGGTGGTGTGTACGCGTGTAGTGCATGGAGAATTGCCCGAACAGTGGAGATACCCGTGCGCACTTGCGTAAAATCCTACGAAACATCCTTATCCATTCAAAATTACCCATGTGCACAAGTTGCTTCCTGTTGACCTGTCAGCAAGAAAGACCTTTGCTTTAGAATTTCTTGCTCACATGGAAGTGGACAATGATTGGCAGTGGAAGGTTTTGTGGACAGACGAAGCCTACTTCCATCTGACAGGACGCGCCAATGCACAAAATCGTCGAATATGGGCAACGGAAAATCCACAAGCAAATCAACCAGAACCACTTCATCCTGAATAGGTCAATGTGTGGTGAGGCTTTATGGCATCATTTATTATATTGCCATATTTTTTCGAAGAGATAGGTGCTTCCGATCCTGCTACTTGTACCATCACTGGTAAGTGCTATGAGTGTCCTTTGCGCAACCACGTCGTTCCAGCTCTCCAACAGCGTGGATGTATGGATGGGATCATTTTTATGCAAGATAGCGCACTTACGCACATTGCAAATCCAGTTAAGAAGGTGCTGAAGTGTCATTTCGGAAATGCTAGAATTATCAGCCGCCATTTCCCTACAGCCTCGCCATCCCGATCATCTGATCCGTGTGACTTCTGGCTATGGGGCTCTCTGAAAGATTTGTTCAGTGCTCCGACTGAAAACTTAGCTGCACTGAAGGCACGTATTCCGCAACACATTCTGAACGTGACCCCGAAAACACTTCTGTGACTCGTGGAAAATGCTGTTTCTCTATTTCAACTAGTTGGAGAAAACGGTGGACAGCATTTTGAACATGTTTTGCGCCAGTCACACGGAAATTAATAATCCGATTTGGTTTTGTTTGATGCTTTTTATGCGGTTTTTGGCCTCAGGACAATTAAAAACCATTGTGATTGATGCTTTTTATGCGGTTTTTGACCTCAGGACAATTAAAAACCGATTTTTTTTCTTTATTGAGTTTCGATTCCCCCCCGAAGGGGGCGGGCTGGCAGTAGCTTAGTACGCCGCTCTTCAGCCTACAGAATTTGTTTTAAAAAGATGAAGATAGTAAATAATAAAAGCAGGCGATAAAATCGGTGACTTAAATGGTAAAATGGCGGAAAATCGTGGAACTTAAAACGTAGAACAAAGGGTTGATGATGCTAATAAAATGCATATGAAGCAGAAAGGTAACAGAATAGACAGACAATTTAAAAAAACACGGCGACAGTCTGGTTTCTGTTAGCAAGAGATATAAAATTTACACCAGCGACAGCATGGTTTCTGTTCGCAACACTTTGGAAAGACGAACAACACTGAATATTCACTTGAACACTGCACTAAAAAATTGTCGCAAATGTGATATACCACAGTCGAGGGCAGATAGGGCGAAGCTGGACAGCTGATGGGAAAGGAAAGGGGGAGAAGGAGAGGAAAAAACGAAGTGGGGGGAGGGCGGAAAGGAGCTGATGGAGGACAAGGACCCATAAGAGGGGGGCAGGTGCTGGGCAGACGCGACAGGGAGTGGGTAAAGGCAGAGGACGGGTACACGGAAGGGCTCAGGGAGGGAGAGGGGAGGGAGAGAGAGGTTAGGTGGGGAAAAAACAGGATTGAAGGGAGGGAAGAGGGAGCCCGGGGAAAGGGCAGAGGAAACGAGGGGGGGGGGGTGAGGATCAGAGTTGATAGGAGGAATAAATGGAGGTAGAGAGGGCATCATCTGGGAGGGGAAGTTGACGGAAGCCACCTTAGGAAAGGAGATGAAGGGTGTAGAGATGGAGGGTATGGGAGACACAACAGTGAAGGTGCAGCAGAAGGCAGGGATTGGAGAGGAGAGGAGCAACCAGAGGTGAGGGGGATCGAGGCGGCGGGAGGTGCAGAGTATGTGGATATGTTCGAGGAATAGGAGCAGATGGGGGAAAGGAATGAGGTCATAGAGGATCTGTGTGGGGGACAGGAGGCGTATACGGAAGGCGAGGTGGAGTGCATGGCACTCAAGGATCTGGAGGGACTTCTAGAATTTGGGGGGGGGGGGGAGTGGATATCCAGGCGAGATTGGCATAATAGAGGATGGGACGGATTAAGGATTTGTAAGAGTGGAGGATGGTAAAGGGGTGCAACCCCCATGTCCGGCCAGAGAGGAGTTTGAGGAGTCGGAGGCGGTTGTGGGCTGTGGATTGGGTGGAGTGGAGATGAGGGATCCAGGTGAGGTGACGGTCAATGGTGAGGCCAAGGTAGGTGGGGGTGGGGGTTAAAAACCGATGTGAGTGACGCTTTTTATGTGGTTTTTGGTCTCAGGACAATTAAAAACCGAATTTTCCCATCCAATGTGATATGACCACGCCGTGGTGGATGGGCTTACGTAACTAACAGTATCACACCTGTACACCCACGCACACTGAGTAGTACAGTTTGTTTAACGTCATACGTACGCCTTAGGCATTGTTGTATGATTCATTTGTCATTTGTAGTCATCCACTATTAAATTATGATGCTTACAGCGCCATCTATTGCTACATTTTGTAACTACTTATTTTTCTTCTGCCATACGTTTACCACCTTCTCCGATCATATTCCGTTGCAATTTCACGTCATTCTGACGAGTGGTATTATTTCTACAGCGGTTTGTAAGTTTAACTTTAATTATAATCACCCTGTATTTTCCATCAAACCAATAAAAAAGCGATGACAAAAATGTAAATGAAATATTTTTTGATGATTCACTAAGGCATAAATGGACATCCACATATGTGGACCTCAAGCCTCACTTATCATGGAAACATACTAGTCTTTGCTTTGTGTTTTCATTCCCCTTTCTTCAACAAAAACACTTTATTCAGCAGCATATATATTTTATTTAAAACAGTTACCTGTATATGCTAAAGAACACAGAAAATAGGATAATATTTTTGAACTATATGATTTCCAGTACAGGCTTTTCTTAGTGCTCTAAACAACTTTATAAACACAAGAAAATGATAATCATACAATCATTTCTGGCAAATAATAATTTGCTACTGCTAGTAAATAAATCTCTACGGTACCTTTTATGATAATCTTCAAAACAATTATTTTTCACGTTACATAAATACATTCCACGTTTGATGCCCATGTCTCTTATCTTAGAATTGCAGTCAGGTTTCTTGCATCTTGAGGGATTCCTTGCCTCAACAAATTTTGGTGGCCGGCCAACAGCTTAAAACCTAATTTCTGAAATTGGTTACAACACAGCTCTTCTTGCCTTTTCTACATCATCTACATCTGCACTGTCAGAGGAATTCCCAGTACAAGCATGTCCTCTTCGCCTAGCTATTGCGCGACAGCTCAACGTTCTTATTGTTTGACAGTCAGTTTCATAAACCTCAGCAGTACAATCTCAAGTCAAAAGGAGAATTCGTCATCTTCCCTATCAGATAATTCCGCACTCCTGCCATTAAAAAGAGTTTCTAACTGCCCATTAGTTAATGTTTCTTGCACTACTGTAGGGTGTAGAAATAATAGTTATTTCAGTACACCATAATCGAAGACCAAATTGAAATTAGCAAATGTTCATTATGACATGAGGTCCACGTACAAGGACCTTCTAGAATAGTTAGCGAATGTCAGGAGGAAAACAGAGATTCTCAGTCTTATATTAAGGCACAATAATTATTTACATACGTTTTAGCGTTGTAGACGTAACTATTGTCTGCGTACGACCACATGTAAACTAAGACACGAATTGTACCTTACAAGCTGCTGCGATCTGGTTTTAAAACTAAGAACTAGAAGGTCCACACTTGTGGACCATCGATCTATAAGCGAATAAATACGCCTAATTATAGAGAAAGAGGAAATAATGAACGAAGGTACACATGGGAACGAAGAGGAAAGGCTTAGAAAATGGCGGTTTTATTTTTCAGATTTGTCGATATTTAACTCGTAATAAGAAAGATGTTGAAAGTCTCAGTCTCCTTCAAAAATCATATAGGCTACAGTTTCTGAAATTTTCGTATGACGTAGATATCTATAGTGCCTCTATGTGTCCAAAAATGTGTTCACGAAATTTAATTTGGTCAGTGTTCTTTTCATAACAATGGCGAAATTTTCGCATGAGGAAAAGATTACAGGCACTGCTCGACCAGCTGGTGTTCCTTACATCTCTTCGTGACTGTTCTAGTAGTCTACCCCACGCAATGCAATCGTATGGAATACACATCCGACTTCCGGAGTCCTAGGTCGTCTTTAACATCACGAAGAAGGCTTTTTATCTTTCTTGGTAGGAATGAAATAATACACTGCATGCTTTGTCTCCGTTGGGGCCTACCGATCTTGCCGGATACCGGGCTAGCATCAGGTAGGTAAGCGACTCTTGACTTCTCTTTATCTCAGTCCCAACCTCTTTCTCGGGCGTTCTTGATTTGACTGCAACAGCCGCTTTATTTGACGGTATGAGTACGCATCCCTTCGAAGCATTATTCGTAGGTGTTGCAATTTTTTGGCGAGGTTTCCCTTGTCTGTAAGTGATCGACGCCTATGCACTACAGTCCTTAGCAGCGAACTTCTTTGAGACGGATGTTGATGGCTCGAAGTCAGTGTGACACAGGGATCCGTCCGTACCTCTCTTAATTGAAAGGAAGAGAAAAGATAGCTGGACATTTTTCAGGTAATAGACGTAAAACAAATTATAAGCCTATAGATAGAGAAATGCTAAATCTAACACGTTTGGCTGTCATAAAACAGTGCGTGAAGACTTCGACGACTAGCACAGCAGAGTCTCATAAAAAGACCTTTCACATAACCCAAAGAATTTGTGTAAGAGCTGCCAGTGTCACCAAAGTTAGTGTCCAAGCACTTATGGATGACACACGAATTGAAATTGAAGCTAAAGGTGAAATGCTTAATTCCGTTTTCAAATGATCGTTTACAAAGCAAATTCCAAGAGAAGGGGCTCTGCTTAATCGTCGCAAAACTGGTATCGCCCTTAGTAGTAATTCTGTACCGACTTCGGCACGCTTTGCGCTTGGGCCCCCTCCCTGGACTTTGAAAAGTGATGTCATCAGTGACATCATCCTTATCAGTGGCGTCATGCATGACGTCTTCGATGACTTTGAACTCGTGACATCCTCATCCTTATCACCGACGTCATCATCCTTATCCGTGTGAAGCCATGCTCCCTCCCACTCCTCATCCCCTTTCCTCATCTCCAACCAATCATAACGCAGTGTTAAACATCCCAAATGTGTTAATGTAAAATTTGAAAACTTCTCCCCTCCCCTCTCCCCCATCTCCAACCAGTCATAGCACAACATTAATCATCCAAGGTTCCGGAAATAGCCCAATTGTGTTAATAGCAAATTTAAAACCCAAATTAATCAGAGCATAGGATTAAAATGGTGTGCAAAAATAATGTAAAATTACAGTATTTCTGATACACGCATCGAGTCACGCCTCTCCCCCCTCTCAAACTCCTTGTATCCCGCCAGTCAAAAAATCCAAGATGATGGAAACAGACCAGTTTGTGCTTTGTATCCCCTCCCTCCCCTTTTGTGCAGCCAATCTAAGCGTAGTATTAAAATAATGCGCCAGATATCCAGTAAAAAATTACGTAACCCTTAATTTAAGGTCAAAGATATTCATTATTTCTCTGAATCTCATATTCCTCTGACTTAATATTAAAGTGAAGCCAAGATCAAAGTTATGCGTTATTTACCTACACATATGTATCTCCTGCGTAATATTAAAATAACTCCAAGGTCAAAGATACGCATTATACAGGGCGTTCGGAAATTCCCGTTACAAACTTGTAGGACTTGTACACGGGAGTGAGAATATAATTTTTGAATTGGAGCCATGTCTGTGCCACAGCCATTTGAAAACATATTAGTAGCGCCACTACTTTTACAAGTAATTGATTATGCATGACCCAGTACATCACTTGTTTTAGAATTCCTCTGATTAACAGCCAAAGAAATTGCTCGCGTACTCTTTGGCTCATCAACTTGATGCAGTACGGACTCTTCCAATCCGGGTGTGCGGCGTTTCCTTGACCGTTACAGACACACCTGCTGACGGTGAAGATACCCTTTCTCGACGCCGTTGCGTAATTTTGGCCTGAAGGGCATGAGATGGAATCGATCATTGTGGAGAACGATCTTGATAAAAGCGACGAACAGCTCTTCCATTATCGTGAGCTTCGTCATTGAGAATGATCATGTCGGTGTGTTCTGCAAACGTGTACTCAATCATGTTGCTCTAACACTCACTGAATGAGGCTCGAACTAGGTCAGAGGGGTGGGATAGACATCAAATAACATCAGCCGATTCGACGTAACCACCGTCCACCATGACTACCCTGTTGCATATCTACCTAGTAAACACATTTTCAAACAGCTGTAGCACGGAAACGGTATGTTTCCGGACATGGGTTCCTATTCAGAATATCATGTACTCACTCCCCTCTACAATTTCTAGGAGTTTGTAACGGGAATTTCCGAACATCCTGTATACGCATCCACACATATCGCTGCATATAGGGAGAACCGTGATGATGTTACAAACTTTCAGGAATGATAGAGAAGCGTAAATGGATCAACTTGAGGTAAGAAACCCTGGTCCAGAAAAGATCGAATCGAAATTTATAAGCGAAAGTCATTCCGATACCTCTGACCGCGGAAGTCTTCTACTTCAAGCTCTTTCTTTTCCACATTTTGGGAGGAAGTAATACGGATTAAAACAAGAAACCAATGTCCAGTAAACATGAGCTATAAAATGCATACCTTAAGAGCTGTGACGCTTGTTCATCTTTCTTATTATGAAACATCTCTCTTCTGCTGACCAAGTGCTCATAGCTCTTAAGGTACGCATTGTAGAACCCATTTTACTGATCATTTTTTTCTTGTTTTGGTCAACACTACCTCCTCCCAAAATGTGGAAAACAAAAGCCTCCTGTAGAAGAAGTCCACTGTCAGAGGTATCAAATTATTTTGGCTTTTAACTTTCGACTAGGTCGTTTTTGAACCAGAGTCCTTTACCTGAAATTGATGCAGTTACCCTTCTCAGCCATCCCCGAAAGTTTGGAACATCATCACGGAATCTCCCTGCAATACACTTTAAATTCTGTACTCTTTACATGTGATCTCTCTATATTTCTTACGTCATATATAATATATCCTTTAAACAAACTTGTGACGTGTCTCTTTCAAAGAAATCATATGTTCTCTCTATATATCTGTCTCTATCTCTCTCTCTTTTAACAGCTAACGCATACCGTCTCCAGGCACCAATAACATTATACTACACTATGTGATCTAAAGTATCAGGACACCTGGCTGAAAATTACTTACAAGTTCGTGGCGCCCTCCAATGCTAATGCTGGAATTCAATATGATGTTGGCCCACCCTTAGCCTTGATGACAGCTTCCACTCTCGCAAGCATACGTTCAATCAGGTGCTGGAAAGTTTCTTGGGGAATGGCACGGAGTGCTGCACTGAGGAGAGGTATCGATGTCTGTCGGTGAGGCCTGGCACGAAATCGGCGAAATCCAAGTTCTCTCACCTCCCGCCTAACTGTCATAGTACATGCAGTGGATCCTGATGCAGTGTGGAATTCCTGTGTGATGGTCTTGATAGATGTCTGCGTATTACACATTACGACCCTCTTCAACGCGGCGATCTCTGTCAGACAACGGACGAGGTCGGCCTCAACGCTTTTGTGCCGTACTTGTCCCTTCACGTTTCCACTTCACTATCACATCGGAGACAGTGGACCTAGTTATGTTTAGGAGTGTGGAAATCTCACGTACAGACGTATGACGCAAGTGACACCTAGTCACCTGACCACGTTCGAAATCCTTGAGTTCCGCGGAGCACCTCATTCTGCTCTCAGTAGTCTAATGACTACTGAGGTCGCTGGTATGGTGTACCTGGCAGTAGGTGGCAGCACAATGCACCTAATATGAAAAACGTATGTTTTTAGGGGTGTCCGGATACGTTTGATCAAATAGTGTATATTACAGAGGGAGTATAGTTTTCTTCCCTTCAATTGCAACATCCATCTGGTTTTAGAATACTATTTACGACCCACTAACACCTAATGCCTAACGCTGTGAGTATTAGCATAAACTCAACCGTTTTCTTGTCATCGACTCAACTGTGACTGAACATTGCATTTGTCAACTTATGTCCCAGTTCGATTGGACGGAAGGGCAGCATTAAAATCGAGGTGTTGAAATTTCCGGGAAATATCAGCAGTAAACTGGTATTGCTGCAAAAAAAGAGAAACTAAAGCTTATAACTCTGTAGTGGAAAATGTATTTAAACCTGTTTCTCACCCGCACAGAGATTGGGACGTTTAGTCCGCAAGACGATAGACCAAGCAAAAGCCAAAGAAAAAATGTATTTATGAAGGCAGAAGGCAGATGAATTTGATGTTGAGGATGGTGATGGAGGTGAAGAAGAGATTGAGGGTCAACTAACCAACGGACAAAACGCGTAATACGTTTATGGCATTGGATTTGATCCAACATCAAGAGTGTGGATGATTGGTGATTCGCGAGTATATGTCGATGAAAATCACTTAATAATTCACAATTTAAGATACCTGGGAACAACGGGATTAAAATTAAATCTCCTTAAAAGAGTTACACAACACAAGCTCGTCAAAATTAGGGTGAAACTGTCAAGCCTACCAAAGCTCATAAACAAAGTTGTGGAAAATAAAGTGAATATAGCCTTTAAAGGTGTACCATATAATCGCAGTGAAACTAAACATGGACATTCATTTGTATTATGCACAGACAATGTGAAATCCAAGAGAGACAATGACTCCATCAAGACGATGTACCTTAGAATGTGTCGCGAGTACCATGAAGAAAAAGATAAGCTACTAGAGTGTTTGGGAAAACAATGCTGGCTACCGTGTCATTCGAAACACTGAGCGGAGTGGTCTTCCGTATTTAAGAGGCATAGTGTGAGCTATCTTTGGCAATTGTTATTTGGACGTCGAACGGGTAACACTGTTACTACAGGTCACAGTTAATTGTCTCATACTACTGATTACGTATAGCATCTAGGTAAGACCCACTTTTGCATCACATAGTTGTTGATGCTAAATGAAAGCAGGTAATGTTGTAACGACGCTATATTCTTGAACGATACTTAAATTAACTTAACTTGGTCTGGAGTTCATTTGATAAATGAAAATAAAAGTTTCCAAGTTCACACAATTTATTGACAACTGAGCTGCACACTCATCACGTTAATAAAACACTGACTGACATACTTCACTGATCTCTTTGACTTCCAAAACTAGCTTCAAAACTGACTGACTGGCAGCATCGCTGCTTTGCTTTATAGAGAATTTTAACAATTAATTACAAAATAATCCATTATCAAATTTGTACAATTTCAATGCTACAATTAAAATTTACAAAACGTACAGAAATTGATGTTACAGCTGAATAACGTAAAAAAATACAATGTAATTTTTATAATATCGTCACTAGTTTTAAATATGAAAATCTATCTGAACTTTAATTACAATAATGTCTCTTGTATTACTTTAGTTACGTAATTAATTACAGTTTGGATTTAGTTACTAACATTCAATGGTAGTACAGAACTCGTGCCTTATCCAATTACACACGTGAAAGCTACAAATAGGACCTCAAATGCTGAAAATCTGAAAATTGTGTGATGTAAACAGTTGGAGAGTTAATTAGAAATGTAATTACAAAGGATATTAATTACAGATGAGGACATAAAAATAGATAACAAATGAAAATACATCGCTTGTTAATAACTTTTAAGCTGTTTCTCAAGATAAAGATGTTTTTTGTGTTTTCTCGTTATTCAATTAGAATCATGGTAATTAGAGGCGCCAGCCACTTATGCCAACATTTCCACGGCCTTTTTTACATTTTTTACTAATTATCTGTTACTTCAACTTCTCAACTAGGTTTTTGATTTGGAATCTGTACATAATTTTGTTAATGACAACAATCCCCTGATAAGCATGATAATATAGTTTTTCCAGAACCTTCTATATGCTTTCACAATGAATATCAAGTGTTTCAGCAAATTGGACAGAATGATATATATAAAGACACACATACAAGGCCTCAGGAAGCACTAAATTGTCCGATAATTATCCGGATGCGCATAAAAAAGGTGGTATCAGACATTTCATTAGAGTTTTGGGGAAGGCTGTTTCGTTATAATGTCCATTTCCTGTACGTTTCAGATCTTAGAAGTCCGCAGACGACTGCAAAAATATGGAGCGAGTCATTTCTACTGTCAATACAAAATAAGCAACGCTCAAAGTGGTGAAAAGAGCGACGCCACGGGACATTGGACTACTAGAAACTTGTGATTTGGAGCGGTGTATGCTACGAGTTGTCAGTGAAGTACAGAGATGATCGTCTTACTGTATGGGGATGTTTTTTGTGTTTAGGACTTGGTTCCGTTATTGCACTTAGGAAGACGCTAAACTATAATGATATGAAGACGTTTTATCGTATTGTCTATTACGTACAGTAGAGGAGCAGTTCTTAAACAATGAATGTTTTTATCAACATGGCAACGCTCCAGATCACAAAGCAGTCTGATAAAAACTGCACAAATACACAGTCGTATCTTGAAAAGATATCAAAGTGTTACAGAGATTGGCAACTCGTTTTAAATGTTCAGAAATGTAATATTGCGCCCTTCACAAAACGAAGAAGCGTAGTACCCTGAGACTATAATTACAGTATGTCATAACTGGAAGCAGTGAAATCATATATATACCTAGGAGTAACAGTTTGTGGGATATGAAATAGACTCATCACATAAGTTCAGTCGTAGGTAAAGCAGGTGGCAGACCTCGATTCATTGGTAGGATGCAGGGAAAATCCAATCAGTCTACAAAGAAAAGTGCTTAAGAAACACTCTTGCGACCTATCCCAGTATTTGCTTAAGTACGTGAGACACATACCAAATAGAACTATCAGGTAACATGGAGCTTATACAAAGGACGGCAGCAATTATTGTTAAAGATTTGTTTCTCCAGTAGAAGACCCTCACGGAGATGCCTAAAAAGTTAAAGTGGCAGACGCTTGTTGATGGACAGAAACTATCCTACGAGAGTCTATTTAAAAAGTTTCAAGAGCCAGGATCAATTAAAGAATCTAAGAATATACTAAAACCCCCTACGTATCGTCCCAGAGGTACCAGGAAAATACGATTACGCTAATTACGGCACGCACGAAGGCATTTAAGCAACCATTCTTCCCGCGCTACATACGAGAGCGTAACGATGGTTCAAATGGCTCTGAGCACTATGGGACTTAACATCGGAGATCATCAGTCTCCTAGAACTTAGAACTACTTAAACCTAACTAACCTAAGGACCTCACACACATCCATGCCCGAGTCAGGATTCGAACCTGCGACAGTAGCGGTCGCGTTGTTCCGGACTGAAGCGCCTAGAACCGCTCGGCCACACCGGCCGGCCGAGGGTGTACCGGAAAGAAGCCCTAATAAATAATTTTGGAAATTTGTGGTAAGGTCTTGTGGGACCCAACTGCTGACGTCATCGGTCCCTAAGCTTACACACTACTTAATTTAACTTAAACTAACTTACGCTAAGGACGACACACACACCCATGCCCGAGGGAGGACTGGAACCTCCGACGGGGGAACTCTAATAAGTAATTCAATGGAAAATACCCTCTGCCATGCACTTCATAGTGGTTTATAGAGTATAGATGTAGATGTGGAAATACTAGCCAACAAACTGAGCAGCAGCTGGCACTTGTTTTGAATAGTTGTCGCGTCAGAAGTCCATTCCAGCTGCAATTTATCAAAACCGATAATACACACTGATTGTAAACATTCCGTTTCCGAACAACATTGCACATCTTACTGCCGTTCTCAATAAAAAAATGTATGACTGTTAGTCTGGCCCAAAATTCTGGACGGTCAAATGGCTGGTGGCATTGTAGTTGCTCTACTTTAACGTAAGAAGAAGAATAAAAGAAGACGGATTAAAATGTTATACAAGGAGCAACAAAAAATCACACACGAAAACTTGATGGATAGTGAGGCTGAACGAGGCGAATGATTACTGGAATTTATCTTGCGTTGGTAGTCCAGTACATGACGTACAGAATGATTATTATTAACGTTTAAATAACCTCGAAGCGACGTAGATGACGCTGAGCCAAGTCATTAAATATGAGACACATTGGGCCGCAAATGTCGGGAAATAACCCGGAAGCGGAAGACAGATGCTGAACTTTTGATGTCACCAGATAACGTACCTAGCACAAGTGCAGCAGTTGGGTGTCTCGATCCTACCCTCGTCGGCCGGTGGCAGTGCTGCACATCGCTTCGCTAGCTACTCTTCTGTCGAACACCTTTTGTAAATGTGATCTGTTGTAAACGTACTAGTTACAAAATTATTGTCCTCGCTTCTTATTTTGTATGTCTTTCCTTTGGCCCCTTCCTCTTTTGCTTACGGACTTCAATTAGCAAAGAAAACGTAGGTTATTTACTTGTAGCGACGCCATTCGGAAGCTTATACTTACTTACTTGCGAAGCAATACGACAGGTTTTTAAAAAACTTCCTGGCACATTAAAACTGTGTGCCCGACCGAGACTCGAACTCGGGACCTTCGCCTTTCGCGGGCAAGTGCTCTACCATCTGAGCTACCGAAGCACGACTCACGGCCGGTACTCACAGCTTTACTTCTGCCAGTATCTCGTCTGTAAAGTTTGGAAGGTAGGAGACGAGATACTGGCAGAAGTAAAGCTGTGAGTACCGGGCGTGAGTCGTGCTTCGGTAGCTCAGATGGTAGAGCACTTGCCCGCGAAAGGCAAAGGTTCCGAGTTCCAGTCTCGGTCGGGCACACAGTTTTAATCTACCAGGAAGTTTCATATCAGCGCACACTCCGCTGCAGAGTGAAAATCTCATTCTGGACGACAAGTTTTTGTACTACGGTACTTTGCAGTAAACCGGTGGAGACCGTGAAGCCGATAAATAAAACAGTAAACCTTATATCGACGTAAACACATAAATGTCTGATGCAATGCAAAACAATACTGCCCGCCACACGTGAGACTTGAACCCTGAGACCCACGCGTTGAAGTCACGCACGTAGGCCGAGAGCCATACCGACTTGAATATGTAACTTGGCTTGGGATGATCAGGTGCGACAGGCCGATAGGCTCAATCGCTCCACGTGAGGCTAAGTAGGTCAAAAGTACGCGGATGCCCTCCTAAACAAATGTTTCTCATATTAGGTGCATTGTGCTGCCACCTGCTACCAAGTACACCATATCAGCGACCTCAGTAGTTATTATACACTCCTGGAAATTGAAATAAGAACACCGTGAATTCATTGTCCCAGGAAGGGGAAACTTTATTGACACATTCCTGGGGCCAGATACATCACATGATCACACTGACAGAACCACAGGCACATAGACACAGGCAACAGAGCATGCACAATGTCGGCACTAGTACAGTGTATATCCACCTTTCGCAGCAATGCAGGCTGCTATTCTCCCATGGAGACGATCGTAGAGATGCTGGATGTAGTCCTGTGGAACGGCTTGCCATGCCATTTCCACCTGGCGCCTCAGTTGGACCAGCGTTCGTGCTGGACGTGCAGACCGCGTGAGACGACGCTTCATCCAGTCCAAAACATGCTCAATGGGGGACAGATCCGGAGATCTTGCTGGCCAGGGTAGTTGACTTACACCTTCTAGAGCACGTTGGGTGGCACGGGATACATGCGGACGTGCATTGTCCTGTTGGAACAGCAAGTTCCCTTGCCGGTCTAGGAATGGTAGAACGATGGGTTCGATGACGGTTTGGATGTACCGTGCACTATTCAGTGTCCCCTCGACGATCACCAGTGGTGTACGGCCAGTGTAGGAGATCGCTCCCCACACCATGATGCCGGGTGTTGGCCCTGTGTGCCTCGGTCGTATGCAGTCCTGATTGTGGCGCTCACCTGCACGGCGCCAAACACGCATACGACCATCATTGGCACCAAGGCAGAAGCGACTCTCATCACTGAAGACGACACGTCTCCATTCGTCCCTCCATTCACGCCTGTCGCGACACCACTGGAGGCGGGCTGCACGATGTTGGGGCGTGAGCGGAAGACGGCCTAACGGTGTGAGGGACCGTAGCCCAGCTTCATGGAGACGGTTGCGAATGATCCTCGCCGATACCCCAGGAGCAACAGTGTCCCTAATTTGCTGGGAAGTGGCGGTGCGGTCCCCTACGGCACTGCGTAGGATCCTACGGTCTTGGCGTGCATCCGTGCGTCGCTGCGGTCCGGTCCCAGGTCGACGGGCACGTGCACCTTCCGCCGACCACTGGCGACAACATCGATGTACTGTGGAGACCTCACGCCCCACGTGTTGAGCAATTCGGCGGTACGTCCACCCGGCCTCCCGCATGCCCACTATACGCCCTCGCTCAAAGTCCGTCAACTGCACATACGGTTCACGTCCACGCTGTCGCGGCATGCTACCAGTGTTAAAGACTGCGATGGAGCTCCGTATGCCACGGCAAACTGGCTGACACTGACGGCGGCGGTGCACAAATGCTGCGCAGCTAGCGCCATTCGACGGCCAACACCGCGGTTCCTGGTGTGTCCGCTGTGCCGTGCGTGTGATCATTGCTTGTACAGCCCTCTCGCAGTGTCCGGAGCAAGTATGGTGGGTCTGACACACCGGTGTCAATGTGTTCTTTTTTCCATTTCCAGGAGTGTATATCGTGAGAGAATAGAATGGGGCGCTCCGCGGAACTCACGCACTTCGAACGTGGTCAGGTGACTGGGTGTCACTTGTGTCATACGTCTGTACGCGAGACTTCACACTCCTACGCATCCCTAGGTCCACTGTTTCCGATGTGATAGGGAAGTGAAAACGTGAAGGGACACGTACGGTACAGAAGCGTACAGGCCGATCTCGTCTGTTGACTGACAGAGACCGCCGACAGTTTAAGAGGGTCATAATGAGTAATAGGCAGACATCTACCCAGACCATCACACAGGAATTCCAGAATGCATCAGGATCCACTGCAAGTACTAGTATAGTTAGGCGGAAGGTGAGAAAACTTGGATTTCATGGTCGAGCGGCTGCTCATAAGCTATACATCACACCGGTAAATGTCAAACCACGCCTCAAAAAATGGTTCAGATGGCTCTGAGCACTATGGGACTTAACATCGGGAATCATCAGTCCCCTAGAACATAGAACTACTTAAACCTAACTAACCTATGGACATCACACACATCCATGCCCGAGGCATAAGTAATAGTGGTTGAACTTGGTGTTCAGAAGCAAGAACAGCAGTGAGACGTACAATTCAGTCAAGTTTGCGCGTATATGTTACCTTACTGGCATATTCTTTTCAAGATTGATGTTCACAACTGCAGTTGCACCTCAAAACCACCGTTCAAAGTTCTTAACTTCTGTCGTATTATCAAAAAGCATTGCTGACCTTTGCCCACAGTTTCAGGCGATTACTAGTACAAACACCGAATCTCACATTACAAAGAAAAAACGCATCATACTGTAAATTTACACTGATAACCAAGAAGTGATGGGACACAATACAGGATGATTCCGTGATTATGTTACAAACTTTCGGGGATGATGGAGAAGGACAAATTTATCAGTTTGAGTTGAGGGATCCTGGACTTGAAACGACCGAGTCGAAACTTAAAAGCGAAAATCGTTCTGACATCCTTGACAACGGCCCTCTTCTCCTGCAAGTTCTTTGCTTTATACACTGTTGGAGGAAGTAGTATGGACCAAAATAAGAAAAAAAGTCCACTAAACATGGGCTCTAAATTGCACATCTTGAGAGCTATGAGCACTTGTTCGTCCGCAGCTCGTGGTCGTGCGTTAGCGTTCTCGCTTCCCGCGCCCGGGTTCCCGCGTTCGATTCCCGGTGGGGTCAGGGATTTTCTCTGCCTGGTGATGAGTGGGTGTTGTGTGATGTCCTTAGGTTAGTTAGGTTTAAGTAGTTCTAAGTTCTAGGGGACTGATGACCGTATATGTTAAGTCCCATAGTGCTCAGAGCCATTTGAACCATTTAGCACTTGTTCATCTTTGCCACTATGAAACACATCTCCTCTACCGATCAAGTGCTCATAGTTCTTAAGGTATGCAGTTCAGACCCAAGTTCGCTGGACTTTTTTTTTGTTTTGGTCCATACCACCTCCTCCCAAAATACAGAAAGCAAAGAGCTTGCAGCAGAAGAGGTCTACTGTCAGAGGTATCAGAACGAGTTTCACTCATAACTTTGGACTCGGTCGTTTCCGCCTATGGTCCCTTACCTCAAATTGATACGTTTACCCTACCCGTCATCCCTCAAAATTTGTAACACCATCACGAAGTCACCCTGTATAAGCGGGGCAGAGACGAAACGGGAATAATTTTGGCGGCGATACGGGCCGGAGATGAAGAAATCCACTAACATAGGCGACTCTGACAAAGGGGAACCTTGTTATGGAATTGCACCTGGGCACAAGCGTCCCATAAACGTCTAAGCTGGTCCGCTGTTTGCATGCTCCTGGCTTGAGTATTTACGGAAAGTGTTTGAAGGACGGCGAAACCACGAGTAGCCGACAAAGTGTTGGATGTCCACACCTCATCACAAACCGAGGAAGTTGGAAGCTCGCCCGCTCTGCAAAGCATGATAGTCGGCGATTTGTGGCAGATCTGATGACAGAGAACAATGCTGGTGCAGGCAAAAGCGTTTCGGAGCACACCCTTAAGCGACATTGTTGAACATATTGCTCGGCAGCAGACAACCTCAAAGTATTCCCATGTTCACTCAACGACATCATCAGTTACTATTGCAGTGGACAAAGGATCGTTGAGACTGGACTGTGGACCGTTGGAAACATGCACCTGATCTTTCTTGTTACACGAGGTCGATGGTCGTCTCCGAATACGTCGTAACCCAGGCGAACAGCTACTCGGAACGTGCCACGGACACAGCCCAGTGGGGACAGTATCAGGCGATGACAGCTGCGGGCTGGTTCAAATGGCTCTGAGCACTATGGGACTTAACATCTATGGTCATCAGTCCTCTAGAACTTAGAACTACTTAAACCTAACTAATCTAAGGACATCACACAACACCCAGTCATCACGAGGCAGAAAAAATCCTTGACCCCGCCGGGAATCGAACCCGGGAACCCGGGCGCGGGAAGCGAGAACGCTACCGCACGACCACGAGCTGCGGACGCTGCGGGCTGCATGAACATTACTGAGGACCAACGTCTTCCCTCCATGGTAGATGTCTTTTTTCAGCGGCGATGGCAGCTTCCATCAGGATAACTCTCTGTATCACAAGACCAGAAATATGCTATAGTGGTTTGAGGAGCATGTTGATGAACTCGCGTCGATGTCCGGCTACCAAATTCGCCTGATCTGAGCTCAGTGGAACACATGTGAGACTCTATCAGGCTGCCAAGCGCCCACAAACCACAGATCCATAATTCACGGGAACTGTGTGGCCCGTTGTAAACATCCCGTATCACATACTCGCGGAAATTTACCAAGGACTTAGTGAATCATGTCACATTCCAAGCAGAAGCGCTGCTGTATTGCCTTCCAAAAATGAACTAACGCGCTAATAAGCAAGTGGTCATCAATTTTTGGCTCATAAGTGTATAAATTTTAGTCCTCTGGTTAGACCAGAATTTCGTCTACTTATCTCTGTCGTGCGGCGGCTCGCCGCCGGGTGGAAGTCTTTCATGTGACGCCATTTAGGGGACTTGCGCGTTAATGATGATAATGACAACTCAGCACCCACATCCCTAGCGTAGAAAATCTCAGACTCGGTCGGGTACCGAAGCCCGGGCCCTTCGGTTGGCATTCAGTTACACTGATCATACAGCTTCCTAGGAGGACGACACATGCTGTAGCACTATGCCACAAAGCAAAACGTCGCAACTCACTGGCTGTGTGAGCCTGATTTACGTTGTGCTTAGCAGTGGAAGCTCGATACCTAACACTGCGACATTCGGCGGGAAAGAATGAGCACAGTAATCTGAATAGGTTAAATATCAATGTCAGCATGAAAACTTTACGGAAATCCGTTGAAAAAGTAGACAAATATACTGTAAAGGAGGACTGAGTATGAAGCTGAAATTAGTAAAACGAACATAAAACAGGATCGCGGAAAAACACAAGTGAGTAACATTCTGTTTGTTTCGCTTGCAAGGGGGTTCCTACGAACTTTGCGTATATACTCTGTATGGTTGCTACAGTTTAAGGATTCCGCAGGCGAGCGAGTAAGGTTGCAGTTCCACAAGCGCAAGGTCTCGGGACTGAAACACTCTAGCGTACTTTTTTTTTAATTTTCTAAAATTTTCAAACTCGATTTTCTCGAAAACCGTTGAGAGTTTCGTATTCCTATTTACACATGTTGAAGTCCTGGTTGTGCCCTATGTTCCCTATCAATGTGAATGAAATCTGGGAGGGAAAGTTCGTACGGTCCCCTTGTTAATGGCTTATGTCACTTAGTGCGACCAACAAATGATTTTTAGATTAGCTTTGTTAAGAATGTAAATCAAACTCTGTCAATAATCACTATAGTCGATATAATCATCTTGAGAGAATTTAGCAAGTGTATACGAGTATATAAAACTAAACTCCGGCCAAACAGGCCTCGGAAGGCCCAACAATGCCGACCGACCGCCGTGTCAACCTCAGACGAAGGCGTCACTGGATGCGGATATGGAGAGGCCATAGTCAACACATCGCTCTCCCAGTCGTTGTCAGCTTTCGTGACAGGAGCCGCTACTTCTAAATCAAGGAGGTCTTCAATTTGTCTCACAAGGGCTGAGTGGACCCCGCTTGCCAACAGCTCTTGGCAGACCTGAACGGTTACCTATAGCGCTTAAGGGGAGGTTTACTATTTTCAGCCCGAAAAAAGCATGTTTTTTGAGAATTTTTTCTTGGGATTTGTTATAGATATCAATGTCAAATTTGGTCAAAATGTTTACTGATACTTCCTCTACAAACTGGAATTTTTTCGACCGGAAATGTCGAAGAGCAAAGGCGGAAGTGCCGTCGGAACGAAACAAAATTTCGATGTAGACCTCCACGCGCGGTATGTCACAGGTCAGCCGGCTTGTCTGAAATCAAAATTGAGTTGACGTTTGCGAAGTACATAAGATTCTTTAGCAGTTGTACCTCGCTTAAGTTGTTTGGACAATAGGAAACAAAATGGCGGCCATTTGAAAAAATAGGGCTTTTTTTCATAGATTTTTGACTTCGTCGATCTAGTAAAAATATTTATAGTTGATGGATCGGAATAAAAGTGGTACAACTCCTAGACAATTTAGTTAGCTTCGTCGGAAACAAAGAATCATGCCAATCGGTTCAGTAGATTTGGAGTTACCATACCACGCGATAAAAAAAAAATCATTTCGAGAAAAACGCGTTTGAAGTTTTGACTACATATAAATACAATATTACGCGACTAACGTTCAATATGCTATTCTGGGCCCATAAACTAGTCCTTCCTCTTCCTCATAGAGGGCGTTCTGCTCGATCTGGGCCATCCTGCGCTGCTCCAGAGCCGTTCGTACGGCCGGTGACAAAGCGGTTTTCGGCCGCTTGAATCCGGTGGTCGTCCGAATGCTTGGCGAACTGAGTCGAATAGAATCCCAGGGAGACGTCCATCGTAGTCATGGTCTTCAGAATTGCTGAATACCCTTCGTTGAAGCTGCTCGCTGCCAGGAAAGTTGCAATCTCCACAGTCTTCGCATCAGAATGCAAATGCTTGGAGGCTAACTTCAAAACACACGAGTCAAACTTTCATTTGAATTTTGTGTGTTTTCTCACAAGCACCGGTACAATAACTCGTCCTCCGAAAATAAAAAAACTGGTGCGTGAAAAGGGCCGATTTCAGGCAGGTGCATTTTTTTGTTCAACCACGAATAACGAACATTTCCGTTCCGTATTCGGAAAAACCGTTTCAGGGGTGGATTCTAAACACTTTTATCGATCCAAAAATGCAATTTAAAAAATCTATTTTTTGAACCAAAAGATAGTAAACCTCCCCTTAACTTCGGTAATCCGACGGGAACCGGTGTTACCACTGCGGTAAGTCCGTTGGCAATTACATGTTTCGACCACTCTGGTTTATCTTGAGATACATAAGGGGCGCTCAAAAAGAAACGAGCCGGAGGCATAATTACAGAAACCAGTACCTGTATGTTAGAAATATTGACCCTGGCTGTTGAAACACTTCTCCCACTGTGACACAAGGCGGTGAATGGCTGTCTCATAAAATTCCTGGGGCTGCGATGGTAACCAGATCCGCACGTACAGCTGGACGTCGTCGTCCAAGGTGATTCATTATGCTGACGTTCTTCTTTGACCAAGATGGCCCCCTTCTGATTCATCTCCTGCAGCACGGGACAACAGTGAATGCCCAGCGTTACTCGCAAACCTTGACCACCCTTCGCCAAGCGATCAAATCAAAACGACCAGGCAATCTCACCTGTGGGGTCATTCTGCTCCTCGACAATGCAAAGCCTCATACGGCCAACACTGTCGCGGCACTCATACAGAAATTCAAATGGCAGGTTCTCGGCCACCCTCCATACAGTCCAGACCTCTCTCCCTGGTGATTATGTCATTTTTGGTCCCCTTAAAAAGGCTCTGAGGGGCAAACGATTCACCTCGGACGACGACGTCCAGCTGTCCAGCTGTACATGCGGAATTGGTTAACATCGCAGCCCCGGGAATTTTATGCGACGCCATTCAGCGCCTTGTGTCACAGTGGGAGAAGTGTTTCAACAGCCAGGGTCAGCACTTCTAACATACAGGTACTGGTTTCAGTAATTATGCCTCCAGCTCGTTTCTTTTGGAACGCCCCTTATAAAACAAAGTAAAACTAAATATGTACCATCTAATATTTTAAAATAGTAGAAAAGGAAAGGATTCTACAAAAATGTAGTATTTACGTGAGTTATTGCATCAACAACTCGTTTTGTCTACTCAGAGCATCAGATCAGAGTACCGTATTTTGCAACTGCGGTCAGTGTTTCAAATAGGTGGATGTTGGGGATAGGGGGTAGGAGAGAAGGAGGAAAAATGGAGTGAGGCTTGTTGGAGGAGGGGAAAGGAAGCAGGGAAGGAGTGGTGTAGATGTCATGAGTTTAACAAGAGAGAGATCGTGCTAAAATTATAGAACCTATAATTACGTAAAAATTCTCGTTGAAACACTAATAGTGTAGAACAATGCGTATGTAAAATGTAAGTGGCATAAAATGTTGAAATTATAAACGAACTGACTGGGATTGAGAGCGGGCAAAGAAGGCAAGGGATTGGGGGGGGGGGGGGGGAATGGATGGATAGTGGCGCAGGGATGCATCGGGTCAGTAAGAGAGGGTCTTACACCAAAGTGCCAAAAAGTCAATAAATTAAAAACCTTCTGTTAAGATGCCAGAATGGATGTGTAAAACAGGGATAAAATAGTAGATTTTAAGACCGGAAATAAAGTAGCGAAAACTGAATAAGCATCTAAATATGTTCAAATCGTGAAACTTTCGAAGTATAAAGTCACAAGTTCTTACTGTGAAACTATATAAATAAAGCTGTACAAATATTTTTTCATTAAAATATAAAAAGGATAGGCCTAGAACAATGGATGTATAAATAGTGAAATGTTTAAAGATCATAAAATTACACAAGTGGAATTATGTAGAGGACCTAGAACTGCATGGAATATCATTAAATATTATGTGTTAGAAAATGGACACGTTGAAAATGCAAAGCCGTAAAAAATATAAAACAATAAATTATAAAAGTGAAACTATGTGCAGCAGCTAAAGTTATGGTTAAATGCATTTCCTTCTGCTTGGTGGTGTTGTACGGTGCGCAGTTTTGCGGTATGTACGGAAGAAGCCAGTCTACGTGCCTGCCTGCTGCTAGGATGGTGTGTCAGCCAATGCGCTGCCGCTGTGTCTTCTCGGTGATTGGGGCTGTTTATCACACGTCCGCTGCGGTGAGGTGGACGACTGGAAGAGGCTTTCAAAATTGCTAAAAAATGCACTGTTAGTAAAATGGTTCTGTTGATTTAACGTGTTGCCAGGCTCTTGCAGACGGTGTGTAAAAATCTCAATTTCTTCCAACTTTATCAGATGTCCTTAGTACATTGTGCACCACTTTCAAATGCGTATCAATAGTTACAACAGCTTCGATGTTATAAGATGCTCACCAAACACTGTTTTATTATTATGAATTGCAGCGTTCTCTTTGAAGCCTATTTCAAACGGCCTGCCTGTTTGACCTACTACAAAACTTTTGGTCAGTTTCAACACTTTAGATTATGTACGCTTGAGGCCATGACTTTCGAGACTTTTCTACCCACACGGTACCTCAGTCTGAAGCGAATAATGTCATCAGTTTTAAAAAATATACGCAAACTGGTAATGCGAAATTGTCTAGCAATAACTTCAGACACACGCTGCTTATAATTCACTGGCGTGTACACGACTTTCTTGTATTTCTGTTCACCTGTTAGGGTGCTGCTGTAGATTTTTCGCTGTTGCTGTCTTAATTTTCTGTAGCGACTTACTTACTGTAACAGGAGTAATCCGCTGAATTACAAGCCCATATCACTAACGTCGATTTGCATTAGGGTTTTGGAACACATACTGTGTTCGAACATTATGAATTACTTCGAAGGAAATGATTTATTGATACATAGTCAGCACGGATTCGGAAAACATCGTTCTTGTGAAACACAACTAGCTCTTTACACTCGTGAAGTAATGAGTGCTATCGACAGGGGATGTCAAATTGACTCCATATTTTTAGATTTACAGAAGGATTTCGACACCGTTCCTCACAAGCGTCCTATAACCAAACTGCGTGCCTGTGGAATGTCGCCTGAGTTGTGCGACTGGATTCGTGATTTCATGTCAGAAAGGTCACAGTTCGTAGTAATAGACGGAAAGTCATCGAGTCAAACAGAAGTTACATCCTGTGTTCCCCAGGGAAGTGTTATAGGCCCTGTATTGTTCCAGATCTATATTAACGGCATAGGAGGCAATCTGAGTAGCCCTATTAGATTGTTTGCAGATGATCCTGTCATTTACCGTTTTGTAAAGTCATCATATGACAAAAACTAATTGCAAAATGATTTAGATAAGATATCTGTATGGTGCGAAAAGTGGCAATTGACCCTGAATATAGAAAAGTGTAATGTTATTCACATGAGTACTCAAAGAAATCCGCTAAATTTCGATTACACAATAAGTCACACAAATCTGAAGGCTGTAAATTCAACTAAATACTTAAGTATTACAATTACAAATAACCTAAATTGGAACGATCACACAGATAATGTTGTGGATAGAGCAAACCAAAAGACTGCGATTCATTGGCAGAACACTTAGAAGGTGCAAGAGATCTACTAAAGAGACTGCTTACGCCACGCTTGTCCGCCCTATTCTGGAGTATTGCTGTGCGGTGTGGGATCCGCATCCGGTGGGACTGACGGATGACATAGAAAAAGTTCAGAGAAGGGCGGCTCGTTATGTATCGCGAAGTAGGGGAGATTGTGTCACAGACATGATGCGTGAGTTGGAGTGGCAATCATTAAAACAAAGGCGATTTTCGTTGCGACGGGATCTTCTCATGAAATTTCAATCACTTTTTTCTCCTCCGATTGCGAAAACATTATGTTGGCACCACCTGCATAGGGAGAAATGACCATCACGATAAAATAAGAGAAATCAGGGCTCACACAGAAAAATTTAAGTGCTCGTTTTTCCAGCGCGCCAATCGAGAGTGGAACGGTAGTGGACAGCTTGAAGGTGGTTCATTGAACCCTCTGCCAGGCACTTTATTGTGAATAGCAGAGTAATCATGTAGGTGTAGCTGTAAGACAGAATAACTGTTGCGCACTGCAGCTTGCTTTACAATATCGATTTCTTTAATACTCTCTTATTCGCTTGGTGGCAATTTTAATAAACTATTAGTCATTGATAGAAAATATGATATCTTTATTCTTTCAGGGTGCAAGATTTAGAGTCAATAATAGTGTTTGCATAGGTCGGTTTTCTGTAGACACTAAAACCGTGTTTATCCGCTTCCCTTGTAATCTTAATGTCGTTATAGTTTACGGCTCTTTATTTTCGTGCTCAAGTGCTCGTGCTCAAACGTCCAGAGTGATCGAAACGGGTAATCGAATTAAAAAGTTGTGCAACTGAGACAGAACAAAAAATGGGAATTATAGATGTTAATAATATTATGGTGCACGTCTACAGTAAGGTAAAGCTGGCCAGAATGCAACACAACAAGTAAATACGACTCTTGTAACAATTTGTAATACATAAAATGTGATTTAATAAAATAAAATTGAGACGAGTGTATTCTTCAACTTTTCGAAAAAACATAGTTTTATATAAATGATCTAATATTTCCAGTGGTGCTCAATGACGCACACATAATTCTAAACACTACAGTTACTTTCGGTTCAAAAACGTGGATTGGATCATTTTCCCCCCGAACAACTGCCCGGGGCCCCTGACAGCGTGGACTATGGGTGTAAACTGCGTCTGGTACTTTACTACCCCAAGTTTGGAAATTTTCTTGGATCCAAAATCCTAAAATTCGCCCCATAAAATGTCTTACAAACTGTAATATTGCTGCACAACTTATGACTGTCGGTGACGACACGTTGCAATGTCACAAAATTAAACGAAACCTTATATTCAAAGAGAACTGACTGTAGAACAACTAATTTTCAACTATCGTCTAGTCGTGCCCGCCCAATTGTGGAAAATTTAAATTTACACGTTGGTGTTTTTCGAAAGACTATTCTACTGTCTGCTGAGAAGGCGAGAATCATGGAACTGACGGATTATTTGCACAATTATTCAAAAAGGAGCAACTCTGTATGTTATGGCTACTCAGGGCAAACTGATAGTGAAAAAGAGACAGGAAAGTACTGTATCCGGCGCAGGGGGAGAGAGACGAGAATTACTTTGCCTGCAGATTTCAACCTCAAGAAATTTGTGTGATAGCATGGAAAGAATAAGAGATACTTTTCGCATTACTTTAACAATGAGAGTACACTTTCATGGAAAGATGCATTTTATTATTATTACTTGCACAAATGTTCTTTAATACATTTTAACACTCATATACTGACTTAATTATTGCATTTAACTGATTAACTGCCTGTGTGTATATAATAAACCAACTGAAAATAGTATTCAATTTTTGGGTGATTCTCTATGCTCTTCCAATGGTTCCAACATATTTACTAATCTCATTACAAACTGGCGTCCAAGAAAACTTACTTGGTCCAATTGAGATACTGTAGGTTCAACCGCTTCATTACTGCCAGTGCGGCTTTTCTTTGAATCTTTAATTCTTTCTAGTTTCTTCCTGTAGTTCGTCTTCAAAGAACTGAACATTTTAGTCATGTCTTACGTCATAGTTTCTGGGTATTTCCCGTTGTATTTATTTAAGAATAGTTCATAAGCATTATTTTTTTCTGTCAGTGTTATACTCGTTCGCTTTGACGTCTCATAATTTTAGGAACATTTTGTGCACCTCTATGTAGTCTATGATTAATACACTCTCTTCATTTCTTGAATTCGTTTTTAAATAAATATTCTTAATAAATCTTTTTACAAAAAGAAGTTCTGAAACCAAGCTCAGTGACAATACTTCAACGATTCTCATGAACAACGGGCACTCCATTATGCAATAACTCATACAAAAAGCACAGCACTTCTCATATTACACAGTTTTTCAAAGGTCTCTGATCCATTCAGTAGTACAGGATGGGCCAAAGTCGGTTGTCACTAGCAAATCTTAGACTTTGTTTTACCTAGCGTAGTGGTAGTCAGTTGTGAATTTGACTACTGCGTAGTACCCGCAAGTCAGTTGACACTAGCAGTTTGAATTTATGTTGTTCGTTTCTATCTGAGACACAACGAATAGAAATTTTAAGTACGGAACAGTGTGTACTTGTTTTGAAACATGATGTAAAAAGGACCGTGATTACAGTGATGTTTGCGATATGTTTGTGGAACGTTATTCAATCATCCAACCTCCACAAGGTATTTGCAAATTAAATTTAAGATTTAAGGAAACTGCTTCGGTAGAGTAGCTTCCTCTTTCAGGTAAGACAAATTATGTTGTCGCAGAAGATAATCTTAAAACTGTTGCAGAATGTTATGTGCAATCATCGACTCGATCTCTGAAAAGCGTCCAAGGAGGATGGTATAGCAGCAACATGCCTAAGAAGGATTCAGAAAAGGCTGAAATTCAGATCATATAGGCTTAATTTCTGCGACTTTTGTGCAATCCGACGAGAAGCCGATCCCAAGTTTCACAAAAGCGACGAAGCGACTTGAAACGTCAATAGCAGAGTGCAGAATATATGTCTTCTGGGATTCTATGAATCCCCATGTGGTGATGGAGACAGAGTTAACCTCTGATGGCATGAGCCTATGGGTTGGGATCTTCAGCGGTGTGCTAATCGGGCCTTATTAGAGCTACTCTCGCTTCTGTCGCAACAGCATATACTGCAGTGTAAAACGAGCGAAGTGAAGCAGTGGTAAGACACTGGACTAGTATTCGATAAGACGGTAGTTAAAAATCCCGACTAGCCAATAGGATTAGGTTTTCCGTGACTTTCGAAGTCATTTAAGGAACAAGTCAGGATAGTTCCTTAGAAGGTGCACGGTAGATTTTCTTCCCTGTCCTTCCCCAATACGAGCTTGTGCTTCGTCTTTAATGATCTCGTTGTGGACGAGACGTTAAACCGTGAAACACTGACCTCAGTACTAACCTTCAAGTTCGCTTGACGTATTGATACACTTTTGTCTTGTGGGACGGGGTGGGAGAAGGATATAACTAGCTGAAAGATTTTGATCCGTGACGAAGGAGGAAAGGAGTCATGGATACCACGACTGCAGATTCATTTTAACTTCAAGCTATGACTTATTTTGGATTTCCTACTACTTTCTTACTTTGGACAGGAAGCTTAGTTCCACCATCTAACATTTCTTTCTGTCCTTTTTTTTTTTACGAATGACACTAGACTTCTTCAAATTTACCACCATTTTCATTTGACACCGCGGCGTTCTGTAAATGCAGTGACACTGTAAGTTTCGTCTTTGGTTGCAGAAATCGAAGCTACGGCACAGAAACAGTCATAAGTAACTACTAACTAGTGATAGTGGGTGGAGCAGGGAACAGTCTAGATAGGGACGGGGAATATGATGTCAGTGGTGACTTGGTTAAGATAGCTACTCAAACTGGTGGCACTAATGTGCATTTCGTGCAACTGTTTCAGCGTCATGATCGGCCTCACCTTAATGCGGCTGTTAGGCGCGTTAATGTGGGGCTGGGGAGGGCACTGATGGCGGAGGGCATGGATCACATCTCAGTGGTGCCAGTTGGGTCTATCAGTAGATGGGGTTTCACTAGGCGTGGTCTGCACCTCAATAGGTATGGGAAGAGGAGGCTGGCTAAGCTTATAGGTGACAGTGTAGTGGGTGGTGGTGGTGGCAGTGGTATCACTCATGCAAAAATTCCTGTAGTAGTTGGTGTTAGAGCTGCACCTTTTTTAGATTGAAGTCAGCTGATAGGTATACCTGCTTAAAGGAAGTCCCTCTAATTAAGTGCTCACCTTCAGAGGATGTAATGTTTCCAAGCAGAGAAGGAATCAGCATATTTCATCAAAATATAAGAGGTATTAGAGATAAAGTTAGTGAACTGCTAATAGATATTAACTCTGAAATTATTGGTATATCAGAGCACCACTTAAATAATTTGATAATTCAGAGGCTTCCTTTACCAGGCTACAGATTAGCTGGCTGTTTCTCAATGAGTTCCTTGCAGGGTGGGGGAGTGGCTCTGTACGTAAAAAACAGTATTTCATTTGAGTCCATCGACGTATCACGACACTGCACTGAACAAATATTTGAAAGTTGTGCAGCATTAGTTGAATTTAGTGAAACTAAACCTCTGATTGTTGTTGTTTATAGGTCCCCTAACTCAGACTTCAGAGCATTTTTGCTTAAGCTAGAGAGGGTTCTTGATTCACTTTGTAGGAAGTAACAGAAAGTAGTTATATGTGGTGACTTCAATAACAATTTTGTATATGATTGTGCAAGATGGCTCTGAGCACTATGGGACTTAACATCTGTGGTCATCAGTCCCCTAGAACTTAGAACTACTTAAACCTAACTAACCTAAGGACATCACACACATCCATGCCCGAGGCAGGATTCGAACCTGCGACCGTAGCGGCCACGCGGTTCCAGACTGAAGCGCCTAGAACCGCACGGCTACCCCGGCCGATTGTGCAAGAAAAAGGTTGTTGGTAGATCTCCTAAATTCATATGATCTAATGCAAACTGTGTTTTTTTTCAACTAGGGTGCAGGGAAACAGTAGCACAGTCATTGACAATATTTTTATTCATTCTTCATTACTAGATGAGCATTCTGTTAGTAAAAGGATGAATGGCCTTTCAGACCATGATGCACAAATTTCAACACTAAAAGGCTTTTGTACTCAAACCAATATCATATTTAATTACAAACTATGTAGGAAAGTTAATCCAACAGCAATAGAGAGTTTTTTTAAAACTTGTCAAGGAACAAGAGTGGCAAGATGTTTATAGTGCCGATAATATAGATGATAAATACAATGTTTTCCATAACACATTTCTCATGTTCTTTGAGAGTTGCTTTCCATTGGATCATTCGAAACGGGGTGCTAGCAGTAATGGACAGCCCGGGTGGCTGACTAGTGGGATAAGGATATCATGTAGAACAAAGCGGGAATTATATCAAAATGTTAGAAGTAGTCACAACCAAGCTACAGTCACCCATTATAAACAGTATTGTAAGGTGCTTAAAAATGTTGTTAGCAAGGCAAAGAGTATGTGGTATGCAAATAGAATAGCTAATTCACAGGATAAAATTAAAGCCATATGGTCAGTTGTGAAGGAAGTGTCTGGTCAGCAGAACAAGGTCGATGATATTAAGGCAGTTCGCAGTAATAATATTTCTGTTACTGATAAATCAGATATATGTACAGTATTTAACAATCATTTTCTGAGCATTGCTGGTGAATTAAATAAAAATTTAGTTTCTACAGGAAATCATATAAATTTCTTAGCAAATGCTTTTCCGAGATTGATGTCTGAAATACTCCTCTGTGATACAGACAAGAGGGAGATTGAGTCAATAATTAAATCACAGAAGACTAAGGACTCTCATGGTTATGATGGAGTGTCTAGCAGAATATTAAAGTACTGTGCTGCACATGTTAGCCCTGTATTTAGCCATATTTGTAATTTTTCCTTTAGGAATGGTCAGTTTCCTGAGTGATTAAAGTACTCAGTAGTAAAGCCGCTTTATAAAAAGGGAGAAAGGGATAATATAGATAATTTTAGACCTGTTTCTATGCCATCAGTGTTTCCAAAAGTTATCGAAAAGGCTGTGTATGTAAGGATAATTAATAATTTTATATCACACGATTTGCTATCAAATGAATAGTTCGGCTTTAGAAGTCGTTTATCAACTGAAAATGCTATATTCTCTCTTTTCTGTGAGGTATTGGATGGGCTAAACAAAGAGTTTCGAACGCTTGGCGTATTTTTTGATTTACCTAAGGCATTTGACTGTGTTCATCACAAAATATTGCTCCAGAAGTTGGAGCATTACGGAATAAGGGGAGTAGCTCACAATTTGTTGACCTCTGACTTTAGCAACAGGCAGCAAAAGGTCATTATTCACAATGTTTATAACGGCTGTGATGTGGGATCTGAGTGGGGTACTGTAAAGTGGGAGGGGGGGGGGGTGCCCCAGGGATCAGTGTTGGGGCCACTCCTGTTCCTTATTTATATAAATGATATGCCCTCTAGTATTATGGGTAACTCTAAAATATTTCTGTTTGCTGATGACACTAGCTTGGTAGCAAAGGATGTTGTGTGCAACATTGACTCGGTTTCAAATTGTGCAGTACATGACCTCAGTTAATGGCTTGTAGAAAATAAACTAACGTTAAATCACAGTAAGACTCAGTTTATACAGGTTCTGACACACAATTCAACATGACCTGACGTTTTAAACTCACAGAACGGGCATATGATTAGTGAAATTGAACAGTTCAAATTTCTAGGTGTTCAGATAGACTGTAAGCTGTCGTGGAAAGCCCACGTTCAGGTTCTTGTTCAAAGACTTATTACTGCCATTTTTACTATTCGAACGGTATCAAAAGTGAGTGATACTTCGACACGTAAATTAGTCTACTTTGCTTATTTTCATTCACCTATGTCGTATAGTATTATATTTTGGGGTAACTCTTCCCATTCTAGAAGGATATTTTTGGCTCAGAAACGGGCGGTTCGGGCAATAAGTGGTGTCAGTTCACGAACCTCTTGTCGACCTCTGTCCACGAGTCTGGGTATTTTGACATTGGCCTCTCAATATGTATATTCCTTATTGTCGTTTGTTGTTACCAATATTAGTTTATTCCCAAGAATAAGCAGCTTTTACTCGGTTAATACTCGGCAGAAATCAAACCTCCATTTGTATCGGCCTTCCTTAACTCTTGTGCAAAAAGGTGTGCAGTATACTGCTGCATCCATTTTCAATAAGCTGCCACTCGAATTCAAAAATCTTAACAGTAATCCACGCGCTTTCAAATCGAAACTGAAGAGTTTCCTCATGGATCACTCCTTCTATTCTGTCGAGGAGTTCCTTGAAAAATTAAGATGATTCTCATTGTATTGCTGATAGCGTTTACTTAAACTTATGGACTGACTTTTTTCAGGTTCATGAACATTTATTTCTATCTGTTATTACTTTTATATTGTACGTTCATGTACTGAGACGTTCCATGACCTTGGAGATTTGCTCCTCAATTTGGTCCTACGGAACTTGACGTGTAAATAAAAAAATAAATAAAACCTTGTACAGTATATCCCATCCTTTTACATAAATTCCCTCCAGAACACAATAAGAATTAAACATGCAACGGATTCATGAGGAGAATGGCCGGCCGGTGTGACCGAGCGGTTCTAGGTGCTTCAGTCTGGAACCGCGCGACCGCTACGGTCGCAGGTTCGAATCCTACCTCGGGCATGGATGTGTATGGTGTCCTTAGGGTAGTTAGGTTTAAGTAGTTCTAAGTTCTAGGGGACTGATGACCTCAGAAGTTAAGTCCCATAGTGCTCAGAGCCATTTTAACCACTGAGAATGTGATGTTAGGGATATGAGTTAAATTCACACCCCTAAAATCATATTCTTAGTCATATCTCAAACCGTCATTCCTTCCATGATTCCATTCTACAGAACATATGGCTAGGGACTTCGCATCAAGGTTTCTAGCCGAATTGTTAGTCAGGAATTTCAACATCATCACCAACACTACGTGAGCGCTACTACGATCCTCGTTAGCCATGTGAAATTCATCTAGTTTCAACTATATGATCCTCCTTTCATGACACCTTTCACCACTTCTCTTAAGTAAAGCAATGGATGAAGAGCCCAAACCTCATACTTTGCTGCTGCCAACACCAAACCCCTTCTCCTCCCACGCAAACCTAGCATTCTGTCCACCACTTTCCCTTCCGCCTGTCGTTCGTTTAATGTGGCGCCTTAGAACTTTCGAAAGAACCAATATCTTAATGTCTCACTAAAGCTACAATGAAAACTTTTGATGATGCACGCAGTTTGGAAGCACGTCCAAGAAGTGGCAGGAGAGCAAGGTCGAGCACAAGACCGACACATAGTCAACTGCCTCTGTCCACGGGGACTGCATTTCGTCTGAAACTCAAAACTAACTAGCAGTTCACTTGAAACTGTGAGTCAACAACTTGGGATCATCCTCCGGAGATATCCTTACAAACCAGAACGGTTGTTCTGTTTTGAGAGATTTCTAAACAGACTGACTGTCAAATGTCCAGTGGGCCGACGAAGCGCACTTTTCACTTTCGGCAACAACGGTGGCAGTGCGGCAAGGATTCACGGCTTCTTTCGTTAATGATGCCTATCTTTTTTTTACGAGGATAGGCCATACCACACTGTTAGTGGCACGTGAACACCACTTGTGACTGATGCCCGTCGCATGAGACATTTCTCATGATAACTGCGCTTTAACAGCAGTATGCGCTACTACCCAAACTACAAATGTTTCAAATGGCTCTAAGCACTATGGGACTTAACATCTGAGGTCATCAGTCTCCTAGACTTAGAACTACTTAAACCTGAGTAACCTAAGGACATCACAGACATCCATGCCCGAGGCAGGATTCGAACCTGCGACCGTAGCGGTCGCGCGGTTCCAGAATGAAGCGCCTAGAACCGCTCGGCCACGCCGGCCGGCCACAAACTACAAAATCAACTCATGTACCATCATCCTGGTAATTACTTTTGTGTTAAAAAGTCCTTTCGTGCTACTGGAAATAATTTTGTAGTTAGTGAATTTTTGTTTCCTTCTTAACGACTTGTATTTTCTATCAGCATATTTCTGTTTGTGAGAGTGCAGGAGACGCACGAAGGCAGGCGCCAGAGCCGTCGAGGCGCAAAAGTCGAGCGCCTCGCGACTGGGTTTATGGGAAATCGATAGGCACAATTGCAGCGAGCCTGTCATCGGGGCTGTGGACTGATATAATAATGTATACAGCCTCCCTCCCCCTCAACACACAGGCATGCGCCGCGAAGACGCTTTTTTTCTTCTTCTCCCTTTTTTACAATCGATACTCTTACCACCCACCAGACGCGCCCAGCGGACAAACATCCTTGCTGTGAGAGGACATTCTCGTTGATGACGACAAATGTTGCAAGTGTTAGCTGCAGGCATCCAGACTGTATGCCACACTCACTTCATTCGAGCTGCTATATAAAACAACATTATATTCTCGCAGTATACTACCAGGTAATTTTACAGCAAAATGGCGCTAGTGTGTCTCAAATTAGCGGAGCCCGTTACACCACAGATCTCTGTGAAATCAGGTTTTACGCGCTTTGCATCACATTCCGACTCTTACTTTAATATCGAATAAGTGGATAAAACACCGTTTTAAAATTCCCGCGGGGCACGTTTACCATTGGATGGAGCATTAACCCACTCACGCCCAACAGAGTCACGGTTTCAAATCGGCTTGCGGGTTTGTGTGTTCACGTACAGTGTAAGCAAATGGTCAGGTTTTGCACATTCTCTTTCTTTCTTTCTCGATCTTGTAAGAAGAATTGTGGAAAACATAACTCTGGCATTTGGACTGAGGCTTAAAATCTGCTATTTTTACTCGTTCTGCACAAGTGGATCTACCCCTGAACGAGGCTGGACGTTTCATTACAAAACTTCTTCGCCTTACCCCTGTAGGTCAGAGCTTTCGGGTTATGAACATACACTATGTGATCAAAAGCATCCGGACACCTGCTTAAAAATGACTTACAAGTTCGTGGCACCCTCCATCGGTAATGCTGGAATTCAGTATGGTATTGGCCCACCCTTAGCCTTGATGGCAGCTTCCACTGTCGCAGGCATATGTTCAGTCAGGTGCTGGAAGGTTTCTTGGGGAATGGCAGCCCATTCTTCACGAAATGCTGCATTGAGGAGAAGTATCGATGTCGGTCGGCGACGCCTGGCACGAAGTCAGCGTTCCAAAACATCCCAAAGGTGACTATAGGATTCAGGTCAGGGTCCTGTTCAGGCCAGTCCATTACAGGGATGTTATTTTCGTGTAACCACTCCGCCACAGGCCGTGCATTATCAACAGGTGCTCGATCGTGCTGAGAGATGCAATCGCCATCCCCGAATTGCTCTTCAACAGTGGGAAAAAGAAGGTGCTTAGAACATCAATGTAGGCCTGTGCTGTGACGGTGCCACGCAAAACAACAAGTGGTGCAAGCCGCCTCAATGAAAAAACACGACCACACCATAACACCATCGCCTCCGAATTTTACTGTTGGCACTATACACGCTGGCAGATGACGTTCACCGGACATTTGCCATACCCACACCCTGCCATCGGATCGGCACATTGTGTACCGTGATTCGTCACTCCACACAACGTTTTTCCACTTTCAATCGTCCGATGTTTACGCCCGTTACACCAAGCGAGGCGTCGTTTGGCTTTTACCGGCGTGATGTGCGACTTACGAGCAGCCGCTCGACCATGAAATCCAAGTTTTCTCACCTCCCACGTAACTGTAGTAGTTCTTGCAGTGGATCCTGATGCAGGCTGGAAGTCCTGTGTGATGGTCTGGATAGATGTCTGCCTATTACACATTACGACCCTCTTCAACTGACGGCGGTCTCTGTCAGTCAACAGACGAGGTCGGCCTGTACGCTTTTCTGCTGTACGTGTCCCTTGACGTTTCCACTTCACTATCACATCGGGAACAATGGACCTAGGGATGTTTAGGAGCGTGGAAATCTCGCGTACAGACGAATGACACAAGTGACACTCAATACCAGACCATGTTCGAAGTCCGTGAGTTCAGCAGAGCGCCCCATTCTGTTCTCTCACGATGTCTGATGATTACTGAGATTGCTGATATAGTGTACGTGGTAGCAGGTGGCAGCACAATTCACATAATATGAAAAACTTTTGTTTTTGGGAGTGTCCGGATACCTCCAAGAAGTAACAAGAACAATGGCAGCAGACGTTGAAACACAAAAACAAGAGACAGATCACAGGCACGTTATATTCTGAGATATTCCTCAGCGACTGAAATCAAGATAGAGCTTTTTACAGTCGACTAAAATAACCCTGTTATCATATAGTAAACGCCGAGCACAACTGTACTCGTCTCTAACAGACCAATGGAAAACAAGAAGGAGAAATTTTCTGAGGGCTTTGAACTCCCTTATATGACTCGGAAAGTCCTACGTGTATCCCGTTGTAAAGAAAATTTGAATAAATGCAGCTACTTTAGTGCTGATAAATATTGTGAATGTGGCGAACTACAAGATCCATGTCAGTTGCTAATATGCAGGAAGCTGGAGGAACTACGCACCTTAAACGATTTGATTATATCAAATAAAAAAGCTACTAAGGCTGCTATTTTTCGGACTAATTTTGGAATCTTAACACTAGAAAACCTTAGTGGACACCATTTTCATTACCTTACGGCATATTATAGAATTATTTAACGTAAAGGGCATTCAAAGGAAAACCGAACACCGGCCACAACGGGACCATAGAATGGTTCCAATCAAAAGTAATCACCACACTCATTAAGACGTTTATCCCACTGGGAGAGGAGACGATCAATTTTTGTTTCGTAGAACGCGGTTGGCCGCTGACGGACCCAAACCACACCCACTCTTGCACTTCCTCGTCCGACTGAAACCGACGTCCACAAATGTCTTTCTTCAGATCTCCAAAGATGTGAAAATCACACGGTGAACTACCCGGTCTGTATTGAGGATTTTGGAGTGTTTCCCAACCAAACAGCGGAAGCGTAGCCTTCGTCCTATTAGCTGTGTGGGAGCGACCGTTATCACGTAACAGGATGTTTCCATCTGGCAGCATTCCTAGGCGACTTAACTTTATGGCAAGTCACAGTTTCTGCCAAGTGGCTTCACAGCGCACTGCTCACTGATGGTGCTTCCACGCTCGAGGAACTCGAGGGTCGCTGCAGCTGAAGGAAGTCATCATAACCCTACATTGTGCCACCATTCGTGCCCGATGTGAAACGGCAAAGCCAACAGTGGAAAGAGCCCACATCGCCCCCGCCAAAGAATTCCAAAACTGTTCACACAAATCCTGGTAAGGTCATGATGACCTCCTTCTTCCCCAAGGCAGCATCCTCTGGTCCCTCTACATAAACGATTTACAAACTACACAAAACGCCATGGTTGCCATCTACGTGGATGGCACAGTCATTCTAGCGCAAGACTGGAAACCATCAAACATAAACTCACGACTACATATCGCACTCAGAGCTGCCGAGCCTTTGTTGGATCGATGGCGTGTTAAAGTAAACATCGACAGGTGCGAGGCAGTGCTGTTCACTTGTAGACGAAACAACTGCACAAATGCCAACAAAAAAATTGTTCAAATGGCTCTGAGCACTATGGGACTTAACATCTGAGGTCATCAGTCTCCTACTTAAACCTAACTAACCTAAGGACATCACACATGCCCATGCCCGAGGCAGGATTCGAACCTGCGACCGTAGCGGTCGCGCGGTTCCCGACTGAAGCGCCTAGAACCGTTCAGCCACATCGGCCGGCTAAATGCCGACATTGCAGACAAATAACTCTACACATACGCCCAATACAACTGCATGAATTCCAACACTGCAGACAAATAACACTACACATATGCCCAATATGTTTCCGTGAGAAAGTCCGGTACCTAGGTGTCTGGCTGGACCGAAACTAAGATGAGGGGACCACATAAAAAACGTCGCCAACAGAGCACACGCGAAGGTCAAACAACTTTAGCCAATGCTCGACAGGCTAAGTACACTGAATAAGACGGTGTCGAAGTCCATATACATGAAACTGACTAGGCCCTTGACGACGTATGCAACCCTAGTCTGGGGATACACAGCTCCAACACTCCTGCGCCGCCTGCAGGTCATATACAGGGTGTTACAAAAAGGTACGGCCAAACTTTCAGGAAATATTCCTCACACACAAATAAAGAAAAGATGTTATGTGGACATGTGTCCGGAAACGCTTAATTTCCATGTTAGAGCTCATTTTAGTTTCGTCAGTATGTACTGTACTTCCTCGATTCATCGCCAGTTGGCCCAATTAAAGGAAGGTAATGTTGACTTCGGTGCTTGTGTTGACATGCGACCTTTGCTCTACAGTACTAGCATCAAGCACATCAGTACGCAGCATCAACAGGTTAGTGTTCATCACGAACGTGGTTTTGCAGTCCGTGCAATGTTTACAAATGCCGAGCTGGCAGATGCCCATTTGATGTATGGATTAGCACGTGGCAATAGCCGTGGCGCGGTACGTTTGTATCGCGACAGATTTCCAGAACGAAGGTGTCCCGACAGGAAGACGTTCGAAGCAATTGATCGGCGTCTTAGGGAGCACGGAACATTCCAGCCTATGACTCGCGACTGGGGAAGACCTAGAACGACGAGGACACCTGCAATGGACGAGGCAAGTCTTCGTGCAGTTGACGATAACCCTAATGTGAGCGTCAGAGAAGTTGCTGCTGTACAAGGTAACGTTGACCACGTCACTGTATTGAGAGTGCTACGGGAGAACCAGTTGTTTCCGTACCATGTACAGCGTGTGCAGGCACTATCAGCAGCTGATTGGCCTCCACGGGTACACTCCTGCGAATGATTCATCCAACAATGTGTGAATCCTCATTTCAGTGCAAACGTTCTCTTTACGGATGAGGCTTCATTCCAGCGTGATCAAATTGTAAATTTTCACAATCAACATGTGTGGGCTGACGAGAATCCGCACGCAATTGTGCAATCACGTCATCAACACAGATTTTCTGTGAACGTTTGGGCAGGCATTGTTGGTGATGTCTTGATTGGGCCCCATGTTCTTCCATCTACGCTCAATGGAACACGTTATCATGATTTCATATGGGATATTCTACCTGTGCTGCTAGAACATGTGCCTTTACAAGTACGACACAACATGTGGTTCATGCACGATGGAGCTCCTGCACATTTCACTCGAAGTGTTCGTACGCTGCTCAACAACAGATTCGGTGACCGAGGGATTGGTAGAGGCGGACCAATTCCGTGGCCTCCACGCTCTCCTGACCTCAACCCTCTTGATTTTCATTTATGGAGCATTTGAAAGCTCTAGTCTACGCAACCCCGGTACCAAATGTAGAGACTCTTCGTGCTCGTATTGTGGAAGGCTGTGATACAATACGCCATTCTCCAGGGCTGCATCAGCGCATCAGGGATTCCATGCGACGGAGGAAATTTTGAACATTTCCTGTAACAAAGAGTTTGGAGTCACGCTGGTACATTCTGTTGCTGTGTGTTTCCATTCCATGATTAATGTGATTTGAAGAGAAGTAATAAAATGAGCTCTAACATGGAAAGTAAGCGTTTACGGACACATGTCCACGTAACATATTTTCTTTCTTTGTGTGTGAGGAATGTTTCCTGAAAGTTTGGCCGTACCTTTTTGTAACACCGTGTAGAACAAGGTGACACGTATCATAAGCAATGCTCCACGATACACACGCACCGTGGACCTTCACAGTGAATACCGCCTCGAGACTTTCTTTAAGGTATTCAAAAAACTCGCCACTCGACTAGACAGGAATTCGAGACACTCGAACAACTCCGTCATACTACGATCACAACCGTAGGTGGAAGCTCAATTGTCCAAAGACACTCCTTAGTAGGGACACATAACAACCTGTGGCAAGCTAAGGCACACAAACAGCGCAAATAACGGCGAACTCCTGCAGCACACCAAAACTGACAGACACCGCCAGATGAATCACATAGCCGCTCAGCAGCCCACAGCATGGAAGCCAAATCTTACACATTAAACACAAACAGAACCACACAACCTCCTACAGTGGGCGTTCGATTCTGTGACTAATCGACCACTAACATCACGTCTATGGCTTTTACAGGTATGCAGACGCTGCAGTTGGCCCAGGGGACACTGTTACCGACCATTTCACGATAACCAATCACTAACCATCCTTACCCTTACATGATCTGTCGCAGATAGCAAGAAAATCCGCTACTGCTCTAAGTACCGGTCCAGACTATCGCAGATGTTTTGTCTCCCTGGCGCTTGGCTTTGCACTTTTTTCTCTCTACCTTTAAACCCGGTGCTCTTCATCGCTTTTCGTCCATTTCTCGCTGGGCCCGTGTTAATGGATAATCCTACCCAGACTCATGGACAACATCACAACCACACATCCCGTGAACTCCTCGATTTGCAACTAACAATACAGAGGTGACAGTAGATCTATTCAGACGGTCACCACCACCTCTGTGTGGACGTGGAGGGGCTCCACCGTTTAAAGAGCGTGGAACCGCAATCAGTGCGTAGCGCTATGAAGACGCTTTCAAGAAACTACAACTTCGCCATAAAGTCAAAACGCCCAGGAATGCTGTCGGACGAAATCATCCCGTTGTACGGTAACACCCGTCCCCACACTCCCAACCGGACGAAGGCTATGCTTCAGTGATTTGGTTGGAAAACACTGCAGCGTTCTCCGTGCAGTCCGGATAGTTCACCGTGTGATTTACACATCTTTGGTGACCTGAAGAAAGACATGCGTGACATCGGTTTCAGTAGTGCAAGACTGGGCGCGGTTGTGGACCCGCCAGCTGCCGACCACAATCAGTGAAACAGGAATTGATCGTCTCATCTCCCAGTGGGATAAGTGTCTCAACGCGTGTGGAGATTAGTTTTGAATGGAACCATTCCATGGTCCCGTTGTGACGTGTGTTCGGTTTGCATCTGACTACCCCCCATTTGTTTTACTGTACTGACTCGATTGTGTTAAACAAGTTTATTTTAATACTGCAAATTATAATTTTATTTAATAATTTAATTGTTGAAACTTCCTGGCAGATTAAAACTGTGTGCCGGACCGAGACTCGAACTCGGTACCTTTGCCTTTCGCGGGCAAGTGCTCTACCAACTGAGCTACCCAAGCACGACTCACGCCCCGTCCTCACAGCTTTACTTCTGCCAGTACCTCGTCTCCTACCTTTTAATTGTTGGTATTGTATAATGGCTTGGACGAGAGCTAAAAAAGAATCGTTCTGCACGCAGAATGTCGTTAGCATTCGGTGAGTCTCTTTCCCGTTCTTAATGCAAAACTTTTGTGCGAAAGTTAGCACACAATCTAATGCTAAGAGCTCGAAATAGTTCCTAATCAAAATAAAAAAGCAGATAAAATGAAGGTAGGGAGAAAAACAACAAAAATATCAAATTACCTACCATTTGGAAAGTGGAATGCGCTCAACGACTGTGATATGGCTTTTAAAATGGTAGAGAGCCGCAGTCAGTTGTCGTTTCCGTTCGAGCTTTACTAGAGGAGATCCAGGATTCGGCTAGTGACTAACCATTAGCAGTGCAGTATATCACAACTGTTAAACAAGGCCTAGTGCGTTTACACCTGTTGTTCAGGCTCCTGTCACAGTTCATTACGGAGTAGTCTTTAATTAACTGTGGCAGTAGCCCGAACAACAGGTGTAGACGAACTACAGCATGTTTAACAACTGCTAAATGCTGCACTGACTAGTTACTAGTCGAAATCTGGATCTGTTCTTATAAAGCTAGAACGGAAACGACGGCTGATTGCTGCTCTCTACCATTCTAAAACAAAAAATATAAACTATATTTTGGACTTAAAAACATAAACTGGTTCGAAGCCAAATTAGTGACTCTGCGTAACTTCGGAAGAAATCATCTTATCCAAAGAATTTCCGATCAGTATACTTTCCCTGTCGTCTGTTCAAAGCCTTATAGAAATTGTCGTGAAACAAAATATCAGTACACGGTGATAAGTTTATCATTGAAGAACTGATGGGTAGCAGACGAAAGAAGTCAAATGATGAACGGATCTTTAACGTGCTAGGAATGATTCCGAATGTTGGTAAATTAGAAGAGTGGCTTTCATAGAGATGTATCCTAGTAAAAGTTATTACTGACTGGCTTAGCACATAAAATCTCCATCAGAGCACAAATTCCTTTTTCGTTTGCCATGATAAATGGAGAAGATTACCATCAAATAGTTTCCCTTTCTACTGCAAATAAACTGATGATCCAACGATTAACCTCGAAACCCAAGCGTTAATTTATGCAGATGACACTAACCTTCCACTCAAGAAAAATTTTTTGTGGTGTGAGATAATAATGTAAATTGCGCCCTTTGCAAACTAATCGTTTGTTATGCAAACAATTACCACAAGTTAAGTACTGGAAATTAAGCATATCTGTAGTTTTCATCTGAGGAATAGAAGGCACGAAGGAAAATACAAGAATACAGCAACTGCCACCAATCACACAAAACCAGAATCCCAAATTCCTCGCTGTGAAAATGGATAACTTTCTTACATTCAGGTACCACTATCAGTGCTTCAATCAAGAAGTTTAGAAGTAGTACAACCCAGAAAACAATAATCACCAGATGGCGAGTACAGCACGGTATCCTTCGCAAATCAGCTGCTACGTTGAGTTTATCAACCCCAGAATACATTTCACCAGTCACAGTACCTATGCCCACATTGATCGAGTTCAGGCAGCTCTTAGTGAGAGAGAGCGCATTGCAACAGTTTCCATAAAACAAGCTTCGGTCAATAAAATCCCCTTTCAGCCAACCAGATTTAGGTTTGCCATGGTTCTCCTGAATCGATTAAGACAAATTCCAGGATGATTCCTTTGAAAGGGGTACAACCAATTTCCTCCGCATCTTTGTCCTATCAGCGCTTGTGTTCCGTCTCTGATGGCCTCGTCAGAGGTGGGGTATTAAATGTCAGTCTTCCTTCCTTCCTTCCTTCATGTAAACACAATCGTCTCACTCTTAGAGGTGTCACATTCAAATGACACAAGAAGCACAAAACAACAACAAACAAAAAATCTGGAGTCTCTAGCAGATAACGGCGGAAATCCCTCCTTCATGTTCCGTTTGATCCAATATAATGTACTGTAAGCCAATGACAGCCAAACAAATAAGAGTTCGGCACAAATATGTTTCACATCTGGAGGGTTCCCTTCCACGTGTTGAAGGGTGATAAAACTTACATGAAACGAAGTACAAAGAAAACACACGTGATGCCACTTTTTCCAGACACTTTCAAAGAATACATCGCACGAGTGATAGTTCTTATTATTGACATACGGTTGAAGAAATTCGTGGAAGATGTTCACAACTTCATGGATGGAATGGGTGCGACTTTTGTTGAACAAATGAAATCTGATGAGTTATGTTAGACAATGCTATTCATGATTCAGCCATGATGGTAGTATGTGATTTTTCAGATGCAAAAAGCCAATTAAAGCAGGCTGGTTTACTGCAATGCAGAAATGAAATAATTCAAGCAGGTGGACTGATTAAATTGAAACTGAACTGTCAATATTATTGATTCAAAACATAACGTAAATTTAGTTACAATGATTGCTTTGAGGTAGCTCAGCACAGAGTGCTGTGCGAAATAAAAAGTTTTTTACACGCCTTTCCAGAGACTCCAGTATATTCATCAATCCTGTTTTGAATTTACGCGACTCGCTGATGCATAAATTCTGATGCAGTTAGAGCAACAGAAGCAAAATTTGTCACATGGTGCCCTAAACATCAATCGCGACATGGTAGCAACAATAGCAACGTGGTACCACCTTCGATACGATCTACACTCCTGGAAATTGAAATAAGAACACCGTGAATTCATTGTCCCAGGAAGGGGAAACTTTATTGACACATTCCTGGGGTCAGATACATCACATGATCACACTGACAGAACCACAGGCACATAGACACAGGCAACAGAGCATGCACAATGTCGGCACTAGTACAGTGTATATCCACCTTTCGCAGCAATGCAGGCTGCTATTCTCCCATGGAGACGATCGTAGAGATGCTGGATGTAGTCCTGTGGAACGACTTGCCATGCCATTTCCACCTGGAGCCTCAGTTGGACCAGCGTTCGTGCTGGACGTGCAGACCGCGTGAGACGACGCTTCATCCAGTCCCAAACATGCTCAATGGGGGACAGATCCGGAGATCTTGCTGGCCAGGGTAGTTGACTTACACCTTCTAGAGCACGTTGGGTGGCACGGGATACATGCGGACGTGCATTTCCTGTTGGAACAGCAAGTTCCCTTGCCGGTCTAGGAATGGTAGAACGATGGGTTCGATGACGGTTTGGATGTACCGTGCACTATTCAGTGTCCCCTCGACGATCACCAGTGGTGTACGGCCAGTGTAGGAGATCGCTCCCCACACCATGATGCCGGGTGTTGGCCCTGTGTGCCTCGGTCGTATGCAGTCCTGATTGTGGCGCTCACCTGCACGGCGCCAAACACGCATACGACCATCATTGGCACCAAGGCAGAAGCGACTCTCATCGCTGAAGACGACACGTCTCCATTCGTCCCTCCATTCACGCCTGTCGCGACACCACTGGAGGCGGGCTGCACGATGTTGGGGCGTGAGCGGAAGACGGCCTAACGGTGTGCGGGACCGTAGCCCAGCTTCATGGAGACGGTTGCGAATGGTCCTCGCCGATACCCCAGGAGCAACAGTGTCCCTAATTTGCTGGGATGTGGCGGTGCGGTCCCCTACGGCACTGCGTAGGATCCTACGGTCTTGGCGTGCATCCGTGCGTCGCTGCGGTCCGGTCCCAGGTCGACGGGCACGTGCACCTTCCGCCGACCACTGGCGACAACATCGATGTACTGTGGAGACCTCACGCCCCACGTGTTGAGCAATTCGGCGGTACGTCCACCCGGCCTCCCGCATGCCCACTATACGCCCTCGCTCAAAGTCCGTCAACTGCACATACGGTTCACGTCCACGCTGTCGCGGCATGCTACCAGTGTTAAAGACTGCGATGGAGCTCCGTATGCCACGGCAAACTGGCTGACACTGACGGCGGCGGTGCACAAATGCTGCGCAGCTAGCGCCATTCGACGGCCAACACCGCGGTTCCTGGTGTGTCCGCTGTGCCGTGCGTGTGATCATTGCTTGTACAGCCCTCTCGCAGTGTCCGGAGCAAGTATGGTGGGTCTGACACACTGGTGTCAATGTGTTCTTTTTTCCATTTCCAGGAGTGTAGATGTCGTTGTTTGTATAAGGGGCTTTCAAATGGAAACGACACAGATGGACAAAAATTAAGTAAACTGTTCATTACTGCAAGATCAGTGGCTATAACTGTTAATACATATATCCCACTGTGAGACAAGATGGTCAATGCCTTCATGGAAAAATGTTTGCGGTTCCTTGCAGCACCATGATTGTCCAAGATGTGCACATCGTGTGAAGCAAATTGACAGCCACGGAAGTCTTTCTTCAGGACTCCAAAAATATGGAAATCGCATGTGGACAGATCGGGAGTGTATGGAGGCTGTTTAAGGTCCTCCCCGCGAAAACTTCTGCAGTGTAGTCGAAGCAATCTTGGCAACATGTGGGCCCACTCACAGCGAAACGTCTGTGGCGTAGTCTAAATGGCTCTGAGCACTATGGGACTTAACATCTGAGGTCATCAGTCCCCTAGAACTTAGAACTACTTAAACCTAACTAACCTAACATTATTCTGTTTCAGACTTCCTTTAGATAATTCTTTCTTCCTTCGTGGTCATTAGTTGGTTTTTACGTGGCATTGTTCTTAACTATAACTCAAGCCATCATTCACATCAGTATGAACAAACCTTAATGGATCAGTGTAACTGGTCATATACTACACATTATTACTTTTCTGTTACAGTCAATTACAGTTCATTGCTTCACCAGCTAGCTGCTCCCAAGAATTGCTTCGCCACTTAACTCCAGCACCACTAAGAATTCATGGCTAAATCACTGACCTTGTGTTTCAGACTCTATCTTGACTTTATTCGTGATTGCTCTTTTCAGTAACCGCTACTACCTTAATACCAACTACTGGCATTATCACTATTCCTGCTTTGACGTGGCATTAATTTACACATCTGTGTCAAGAAGAGCTTTAAATTATTCCTATACATTGTATTCGTCATGGTTTTCTATCACAATCATTTCAGAATTGTGCTTACTATCTTTGTAAGCTACTTGTTTATTTGGACTGAGCCTATGTTTGTTGCTTGAGACTGGGATTACGTCATTGTCAGCACCCTTCTATATGACACGCTTCACTTCTGCCTCTTACTTCATTTTAAGTGGATATGGCACAACCTTTACTAGTCTCTCCCTCCATTATTTATTCTCTCCTCCTCATCTTTTTTTCATTCCCTGAAACCATCAACAATCTGACCAAGTTTCTTAACACAAACATCAACTTTTTCAAACTCATTCACCTGATACATTCCACTGCCACTAAAAACTACATATGCCTCCCTCTATTAGCAACACTCACCTATTTCTGCACATTTGTTTAAAATCCGTTACGGTAATTCCGTTCACCTCGTATTCCGCCTGATTATCTTTTTCTCCTATATCTCTCTGTGTGATTGTAACCGTACTTACCACTTCTTTTTTCTTTTGTTTCTCACCATTGTAACCTCTTATCCTTTGAGAAGAGCAGTTCTTCTGAACTGCTCTTCATTCTTGGAATCCTTGCCCCACATCCTCCATATCTAAATCTTTTATTTTGATCAAGCCATTTATTTCTTCTGTGCACAGCATTCATTTTTCTGAATCATTTCTCGCTCCACAGTTACCATGTCCATGAACAGAATAATTACTTCTACCACGCCCTCTCATGACATATATTTGGTGTCCATTTCTCTCGTTTCTTATGTTCTGTCACATTTCCTAAGAAAACTCTGTTCAACTTTTCTTCCCAGTTATGCTCATTCTGCACTTTTTTTCCAAAAACTCATCAAAAGTGTTGTGGCTGTTGCTAACACATCTTTTGGAATCATCTGGCAACTTTTTCCACAACTCCAATGCAATTGCGGATTTCAAGTCCCTACTCCTTTAAATCCTCTACCTTACGGAACCAATGTTCATATCATTCTTTTAAGGATTTTTTTCCATGAAGAATGGCATATGTGTGACTCCAAATTCTTACCATGATCTGTCTTGTTTCTGTTCTGACCAAAATTATAGTAAAAACAGGTCTTTAAATTCAGAAAACGTCGTATTCGCTAGATTTAAATTTAATCCCCATCGTTTTGCATCACCTGCCAGGGCATCCATTACAGCACTGATTTTCCCCTGGACATTCATTTCTGCTGGAAAAACCCTGTCACAATTCTATATAAATTTCGCAGGATACAAAACCATTGGCTTCTTCTAGGGATCTAACTATTCTTCGTTATTTAAATGTTTAACCTATTGCACCACACATAGTAAATAATTTTATTTATTTTTAATCTGTTGTTATAAAGATTCTATTTCATTACTACGAACTTCTAAAGTTGTGCTTTCACATGACCTTAGACTGTGATCTATAATACTTTGCACTTCCGTTGTCAGCTTTGGCAATTCAACACCTGTTTCTGCATGAGTTTTAGTTTTTACTACTGCTGCTGATTCTTGTATCTTAGATTCAATGAAGGATTCAGTATTCTCTATGATCCTTTATAATTCAGTATCAACCCTGTTGTTTATCTCTATAACCCGGTTTCGAACTTCATGCACTTTCTTCTTAATACAAGACAAGCCAAATCAATTTTTATTATATTTTTGTCCTGTTTCCTTTTTCTGCCTGTTACGCTAGCATTCAGTTCACTCACGTCCTGTAGCAAGGTTTGTATGTCACTTTTCAAGGCACTCATATTCTTTTCCATCTTAGTAGAAAGGTGGAGTTCTAATTTTTCCATATTACCAGACAGATCTGCTCCTAATTTCGTTATTTTAGCATTTGCCTGACCAAAACTATCTTATTTCAGATCACTTTTATCTGTTTCCATTTGACTAACGAGATCACTTTTCATTATATTCATGTTTTTGTTAAACCTAATAGTCAGAGTTTGCAACATCTGAATTATTTCTAAATTGCCTGATTGCTACTCGAAACTTTTATTCTCACTTGTTTCTCCGTTTCCATACTCAAACTTTCCTGTTACGCTTTTAATGCCAGAAACTTCATATACTTTGGGCTCAACCTCAATGTCCACAACATTGCTCGTGTTTAAGTCACTCTTCTCTTTTCTTCCTCCAATTGCAGTGACAGGTCCCACTGCCCAGTGGCCATAAGCACGTTCCCGGACGACTCACTTTCGCCTGAGCTCATAGAACTGTCACCTGCTTCTATGTGTTCTTTCGCTGAAGAGGTTCACAACACTTCCCTGCCCGCCTCTTGTTCTTAGCTCAGTTCCCATTTAATAACTACATTTTGACAGTCGTCGTCAGAAACCATCTTAGTTCCTAATTGTTCTGGTGTACTATTTCTCTTAATTTCTCTTTAATAATACTAATCCCTTTCTTGTCTTCCCAGTATGTAAATACAATCTAATAAAATCTTACGAAATGGAATAGAATCTTTTTGTGCACAGTTTGCCAATTTGTACCTCAGAGCATTACTAAATGTGGTATGATTTTTGTTCAAATCGCCATAGGTAACCAATGCTATTTCTGGATCTTCACACCCTAACATTGACTACTCAGTCCACTCTACTGGTCACACTGAATTTGATACAATTCGCACCAATAGACATAACATATGTAAAGTTGTGTCATGGTTGTCACATATAACGACCCTGCCCAAATATAACGTGATCTGTACAACTCTAGTCGTATAAGTAGTGCACTTTTATCTCTTTTATTTCGAATGGCTGTTCGCACCCAGAAAACTGCGTGACCTTGTTATAACCTTCAATGGATTTAGTATCATCTGCCTACTGACTCGAAGAGACTTGGCGAACACCTGTTTAGACTTAAACTGAACTCTTTAGAATTGTTAACACTGTGTAAATGTGCTTGAATATTATTTAGGCTAAAGTACGTATTCAATGAGAGCGTTTAGTGGAAAACTAAGGCGTCCTTCTATCCAGAAACAAACTTTAACACTTCATTACTTGCCTTTAATTATCGTTTCGGTAGCTAATTTTTCCCACTAAAGCGCAGTGCTAGTGTTTACCATTGACCCAGGAACCAATACCTACTTACTTTCCTTCTAAAAGTAAATAATTCTGCCTTCGAATACCGATCGCCGTCCTGAAGGGACGAATTTTATGCCTTCCAAACTGAATTTACTGTAGTTTTGAGAAACTAAGGAAAATAATTTAATCAAGCACTGTTACAATGGGACCCATCAAGGTTGTGCATATCATCTTTATCGCATAAATTACCACACACACACACAGCATTCAATGCAATTACTTTTCCGCTTAACAGATAATATTTTTTGTATGGGATTTAAGCAAAGCAAATATAAGGTACTTGAAACAACAGGTTAACATTTTCGAGAAGTAATTATTAGAGCATTAATCCAAAGGCACAATTACCACAGTTTCTGCTAACAAAAGTCTGGCTTCCCTGTTACATTAATAATTACGAAATAAATTGTCGGTAGCTTGTATTGTCAAAAGCAATCCCTTGTCAATATGGTGCAAAACTGCTTCCACAGTATCTTCATATCTCACATTATTTAGGCACAACTTGCACGCCATTTTGTCTTCCTTCTTGAACCATTCTTGAAGTAAAATTGTGTAATTCTTTCAGTATGATAATATTGTCAAGAAATATCTTCTATCGATGGTTACAATCTACATGAGAACGCTTATTACTGCGAATGTGCTATTTATCATCTTCCTCCATGAACTGAATCAGTGCTAGCACAAAATATTAAAATTATGAAGAGCGCACCATTACATGACCTCACTCAACCACTTATAGCTGGCTACTTCTCCCACTTCAGCCTCACTGGTAGCTGGCTACTTCTCCCACTTCAGCCTGTCCACCATACTCCTCGTTCCAAAGAAAAGGCGTTCCAGAAATGAGAACGACCAGACGACCTGCTAACCCTCTGCCAATGTTGTCCTCTGGGTCAGTCTATTACGCGTTTCTCACATAGAAAATGATGTATTTCAGAAATAGAAACGACCAGAAGTTCATAGGCCTAATGGCTTCAGAATTTCGTCAGCTGAATACCCCTCTTTTCAATACAATAAATTATTGCTTCCTCTGGAAGCGACCAGATTTCACAAATATGACTGCTTTAAATTCATAAGTTTATAGCAATGACATACAATGTTCATTTGCTTATCACAATATACTTTTAAGATCATCTTACAACATCGCATTCCCCATATCCACACTGAAATATTCATTAATAATTTGTAACAATACACATTGGAAATGGAAATATAATGTTGTTCCTTACTCAGTCCAAATGTGAACCTTTTTCTTCACTGTAGTCCAAAACCCAGCTTATGTAAACAAACAATTTCCTTGAACAGTAGGCGCAGCCAATACAATACTCAAATGAACTATTCTTCGCAGGCATCTGCTCTTAGTAAATATGAAGTTTCCATCTCACGTCTTCACAGGAGTCCGTATTATATTTCCACTAATGTGCTCACATGAACAATTTAATAACAGATAATCACAGTGGTCGAGAGAGAGATCTGGGGGGGGGGGGTTGGGATTTCATCAGATCTTTTACTTCCCTTGTGAGTTACCCAAGTGCTTGACATCAGTGCATTTGATTGTGGCCAGATCGTGGGTGGCCAGCTTCACTGGCACCACATCTCCTAGGTCACACAGACACTCAGCTTTTCATGTGCGTATGTCAAGGTTGTACAATGAGTACCTCTATTAGATAAAAAAAATCAACCATCAGAATCAACTGCCATGGGCAACAGAGAATTGATAACAGTGGTTGAAGTCGATTATCAATGACTGAAACAGCTGACAGATGTATCACAAAGCAGTCAGAGATAAGGATGGGTGACAGAACATCGTACTTGAACTTCGATGCATAGAAAATACACTCCTGGAAATAGAAATAAGAACACCATGAATTCGTTGTCCCAGGAAGGGAAAACTTTATTGACACATTCCTGGGGTCAGATACATCACATGATCACACTGACAGAACCACAGGCACATAGACACAGGCAACAGAGCATGCACAATGTCGGCACTAGTACAGTGTATATCCACCTTTCGCAGCAATGCAGGCTGCTATTCTCCCATGGAGACGATCGTAGAGATGCTGGATGTAGTCCTGTGGAACGGCTTGCCATGCCATTTCCACCTGGCGCCTCAGTTGGACCAGCGTTCGTGCTGGACGTGCAGACCGCGTGAGACGACGCTTCATCCAGTCCCAAACATGCTCAATGGGGGACAGATCCGAAGATCTTGCTGGCCAGGGTAGTTGACTTACACCTTCTACAGCACGTTGGGTGGCACGGGATACATGCGGACGTGCATTGTCCTGTTGGAACAGCAAGTTCCCTTGCCGGTCTAGGAATGGTAGAACGATGGGTTCGATGACGGTTTGGATGTACCGTGCACTATTCAGTGTCCCCTCGACGATCACCAGTGGTGTACGGCCAGTGTAGGAGATCGCTCCCCACACCATGATGACGGGTGTTGGCCCTGTGTGCCTCGGTCGTATGCAGTCCTGATTGTGGCGCTCACCTGCACGGCGCCAAACACGCATACGACCATCATTGGCACCAAGGCAGAAGCGACTCTCATCGCTGAAGACGACACGTCTCCATTCGTCCCTCCATTCACGCCTGCCGCGACACCACTGGAGGCGGGCTGCACGATGTTGGGGCGTGAGCGGAAGACGGCCTAATGGTGTGCGGGACAGTAGCCCAGCTTCATGGAGACGGTTGCGAATGGTCCTCGCCGGTACCCCGGGAGCAACAGTGTCCCTAATTTGCTGGGAAGTGGCGGTGCGGTCCCCTACGGCACTGCGTAGGATCCTACGGTCTTGGCGTGCATCCGTGCGTCGCTGCGGTCCGGTCCCAGGTCGACGGGCACGTGCACCTTCCGCCAACCACTGGCGACAACATCGATGTACTGTGGAGACCTCACGCCCCACGTGTTGAGCAATTCGGCGGTACGTCCACCCGGCCTCCCGCATGCCCACTATACGCCCTCGCTCAAAGTCCGTCAACTGCACATACGGTTCACGTCCACGCTGTCGCGGCATGCTACCAGTGTTAAAGACTGCGATGGAGCTCCGTATGCCACGGCAAACTGGCTGACACTGACGGCGGCGGTGCACAAATGCTGCGCAGCTAGCCCCATTCGACGGCCAACACCGCGGTTCCTGGTGTGTCCGCTGTGCCGTGCGTGTGATCATTGCTTGTACAGCCCTGTCGCAGTGTCCGGAGCAAGTATGGTGGGTCTGACACACCGGTGTCAATGTGTTCTTTTTTCCATTTCCAGGAGTGTAGTTCAAAATGGTTCAAATGGCTCTGAGCACTATGGGACTTAACATCTATGGTCATCAGTCCCCTAGAACTTAGAACTACTTAAACCTAACTAACCTAAGGACATCACACAACACCCAGCCATTAGAAAATAGTTGCCTGAACGAGGTGTCACAGTACATGTAACACAACGATAGCCCCTGTAAATCGGAAATGCCGTGAGACAAGGCAACCGCCTTGCTAAAAGGATATGATAGTACCAGTTGGTGAAAGTCTTCCCATGTAGGGATGTTTAGAAATTAATTAGTTCTTAATTTCAAGAAAATTTGTTCCTATTATTTTTGACAATATTCCCTAACTGTATCGTAAGACGGTGATAAACTTGTGTGTAACTTTGAGTGAGCACCTAAACTGGGCGTAAAACATTGTCAGCACGTGCAGAAAAACCTCAGCTTGCCTCTGTGCCCTCAAGAAGTTTCAGAACATATTTCCACAGGATGCGATATGTAAACTTATGAAATCACTCTTTCTGCAAAAGCTCCACTATTGCAGTTTTTCGGTCAAAAGACTCATTTGAATGTTGGTTGTTTCTGAGATCATGTTGTGAATTGTGTAAGAAGTAAAAAAGTGTAACTTCAAATGACCTGCTGAACGTTTTTGTTCTGTATCTGGATTCATACCCACCTTGTATAGCCATTGCAATAAAGCAAAGCTTTCATACCTGACAGGCTTGATTATGGTATCTATCGTCATTGCTGAATAGGCACAAAAAGACGTGAAATATCGAAATTTTAACCAGTATCAGTTAGCAAGTCTCAACTTGAAGATAAACGCCAATAGTTTTTGTATTGCACTGGGAATCCTGTTAAAAACTAATTGTTCCTATTACTAAACCACGAAAAATCAACATGTACTATAAAAGCATACAATGTTTGGGTAGCTAAAACTCAGAAACGAGTAACGGTAAGATCAACAGAGTTATACGGCGGAGTAGCCCTCTATCCTCCATCCATGAAAAAGGTTCCCGTTTTTACCTAAAGGGTGTGCTTTTGAAGATATAAGGACTGGGAAGTTTCACCCTCTAGAAATTTATAGAACATTCCAGAACATTCGAGAGTATTCGAGAGCACTCTACAACATTCCAGAACTTTCGAGACTATTCGAAAGCATTCCACAACATTCCAGAATGTTCCGCAATATTCCACGATGAGCCGGAATGTTCTGGAATATTTGGAAATAGTCTGAAACATTCGGGAAGATTCCAGAATGTTCGGGAACATCCCGGAACTTAAGAGATGATTGTGGGACATTCCAGAACACTCTCGAATGTTGCGGAATGTTCTGAACGTTGTGAACCGTTAGGAGCCTTTTTGGTGTGTTGAGTTCCATAACTCCATTGCAACCGTAAGAGCCGCCTAGCGCCAGTTTGAAAACTGAAACTGTCCGCTATAATCTGCTCCCTTTCGAGAAACATTGTAACTGTGCGTGGGTAAGTGTACTTCCCAGGTCCTTTGTGCACGCAGGTATGCTGGTCGGTCATTGTATGCTGCCATTTTTCTGCTGTTCGACGCGCTGCGGGTCGCACCGTAGCTGTCGTCTTCTCGCTCGCCATGTCCGGACGCGGAAAGGGAGGAAGAAGCAAGATTGCAGCCGTGGCCAACCTCCTGCTCACGTTAGATGGGGACGGCAGGGGCAACAAGAAGAACAGAACGAGGAAGAACAAGGAGCAGTGCTACCGGTGCCAAAAGATGGGGCACCTAGCCAAGACATACAAGAATACAGTTATGTGCCTGAAGTGCGCGCAAGCGCACGACACACGCCACTGTAACAAACCGAGAGGAGTGGCTGCTGCCTGCGCAAACTGCGGCAGCATGCACGCTGCTATCTCGCGCAAGTGCAACAACGTGAAGACCTGGATGCAGCAGAAGAGGCTCACCACACGAGAAGAGATGGCCCATGAACAAAAGGCGGCCGCCCGCCCTCCGACAATTGACGGTGAAGCGGAACGCGCCGCCGAGAAGACGACGACGATGGTGACCTCGGCGAAATGTTGCGGAAAGCCACAGACGAAGCAACCGCCACTCTCAAAACTGCTTTCGCAGAAGAGACGGCAGCTCTGAAAGCTGAAGTGGAATAAGTACGTCGCCTACTCGGGGAACTACGCGATGAGATGCGCGCTGCCAAAATGGCGCCCGCCCCCGCCGTGTTAGTGGATTCAGCAAAGCAGACAGAAGACCCTCCGGCCCTTGCTGAGGCCCTGGGGCTGTCGGAGGACGCCACGGAAATGGGGCCGCCTGCTGCCACGACTGCAAGTGAGGTTGACGACCAGCAGGCGCACGCTGCTCCACTGGAGGAGAAGCAAGAACCGGATTCACCGATGAGGAGGATGGAGTGGCTCCGTCTAAGCCATGGCCGCTACCGGACAAGGAAACCGTGCAGCAAGTGTTGGTGATGATCGCGCAAGCAATACGCGATAAAACATTCCGATTTCACACCTATCCCTATCCTTATACCCCATCTAATGTCCCCAAACCTTCTATTCCCCATAAGCCATATGTATTCGGCTGGGAAATCGCCAGCTTGACCGCCATCATAACAAAGAAGCACCTGTGCCTGATAAACAGGCATCTAGTTTTCACAGAACGCGACTGGCGTCATATCATCGATGTAACGCCGAGAATCAAACAGAAGAAGAAGAAGAAGAAGACACCTTCTTCATAAGTTTGCCAGACTTCTAGAACACCTAGCAATTCATTCCTGTCTGCTCTGACTAGTCCAATGCACTCCAATAGTCCCAGAAACCAAGTTCAACCCAGTACCAGTGGAATAAATGTCCAAGGACAACAAACTCCATAATATAGACAATCTCTAGGGAGGTTGCCATCACCAGAGCAGATAGAGTGTAAGCGGCCAGCAAGCAGCAACAGAGAGAGACTCCGCAGCGAGCAGACGTATGTCTCGTACAGCCAAGGGCCGCAGCACTTATTACACTACTGGCCATTAAAACTGCCACACCAAGAAGAAATGCAGATAATAAACGGGTATTCATTGGACAAATATATTATACTAGAACTTACATGTGATGACATTTTCACGCAATTTGGGTGCATAAATCCTGAGAAATTAGTACCCAGAACAACCACGTCTGGCCGTAATAACGGCCTTGATACACCTGGGCATTGAGTCAAACAGAGCTTGGATGGCGTGTACAGCAACAGCTGCCCATGCAGCTTCAACACGTTACCGCAGTTCATCAAGAGTAGTGACTGGCGTATTGTGACGAGCCAGTTGCTCGGCCACCATTGGCCAGACGATTTCAGTTGATGAGAGATCTGGAGAATGTGCTGGCCAGGGCAGCAGTAGAACATATTCTGTATCCAGAAAGGCCCGTACAGAACCTGCAACATGCGGTCATGCATTATCCTGCAGAAATGTAGGGTTTCGCAGGGATCGAATAAAGGGTAGAGCCACGGGTCGTAATACATATGAAATGTAACGTCAACTTCAAAGTGCCGTCAATGCGAACAAGAGGTGACCGAGACGTGTAACCAATGGCACCCCATACCATCACGCCGGGTGATACGCCAGTATGGCGATGACGAATACACGCTTCCAATGTGCGTTCACCGCGATGTCGCCAAACACGGATGCAACCATCATAATGCTGTAAACAGAACCTGGATTCATCCGAAAAAATGACGTTTTGACATTCGTGCACCCAGGTTCGTCGTTGTGTACACCATCGCAGTCGCTCCGGTCTGTGATGCAGCGTCAAGGGTAACCGCAGCCATGGTCTCCAAGCTGATAGTCCATGCTGCTGCAAACGTCGTCGAACTGTTCGTGCAGATGGTTGTTGTCTTGCAAACGGCCCCATCTGTTGACTCAGGGATAGAGACGTGGCTGCACTATCCGTTACAGCCATGCGGATAAGATGCCTGTCATCTCGACTGCTACTGATACGAGGCCTCTGGGATCCAGCACGGCTTTCCGTATTACCCTCCTGAACCCACCGATTCCATATTCTGCTAACAGTCATTGGATCTCGACTAACGCGAGCAGCAATGTCGCGATACGATAAACCGCAATCGCGATAGGCTACAATCAGACCTTTATCAAAGTCGGAAACGTGATGGTACGCATTTCTCCTCCTTACACGAGGCATCACAACAACGTTTCACCAGGTAACGCCGGTCAACTGCTCTTTGTGTATGAGGAATCGGTTGGAAACTTTCCTCATCTCAGCACGTTGTAGGTGTCGCCACCGGCGCCAACCTTGTGTGACTGCTCTGAAAAGCTGATCATTTGCATATCACAGCATCTTCTTCCTGTCGGTTAAATTTCGCGTCTGTAGCACGTCATCTTCGTGGTGTAGCAATTTTAATGACCAGTAGTGTAGATATTGCTGAATATCACTTGGAAGGTATTACGGAATAAAGTGTTTGTGTATCAAAAGGGTTTTCTTCCGTCTAACTATTGTGAGTGGAAACAAGAAGAGGACAGTGAGTCCTGTCGCACTACACGCTCGAAACTTAACTTTAGTAACGCAGGACCAGAGGTCTGCAAGAGAATTGCGTACCTTTTTTGGTCCTCAGGGGCGGATACAGTCAGCACGTGGCATAGTTACGTTCGCGCGCCTGTTTGTTCCGGTATTTGTGAAAGCATAAAAATCGCGAGAAAATAACCAAGTGTGAGTTGCTCACATTCCGGTTTCGTCGGTAAGCGCTACCGAGTGTTCCAAGGCCTATTCGGAATTTCTATAACAACAGCCTTAGCATCAGTGATCGGAGACATTTTTCACCGTCGTTTAATGTATTTGAGCTCTACACGCGAGAAGTACAGACACGACGGTGCCATCACCATCTGTGACGTCACCTCTTGCCCTCGCCGAAACTTCGCGTCATCGGAGACTGACACACCAGCTGCTAGCGCCCGTGATTCCGTTGCTGTTCCAGTTCGTACTGTCCTGTACTGCCTCTGCAGCCTGGTATGTGGATCTGTAACTTCCTGTTCTCACCTACCCATTCCCGAAACGGATGCCTATGAGAGAACAAAATTAAGCAGACTGACACGGGTTCAGACTGATTTTGAGTCGTCTCAGCGGCGGCTGGAAACTGAAGACGAATCCGCGGCTCACGGCAAGGATAGGGAAAAATTCGAGGATTCATGGGATTTGATTAAATCGACTGTCAAGGGTTTAATCAAAGGACACACTAAGCTACAGCCTGTGGAATCGAATCCTACAAGCAGTGCCAGTACTTTAAAACTAAATTTCGAAAGGGACTTCCTTTAAGTGGTCGTCCTACAGAGATGCCTTTTTAAGTCACATTATGAACAATAACTCAATTGATGACGTACAGAAATTTCATTATCTAAACTTCTCTTTGCGAGCTGAAGCAAGGCGCCTTTTGCAACACATACCTGTAACACCAGAATATCTATCAATTGCCTGGGGACTTATCATGCAGAGGTATGATAATCCAAAAATAATTTCAGCCAGATATGCAAAGGCTTTGTTTGCTCTGCCTACAGTCGGCCATGGCACTGCAGCCGATTATAGGCAATAAATTAAACACGAGTGTAGCCATTTGAAAGCCGTAGCAACTCGTAAACCTCTTAAACCTGACGTCCCACTTCACGAAGTGATTCTTTCTTAAGCAATTTTGACTTTTTTGCGACGCACAGACCGGTATGAGTGGGAGGAAAGAATATGTGGATCCACGTTCACCACATTGAATCAACTGATAGATTTTTTGGAAACAAAATGTCAGGCTCTTGAGTTGATCAGAATCAGGGATATCACCTCAACGCCAGTAACTCAGATCAAACTATACATGTGAGGGAGGCTCATCTGACTAATGCTGATGCTGAGGCGCCATGTGAATTTCTTAATGAACCTCATGTTATCAGCAAATGCAAGGGGTTTCAAGCACTAAATATCGAAGAGCGACGCGTATTTGTAACAAGAAATAAGCTTAGTTTTTTGGCTTCTCCTTGTAAGACCTGTAAGGGAAGGCACAAATACTGCTCCACAAGTCAGCTGATTCAAGGGATGGACAGAATGGTGAATCTGGAAGCCACTCCCTGGCCCATCAGGCTACGTAGGGGAGATGTAACACAAATTGTAATGCCTTGTTGGCAACTGCTGTTGTCAACATTAAAGACAGCATGGGTAGGCAGCGGTCTCGTAGAGGGTGCTTCTAGATAGTGCGAGCCAGCTGTTCTTTATATCTTAACGTATGGCAGATAAATTAAAATGGAAACAAAGTAAACAGTCATTTCTTGTGAATGGCATAAACAATGCCTTTGCAGCCTCAGTGTCTTATACCTGTAATGTTGACCTGCCGTCTAGGCATAACGACTTCCATATCAGAACTACTTGTGCTATTGCTGAAAATGTCACCAGTGACCTACCAGCAAGCTTATTGACATTAGAAATTGAAATGTGGCACTTGAGCTACCACTTGGTGATCCTGAGTTCAACAAGTCTGCCACAATAGATTTAATTCTTGGTGCTGAGGTTTTCTTCGATGTTGTTTGTAGAGAAAGGCTGGAGAAACCAAATCACCCATCACTGATTGAAACTAAATTAGGCTAGATTTTGTCTGGTAGGATTCCTTCATCTTCATGCAACATACCTTGTTCTACAGTTACCTCGTGCTTTGTTACAGGTGGTAATTTAGATGCCAACCTGAAAAGGTTTTGGGAGATAGAGGAACTGTCTACCAAAATGATGAGTAAGCAGGATAAAATGTGTGAGGCTCACTTTCAGCGCCACACAGCTCGAGTTGAAGATAGGACACTTGTGGTTCGACTGCCTGTAAAATATGTCTGTAAACCCTTAGGTGAATCAACGAGAACAGGCCTCTCGGAGGCTGGAGCATCGTGAGAAGAAATTTGCTCGAGTATCATGTCGTTTTTGGAAACTCAGAATCTACTATGTAGGAATCAACATGGATTCCGGAAACAGCGATCGTGTGAAACCCAACTCGCATTATTTGTTCATGAAACCCAGAAAATATTAGATACAGGCTCCCAGGTAGATGCCATTTTCCTTGACTTCCGGAAGGCGTTCGATACAGTTCCGCACTGTCGTCTGATAAACAAAGTAAGAGCCTACGGAATATCAGACCAGCTGTGTGGCTGGATTGAAGAGTTTTTAGCAAACAGAACACAGCATGTTGTTCTCAATGGAGAGACATCTACAGACGTTAAAGTAACCTCTGGCGTGCCACAGGGGAGTGTTATGGGACCATTGCTTTTCACAATATATATAAATGACCTAGTAGATAGTGTCGGAAGTTCCATGCGGCTTTTCGCGGATGATGCTGTAGTATACAGAGAAGTTGCAGCATTAGAAAATTGTAGCGAAATGCAGGAAGATCTGCAGCGGATAGGCACTTGGTGCAGGGAGTGGCAACTGACCCTTAACATAGACAAATGTAATGTATTGCGAATACATAGAAAGAAGGATCCTTTATTGTATGATTATATGATAGTGGAACAAACACTGGTAGCAGTTACTTCTGTAAAATATCTGGGAGTATGCGTGCGGAACGATTTGAAGTGGAATGATCATATAAAATTAATTGTTGGTAAGGCGGGTACCAGGTTGAGATTCATTGGGAGAGTCCTTAGAAAATGTAGTCCATCAACAAAGGAGGTGGCTTACAAAACACTCGTTCGACCTATACTTGAGTATTGCTCATCAGTGTGGGATCCGTACCAGATCGGGTTGACGGAGGAGATAGAGAAGATCCAAAGAAGAGCGGCGCGTTTCGTCACAGGGTTATTTGGTAACCGTGATAGCGTTACGGAGATGTTTAACAAACTCAAGTGGCAGACTCTGCAAGAGAGGCGCCCTGCATCGCGGTGTAGCTTGCTCGCCAGGTTTCGAGAGGGTGCGTTTCTGGATGAGGTATCGAATATATTGCTTCCCCCTACTTATACCTCCCGAGGAGATCACGAATGTAAAATTAGAGAGATTAGAGCGCGCACAGAGGCTTTCAGACAGTCGTTCTTCCCGCGAACCATACGCGACTGGAACAGGAAAGGGAGATAATGACAGTGGCACGTAAAGTGCCCTCCGCCACACACCGTTGGGTGGCTTGCGGAGTATAAATGTAAATGTAGATGTAGATGTAGAATATGCTGCATTCATGCACGAGTATATGGAACTAGGACACATGGAGGTCTCTAATTCTCAGGATATTGTTGGTCCAAAGTTTTACCTTCCACATCGTGCTGTCTACAAGAAATGCAACTCCACTGCTCAGTTGAGAGTAGTTTTTGATGGCTCTGGTGCCACTTCTAATGGAGTGTCAATGATATCTTGATGGTTGGTCCCACCGTTCAGCCAAATTTATTTTCCATTATTATAAGATTTTTAATGTGGCTCTGTCAGCTGACATAACAAAAATGTATCGCCAAGTGTGTCTCCATCCTGATGATAGGGACTTTCAGAGAATTCTGTGGCAGGAATCACCGTCTAAACTGATGTAAGAATATATATTGTCTACAGTCACTTATGGAACCGCTCCTGTTGCTTTCCTTGCTACTAGATGTCTCCAACAGTTGGCCTTGGAAAATCAAGACAGGTTTCCAGTGGCATCGCAAGTGCTGTTGTAGCTTTTATGTGGGTGACTTCTTAGGTGGGTCAGCTACAGAAGCTGAAGCTCAGGAACTTCAAAGCCAGCTGACTCAACTACTTGATTCTGGGTGGTTTCCACTGAAGAAATGGCGTTCCAGAAGTCACAAGATTATGGAAAAAAATTCCATTTCAGGACAGAGAAACCTCTTTGCCTGGTAATCTTACTGGTGAAGAAACCATAAAATCGTTAGGAATATTATGACACCCTGGCCCTGACACATTTAAGTTACATGTGCAGCTGAAGAGTCATCGGTGCTCAAAGATTACCAAGCGTAATGTTCTGTCTACAATAGCATCCATTTTTGATACACTAGAGCTTCCAGCAGTCATAAGATGCAAGCTACTCTCGCAGCGCTTGTGGCAACTAACCCTTGATTAGGATGAAGTTCTGCCATCCAACCTGATCGATGAATGTCCTCTATGTGCCACTACCTTCCCTATTTCGATCGGAAGGAAGATTGTTCCCTGTCCTCAATACGTTAAACTCGAAATTCATGGCTTTTCTTATGCTTCACAGTTGACATATGGTGCTTGTGTGTACAACAGATGCAAAGGTCCCGAGTTCGAGTCTCGGTCCGGCACACAGTTTTAATCTGCCAGGAAGTTTCATGTCAGCACACACTCCGCTGCAGAGTGAAAGTCTCATTCTGGAAACATCCCCCAGGCTGTGGCTAAGCCATGTCTCCGCAATATCCTTGCTTTCAGGAGTGCTAGTTCTGCAAGGTTCGCAGGAAAGCTTCTGTAAAGTTTGGAAGGTAGGAGACGAGGTACTGGCAGAAGTAAAGCTGTGAGGACGGGGCGTGAGTCGTGCTTGGGTAGCTCAGTTGGTAGAGCACTTGCCCGCGAAAGGGAAAGGTCCCGAGTTCGAGTCTCGGTCGGGCACACAGTTTTAATCTACCAGGAAGTTTCATATCAGCGCACACTCCGCTGCAGAGTGAAAATCTCATTCTATATGTGTTCTTTCCAACAACAAGGTTGCAGTTTCATTGGCTTCAGCCAAATCTCGTGTAACTCTTGTTAAATTGCAATCTCTTTCAGGACTGGAATTATGCGGTGCTCTGCTTCTTGCTCGACTCATTCATTAGGTGGCCAATGCCTTACACATCATAATCAATAGTAATATCCACCTGTGGACGGACTCTACGATAGTTCTCTGCTGGCTGCAACGTGGTCCTAACCACTGGAAAACGTTTGGTGCCAACAGAGTCCCTGAAATTCAGGAACTGAGTTCAGTCCGCAACTGGAGACATGTCAAATCAGAAGATAATCCTGCTGGTCACTTATCATGTGTCATTAGTTAAGCACATTTGATGTCATTTATGCAGTGGTGGTCTGGTTCTTCATGGCTATCCAACTATGACCTGGACTGCAGTATTTGTCCTTCACTTGTGGTAGAAGATGTGCCTGAAAGAAGGTGTCTGTAAATATCTTTGGTGTCTGTAAATATCTTTGGTGTCTGTTATTAAGCTTGATAATGAATAGCTGTGTAATTATTCCCCTTTCAAGAAAACCAACAGGATTTTGGCTTTTGCACTGAGGTTTGCTAACAACACTAGGTTGCGTCAGGCATGCAGGATAACTGGTCCACTCTCCCCACAAGAATGCCTAAACGCCATCAAAAAGGCCTTTGGCATAGTTCAACATGGTGAGTATGGTAGTGAGATCGCTTTGTTAATGGCTAATTCTTCTATACCACATAACAGCAAATTACGAGAATTGCGTCCGTTTTTTGACGCAGAAGATATTTTACGAGTGGGAGGGAGGTTAATGAATGCTGACATACCATATGATGAGCGACACCCTGTTATCAAACCACCTAGGCATCTTCTGACAAAAATTCTCATCATTTATGAAGTTTCACTCTGGATCATAGCTTTTGCTGAACACGCTGCGAAGGAGGTTTCGGATTCCCAACAGGCGCAACACAGTCAAAGGAGTTATTGGGAAATGTCTGAAGAGCTTTAGGTTCAAGTCACAGACTACAGTTTAACTTATGCGTCAACTACCAGCATCTAGAGTAAACCAGTCTCGTCCTTTCCAGCACTGTGAAGTGGTTTATGGAGGCCCTGTTACTGGGAAGCATGGTGGAAGACAGAGTAAGCTTACTACCAAGGCCTACATTGCCTTATTCATTTGCATGGCAACCAAAACCATCCATATAGAGTTAGTAAGTTAGTAACCAGCTCATTTCTGGTTGCCCTCAGGAGATTCATTGTGAGAAGAGGAAAACCTTCTCACATGAGTAGTCATAATGGTACTACGTTTGTAGGTGCACACAATGAACTTAGACGTTTTTTCTGTGATGATGCTACAGTTGAAGTTGTGGTAAACTTTCTGACAACAGAGAGTATGAATTGGAATTTTACTCCACCTCGTGCCCCTCACTTTGGTGGACTGTGGGAAGGGGAAATCAAATGTATGAAGTCACCTCTCAAAAGTGTCATTGGCAACGCAGTTCTGACTTTCGAAGGGCTAACTGCGGTATTAACTCAGATAGAAGCATGCCTAAATTCAAGGCCATTCTGATGACATAGCTTCTCCGTCTGTTCTCACTCCTGCGCATTCCTTCATTTGACAGCCACTTTGTGCCCATCCCAAACCCTCCGTCCTTGAGATTCTTACCAACAGGTTCCACAACTTGTACAGCAGATCAGTTCTTTTGAGGATATGGTCTACTGAGTACCTGCATCAACTGCAGCAACGCAGTAAATGGAAATCTGAAGGAGCATAGCAGCCCCAGATAGGCGATCATGTCCTGGTGGAGGAGGATAACTTGCCTCCCTTGGTGTGGAGGCTGGGCGTTGTAGAGCAGCTTTTTCCTGGACCTGATAATCGTGTGCATGTGCTGATGGTGAAAACTGCTAATGGGCAGGTTAAGAGGCCTATAGCCAAATTGTGTCCCCTGACTGACCAGTGAATCAATTACGTGTTCCCTCAGATTTGTGTCGTGGTACACGATAAAGGCCCATTGCCAAATTGCCATTTACAGGAACAGATACTTAATTCATAATATCAGCTTTAGAAGCTGTACATGTTTCTTTTGTGGACCGACTATTGTCAGTTTTGATTTCATATGCAGTGTGATAGTAACATTTTGTTGCTTTTGTATTTAACGTTAGTACCTTTCATGCCTCTCATCAGCGTGACAGTAACATTTGTTGGTTTGTGTAACCAAACGTTAGTGAATTTCATATTTATGTGCCCTGATTTTGTGTCTAGTACTATTTTTGTTGTTTTCCTATTGTTAAATTTATGTCTATTTTTAAAATGAGGAGACTCATTTTAGAGTGGGAGTATGTTGAGTCCCATAACTCACTTGCCACTGTAAGAGCCATCTAGCGGCAGTTCGAAAACTGGACACTGTCCAGTTTTGGTCAGACAGTCCGGTATAACATATTCCCTTTCGAGAAACATTGTAACTGTGCGCGCAGAAGTGAATTTCCCAGGTCCTTTGTGCACGCAGGTAAGCTGGTCGGCCGTTGTAAGGGGCCAGCAGGTAGCCCGGAGACTCTGCAGTGAGCAAACGTTATGTCTCGTCCAGCCAAGGATCATAGCTCGCGGGCACCTTGTGCACTTGTTAGATATTGCTGAATAGCACCTGTAAAGTAATAAGGAATAAAGTGTCTATGTATCAAAAGGGTTGTCTTCCGTCTTATTATGGTGAGTGGAAACTAGGGGAGGGCAGTGAGTCCTATCACACTACACGCTCAAAACTTAAATGTACTAACGCAGGAACAGAGGTCTGCAAGTGAACTGCGTACAGGTATGTTCTGGAATTCGCTACCCATTGGTAAAGATCCGTCATGGGTTCGAACGCCAGTTCTTACCAGTGACGAATAGAGGAACAGAAAAAGTAGTGCATTGAGCGAATAGAAGTGTGTGTAGTCAAAGTGATTCAGTGGCTGAATATAAATCGAAAACAAAGTGTGAAGTTCGCATAGTGTATTTGTTAACAAAAAGTTTATTTCATTTATATTTTAAACAATACCCAAACGTAAAAGAGGAGGAGATCTTACCATTTCTCAAGCAAACCGGCGAAAACAAAAAGAACAGCAAAAAAAAAAATAGACAAGGAACACGAAACATGTTTAAGTAAGGTGAGAGTGGGGCAAAACCGACCTGTTAACTCCATATCTTATGAAAATCGCCCCCTGCTGAAAATATTTTGTAAAATGAGGTTACTAATATTATGTGCATATTAACGATGTATAACATTCATGCATAATCCATTGATGATGAGAGGTTTTATTTAAGTGATTTTTTTTTTTTTTGACGTTTCCCCATAGGTGGCGTAAAACAGACACCCACAAGATTTAAATGTAAAAAAGTTTATTGCTAAATTTTTAAAAAATATACTGTACAAACGCATTTTTTAAACGTTTAGAGACATTTATCAACATGACATAAGAAATTAACTCTACATGGGGTTAGATTTAAGTTTTAAGAACAAAAGTCACCAACGATTGTCACCTTCTTCTTTACAATTTGTAAAAGCCTTATGAAACCATCCCTTACAGTTCAGACATTGAATCCATTCCTCCTTGTCCTTTGAGCTAGAATATAATTCACTGCATAATATGCAAGCCTCTTGGTCTTCATTCAATTCATTGTCATCTTCATCAACATTCATTTCCATATTCTTTTCTTTTACCTTACTGTTCTCACATATTATTTGGATCTTAAGCTGAAAAGAAAGCATTCACTTTGGATACCTTTCACTTTTAGTATCTTTGTCCAGCGCTCCATTATTGTTAGCTTTCATCCTTTTTTCTTTAATTTTCCTTTCCTCTTCTTTTTTCTTCGCCTCTGTTTCCAGTTCTGGTTTGTAAGATGAGGATGTGAGGATGGCAGTCTTTCTTTTTTTCTTCCATTTTTCTTGTGAACTCTCTCCTTTTCTTGTGGGGGTGACATTAGTAATTTAGGTGATACTAGAAGTGCCCTACTGGACTTGCCCCCGATGACGTATGTGGTGAACATGCTGCTTCCAGAAATGGAAGGCTGTCTCCCTTCTTCCTTTTGTGCTTCAGACGTTGAAGGCTGGGAACATGTAGCATCTGGTATTATAGATGTACAAAGCTGATGACTATTCTCATCAGATCTTCTAGAATCCAGAATCAGGAGGATTGAAGAGTCCTGGGACTATACAGCACCTGTTGCACCAGGAGCTAAATTATGTCATTGTGCAGTGTTTGGTACTTCTGAAGAAGTTGGTAACTGACAATCTGTAGAATCTGATTCTCTTGGTCTAGCAATAGTTTCAGATGGAGCATACAACTGAGCAGGGTATACATTTCTATTGAATGGGTGTTTTCCAGTCTTTTCAAAGCCCTTTATGGCAGTCTGCATAAGAGCAGCGCTTGTGAAAGCCCTTTTCACAGGTTTACAGATTTGATAGATGGTGATGTAACGCCCAGGATGTGCAGTTAACCTTCTTGCTTATAGTATGCTCTCAAAGGGACCATAAAATAAACTTCTAGCAGCTGAAGGCTGCGTGCTGCTTGCAGTGGAAGTAAGACCCAAACTGTTGGTATGTGATTCATGTCCTTCCAAAATAAGGGACACTGGTTTTTCTACTGAAGGGTTAGAAGATTCTGTGACTTTCTTAAACCAAATTAGAAAAGTGTTTTTATTTATCCACCCTGAATCACAGTAACAGGTGAAGGATTTCTGAGGAGCAACGTCCAAGACCAAATTTTTCTTCTTCCTGGGAAATATGAACATTGGTAACATAATGCTCCCAGATATGCTCATAAATGTTTCTACACTAATGAGCACAAGTTCTGCAGAAGATAAACATCCAACTTCGTTTTTTTACCCAAAGGGCTAACACCTCTGAAGGTTTGTTTGGGATTGTGAGATTCCCTGTCTCATCCACATTGTACATATTATCTGGTCTTATTTTGTACTTTGTGTTAATTCATTCGAAAAGATCAAAAAATTACCCAACAGCGACTCTATTAAACCCTTTAGTTCGAGCTAAAGATGTATGCTCGTGACCTTAGTAATAATTAAGGATGTCAGTTATCGAATCCGTAATACCAGTCTTTCCTGCCATTTTTTCAACTCTGTTGGAGGTATGGATTATGATTTTTTTCCGCTGAATAAAATGCCAGTAGAAAGTGTCAGACTAAAGAGACTCTCTTTCATAAATAATACATACTCACTATTTCCATTTCTTTAGCTTCAGAAAACACAGTATCGTAGCGACCTAATAACTTTTACAAAGCCAGCTCGGGCATTACTTCAATTTTTTGCACTTTTTCACTCTGTCAATCAAGATATTTCTAGGTACATTGAATGATTCAGATGCTGCAGTGTATCCCATCTGTCCTTCTAGAACCACATTTACTGCCTCCTTCATTCCTTCTTGTGACCAGCTTTTCTGAGATGTCTTTCGCATGTAGTTCCTTACCATATACTCTCCTGGAAATGGAAAAAAGAACACATTGACACCGGTGTGTCAGACCCACCATACTTGCTCCGGACACTGCGAGAGGGCTGTACAAGCAATGATCACATGCACGGCACAGCGGACACACCAGGAACCGCGGTGTTGGCCGTCGAATGGCGCTAGCTGCGCAGCATTTGTGCACCGCCGCCGTCAGTGTCAGCCAGTTTGCCGTGGCATACGGAGCTCCATCGCATTTTTTAACACTGGTAGCATGCCGCGACAGCGTGGACGTGAACCGTATGTGCAGTTGACGGACTTTGAGCGAGGGCGTATAGTGGGCATGCGGGAGGCCGGGTGGACGTACCGCCGAATTGCTCAACACGTGGGGCGTGAGGTCTCCACAGTACATCGATGTTGTCGCCAGTGGTCGGCGGAAGGTGCACGTGCCCGTCGACCTGGGACCGGACCGCAGCGACGCACGGATGCACGCCAAGACCGTAGGATCCTACGCAGTGCCGTAGGGGACCGCACCGCCACTTCCCAGCAAATTAGGGACACTGTTGCTCCTGGGGTATCGGCGAGGACCATTCGCAACCGTCTCCATGAAGCTGGGCTACGGTCCCGCACACCGTTAGGCCGTCTTCCGCTCACGCCCCAACATCGTGCAGCCCGCCTCCAGTGGTGTCGCGACAGGCGTGAATGGAGGGACAAATGGAGACGTGTCGTCCTCAGCGATGAGAGTCGCTTCTGCCTTGGTGCCAATGATGGTCGTATGCGTGTTTGGCGACGTGCAGGTGAGCGCCACAATCAGGACTGCATACGACCGAGGCACACAGTGCCAACACCCGGCGTCATGGTGTGGGGAGCGATCTCCTACACTGGCCGTACACCACTGGTGATCGTCGAGGGGACACTGAATAGTGCACGGTACATCCAAACCGTCATCGAACCCATCGTTCTACCATTCCTAGACCGGCAAGGGAACTTGCTGTTCCAACAGGACAATGCACGTCCGCATGTATCCCGTGCCACCCAACGTGCTCTAGAAGGTGTAAGTCAACTACCCTGGCCAGCAAGATCTCCGGATCTGTCCCCCATTGAGCATGTTTGGGACTGGATGAAGCGTCGTCTCACGCGGTCTGCACGTCCAGCACGAACGCTGGTCCAACTGAGGCGCCAGGTGGAAATGGCATGGCAAGCCGTTCCACAGGACTACATCCAGCATCTCTACGATCGTCTCCATGGGAGAATAGCAGCCTGCATTGCTGCGAAAGGTGGATATACACTGTACTAGTGCCGACATTGTGCATGCTCTGTTGCCTGTGTCTATGTGCCTGTGGTTCTGTCAGTGTGATCATGTGATGTGTCTGACCCCAGGAATGTGTCAATAAAGTTTTCCCTTCCTGGGACAATGAATTCACGGTGTTCTTATTTCAATTTCCAGGAGTGTATGAAATGAAATTCTAGGTGCATTAGTTTTATGAACATAAAAAATTATACATAACATGATTTGCTGTGAGTAGTAAAAGAATTAAAGAAGAAGTTTTATTAATTTGAAGAGGACAATTTACTTGAAATAGAAATTTATCTTATGCCTTACTACAAATACCAATTCTAGCAGTTTTAACTATCTTTGTGTAGCAGGTAAAACAACTTTTGTGTTAAGAAAAAAGAAAAAAATTCAGCCAAAGCCTTTTTATTTCATGAGTTTTAATTATCTTATAAAGTATGACATGTTGCACACCCACGAGAATAATCTCATTTTTTGGGTCTATGGAATGAAAACTGAATCTAATCTAATGAAACACTGAACCTTCGTCAGTTTTGCCCCACCATTGATTGACAGTTTTGCCCTGCAGTACGCAACAAAACAAATATGGGGATTTCAATTCATCGGTTAACAGTTGCCAAGCTACGTTTACCATAAGAAGACAACTAAACCCACTGAATAATCATATTTATTCACCGATGGTAAATCAGATTGGTGTAATAATTCTTAAAACCATAAACAATTTTCATGCAACTCGGAAAAGAAACTGTTTAAAACATTGAAAATTTGCACGATCCAAACAACGGCCAGTACGTAAGCAAAGCCAAGCTCGAACTGTTCATAATCGCTACCTCTTCATTAGCCCATAATGTTGCCGCCCGACAGCAGCACCTAACGGGAAATCTTCTAGGGGTCAGTTTGACCCTCCCAGTGAGTTTCGCCCCACTCTTCTCTATCAACGACCGAGAATGAACACTGTGAGAAGCAGAGACACCGAAGAACAACGAAATGCACAGACTGAAGAATCAAGAACTGCGACACAGTATTGTAATGAAAGACTGCGAACTCAAACCAGCCATGAAAGTATCACCCTGCGACAAACGCGGATGGGGACAAGTAAACAGTGCAACCTAACAAATGAAGCATTCCACTACGAACCGACGAAAGACTGTAGCAAATACAAACACGTCGTAATCGGAAAAATGGATAACAACTGCCAATTTTGCAACGTAAAAAAAATTCAGTAGAGAAACACGAAGATTCTGTTGCATGAATGGAAAAATTCCATTACCTCCACTGGAAGCACCTCTGCAGGAAATTTTACATTGAATGACCGGTGAAACTCCAGAATTAAACACTTTCATCAAAATATAAAAGCATACAACGCCTGCTTCCAAATGACTTTTTCGGTGTCACTTCGATAAACACTAACAGACAAGAAATCGATTAAGTTTTTTCCATCCACGGAGAAATCTGTCACAACATGGGATCATTACTACCACTACCCAAAGGAGATCATAAATTTCTGCAAGTACATTTCATCGGAAATGAGGAAACAGAAACTGATCGATGATGCACAAGACTGAGATGAGTAGTAGTCCAAGATGTATAGAGGATCTTACACAAATACATGTTGCACACCCACGAGAATCATCTCATTTTTTTGGGTCTATGGAATGAAAACTGAATCTAATCTATCAAATGACTTGTGATGACTATGAAGTTATACTTCGAGCCGACAAAAGACCACCTTGAGAACACGAACTTCGATTTAATGCACCTCAGATAGAAGAAGTCGCCATCGTAATTGTGGACAATGAAAACACAAGCCGTGACGTAATTGTACAACGAAAAAGAGAAGGATTACAACACATTGCAGAGACACCGTTTACATGATGCCCGCCAATATCCATAAATATTTCTGCATGGAAAGGACGGATATCTTTCAACGTGAAACAAATCCAACCTGAAACAGGTGTAGAAACAAACAAAGAACTCACTTCCAAGGAGTTATATGCTTACCAATTAATGATAGAGATAATGAAACATGCAACCACATTGTCGACACTTGCCGTTTATTACAATACTTCCTGGTAGATATAAGCAGGAAAAAAAGCGGAGCGGATGCTTTACATAAAACTGAGCCAGCGGGAACTATGCACAGAAGAATTCATCTATCTTAGAGATGCAATCATAAATGACGGAAATATTGACGACGTTAGAACAATGGTAATCTTACCATCATCATACATACGAAGTCCGAGACTCATGCATGAATACACTCAAGATGCCTTGGATCTCGTTAGATTGTTGCCTCTGTTTGTCGCTGTGAACACACCTTCTCTTAGAGGGCCTATCTTTCTGATGTAAGGCTATGTCCCAGATGTTGTCAAAAATTTCCGTACACTTTTCTTCAGTTTCCAACCAACTCTCTGTGGGTGCAACTGCTTTCCACGACTCACTGTGGCAATTAATAATTAATATTTCGTGATTCTCCATTCAAATCAAAACCCTATGGCTATTTTGGCCTATTCTTACAAATTACCTAAGTTTGAGGGGAACCCTAGGTTACCTTCGCCTGAGCCAGGCATACACTCAGCAATGGCTAGCATAGTGCCCTTTTTGCTGGCATACCCAGCACGCTACAGCATGTATTCCTTCCCATATCATCATTTAAAGGTCCACTTTAGAACAGTTCAGCCCTCATCCTTCACCGAATATTACCACAGCAGCTAATGCCAACATTATGGGAAATGTGTGGACAATTTTAGCTCATTGATTTAGAGAATCTCACGAATGAAAATTGAAGTCTAAGCTGCCACCAACAGATGTTGCTGTCCAAATTAAATCACCACTACAGTCTCCATGTGGGTCTTCCTGCAGCCTTCTGCTTCACTTGCCTTACCTTCTGTAATGCTTCCTGTTCTCCGTTGATATTCATCAATCTCTTTCTCCATCCACTAACCCTTCCCCTTCAAAAAGGTACTGTTGGTAATTAGCGTTGAATATCCCTGCTACAGAACCAGCTCCATTGTGTCCTCCTTTGGTTGACCAACCAAATCTTCACGGGCTTATTCTGACACCAAACCTGACAGCGTCAAGTTCCAGTGGGAGACGTCTGGGGAGTCCTTAGTTTGAGCCCTGGGACATGTGAAAGTAGCTGATTCCTGGTGAGTAGGCCTACAGTGTCAGCAGACAGCAGGGCTGCCAAATGCCTGGGCAATCAGGCAGCAGTCCGGGGTTCGAGGCCCAGGGATATTGGTGGTATATATCACGGTCTTAACGGCAGCATCTTACACAGCTAGGCGTCATATTTTATGTGGAAATAGTGTCACTGCCACATTTCTCTGTGTTGCAGAGCTCCCTTGCTAATATGGAATCATCCCGAAGGATAGTCAGAACCCACAGACACAGCCGTCGTCTCGCAGAAGTAGGCTAGTGTGGAAGAAGGCCTGCAGTGAAGCGTGCTGCATCGGCACAGAGTCAGTGACTGTGGTGGGCAGATTCCTGACAACATGGTGCGGCTACTTGCATCATTCGGTTCGTTACACCTTCATGTCAACTCGCGATGGCCATCATCTCTAGGCAGACCTATGAGTGTGCTTGTTTCCTTCAAGGACAAAAACAAATAGAGGGATTAAATTGAAGATTACAGGCTGTGCTTACATGAAGACTAAACCAGCCTCTGGTTTAAGTCCTCACCTCGACTCCAGACTAGGGGCTCTGTTCATTCCTCACAATGATTCTGCAGATTAACAGCTGTGTAGAGGCTTCATGGCAAAAGCAAGTTGTCTTCACCATTTCTGACAATCTAGTGCTGCTCATTCAGAAGCACAGGCACTTTTTTTTTTGTCATCAGTCTACTGACTGGTTTGATGCGGCCCGCCACGAATTCCTTTCCTGTGCTAACCTCTTCATCTCAGAGTAGCACTTGCAACCTACGTCCTCAATTATTTGCTTGACGTATTCCAATCTCTGTCTTCCTCTACAGTTTTTGCCTTCTACAGGTCCCTCTAGTACCATGGAAGTCATTCCCTCAGGTCTTAGCAGATGTCCTATCATCCTGTCCCTTCTCCTTATCAGTGTTTTCCACATATTCCTTTCCTCTCCGATTCTGCGTAGAACCTCCTCATTCCTTACCTTATCAGTCCACCTAATTTTCAACATTCGTCTATAGCACCACATCTCAAATGCTTCGATTCTCTTCTGTTCCGGTTTTCCCACAGTCCATGTTTCACTACCATACAATGCTGTACTCCAGACGTACATCCTCAGAAATTTCTTCCTCAAATTAAGGCCGGTATTTGATATTAGTAGACTTCTCTTGGCCAGAAATGCCTTTTTTGCCATAGCGAGTCTGCTTTTGATGTCCTCCTTGCTCCGTCCGTCATTGGTTATTTTATTGCCTAGGTAGCAGAATTCCTTAACTTCATTGACTTCGTGTTAAGTTTCTCGCTGTTCTCATTTCTACTACTTCTCATTACCTTCGTCTTTCTCCGATTTACTCTCAAACCATACTGTGTACTCATTACACTGTTCATTCCGTTCAGCAGATCATTTCATTCTTCTTCATTTTCACTCAGGATAGCAATGTCATCAGCGAATCGTACCATAGATATCCTTTCACCTTGTATTTTAATTCCACTCCTGAACCTTTCTTTTATTTCCATCATTGCTTCCTCGATGTACAGATTGAAGAGTAGGGGCGAAAGGCTACAGCCTTGTCTTACACCCTTCTTAATACGAGCACTTCGTTCTTGATCGTCCACTCTTATTATTCCCTCTTGGTTGTTGTACATATTGTATATGACCCGACTCTCCCTGCAGCTTACCCCTACTTTTTTTCAGAATCTCGAACAATTTGCACCATTTTATATTGTCCAACGCTTTTCCAGGTCGACAAATCCTATTAAAGTGTCTTGATTTTTCTTTAGCCTTGCTTCCATTATTAGCCGTAACGTCAGACTTGCCTCTCTCGTCCCTTTATTTTTCCTAAAGCCAAACTGATCGTCACCTAGCGCATTCTCGATTTTCTTTTCCATTCTTCTGTATATTATTCTTGTAAGCAGCTTCGCTGCATGAGCTGTTAAGCTGATTGTGCTATAATTCTCGCACTTGTCAGCTCTTGCCGTCTTCGGAATTGTGTGGATGATGCTTTTCCGAAAGTCAGATTGTATATCGCCAGACTCATATATTCTACACACCGACGTGAATAGTCGTTTTCTTGCCACTTCCCCCAACGATTTTAGAAATTTTGATGGAATGTTATCTATCCCTTCTGCCTTATTTGACCGTAAGTCCTCCAAAGCTCTTTTAAATTCCGATTCTAATACTGGATCCCCTATCTCTTCCAAATCGACTCCTGTTTCTTCTTCTATCACATCAGACAAATCTTCACCCTCATAGAGGCTTTCAATGTATTCTTTCCACCTATCTGCTCTCTCCTCTGCATTTAACAGTGGAATTCCCGTTGCACTCTTAATGTTACCACCGTTGCTTTTAATGTCACCAAAGGTTGTTTTGACTTTCCTGTATGCTGAGTCTGTCCTTCCGACAATCATATCATTTTCGATGTCTTCACATATTTCCTGCAGCCATTTCGTCTTAGCTTCCCTGCACTTCCTATTTATTTTATTCCTCAGCGACTTGTATTTCTGTATTCCTGATTTTCCCGGAACATGTTTGTACTTCCTCCTTTCATCAATCAGCTGAAGTATTTCTTCTGTTACCCATGGTTTCTTCGCAGCTACCTTCTTTTTACCTATGTTTTCCTTCCCAACGTCTGTGATGGCCCTTTTTAGAGATGTCCATTCCTCTTCAACTGTACTGCCTACTGCGCTATTCCTTATTGCTGTATCTATAGCGTTAGAGAACTTCAAACGTATCTCGTCATTCCTTAGTGTGGTGTCACCGCCAGACACCACACTTGCTAGGTGGTAGCTTAAATCGGCCGCGGTCCATTAGTACATGTCGGACCCGCGTGTCGCCACTGTCAGTACTTGCAGACCTAGCGCCACCACATGGCAGGTCTAGAAAGACGGACTAGCACTCGCCCCAGTTGTACGGACGACATTGCTAGCGACTAGACGTACGAAGCCTTCCTCTCATTTGCCGAGAGACAGTTAGAATAGCCTTCAGCTAAGTCCATAGCTACGACCTAGCAAGGCGCAGTTAACCATATCTGGAGAGAGTCTTACTTGTATTCACCATAAACGATGTATACCAAAAGGATGGATTAAAGTTAAGTATTCCCAAAGCAACGTACTTTTCTTATTAGCATTCATTGAGCATCCTGTTTCAGACTGCACGATATTCTGGGTGAGCTTATAGCGTGCATAACGGCCCCCTCAAAATAACACTGTGTCGGCACTTCTGTCGACACATCACTTAGTACTTCCGTATCCCACTTCTTTGCGTATTGATTCTTCCTCACTAATGACTTGAACTTCAGCCTACTCTTCATCACTACTATATTGTGATCTGAGTCTATATCTGCTCCTGGGTACGCCTTACAATCCAGTATCTGATTTCGGAATCTCTGTCTGACCATGATGTAATCTAATTGAAATCTTCCCGTATCTCCCGGCCTTTTCCAAGCATACCTCCTCCTCTTGTGATTCTTGTACAGGATATTCGCTATTACTAGCTGAAACTTGTTACAGAACTCAATTAGTCTTTCTCCTCTTTCATTCCTTGTCCCAAGCCCATATTCTCCTGTAACCTTTTCTTCTACTCCTTCCCCTACAACTGCATTCCAGTCGCCCATGACTATTAGATTTTCGTCCCCCTTTACATACTGCATTACCCTTTCAATATCCTCATACACTTTCTCTATCTGTTCATGTTCAGCTTGCGACGTCGGCATGTATACCTGAACTATCGTTGTCGGTGTTGGTCTGCTGTCGATTCTGATTAGAACAACCCGGTCACTGAACTGTTCACAGTAACACACCCTCTGCTCTACCTTCCTATTCATAACGAATCCCACACCTGTTATACCATTTTCTGCTGCTGTTGATATTACCCGATACTCATCTGACCAGGCACTACATAGGCATAACTCATAACTAAAATGGCTGGAATTAAAGCAATCTACTTCAGCTATCTAATAGTGAAGCCTGAATGGTCATTGGAAACCACAGAACGAATGAAATCATTATAGACATACATAAATCACCTTTCTATAGTCTATTCACCGAGAACTGGGACGAAACAGAAACAGTTTCACGTGACCGAGACATCATTCAGGGTTCCCGTGACGCGTAGTGGTGTCGAAAAATGCTTGATGCACGCTGTGCAGTTGACGGCTAGGTTGACGTCACAGCAGAGCGTGCGCCGCTCGTGAGAAACGAATATGCATTACAATTTAATGAAATAAAGCGTTAAAAAATAGGCAGGCGGCACATCAAATTCAAACCCAAGCGATTTTAATCACAATACCGGTTGTAATATTGTTAAAGGGCGACAAAATTAAGTTCATTTGAATTATTTTCATTCAGGCTTATAACAAAACGCTCGCAAGATAGCCTTCGATTTTTGATTCTGACCCAAACAAACTCGGCTACGTTTAATCGGCAGTGGTATGGAGGAATTCTAAGAACAGTTTTACCTGCATTCTTCAACATTTCATCTACTGCATGGCCATCCACAGGGTGCAAAACCGCATACGTTCTGGGAGTGCGAGCCACGTATAGGCCGAGACTCAACCTGTCTCAGCTTTGCTCTGTCCTTCGGTGAAGTACTCAATACAGCGCGACATTTCGTTTAGTATTGCGGTGTGGTATTTTTCGCTCAGCACAACTCTCTTCGGTTGGGCAGAATCGTGGTGTCAGTGCTGTTTACCCTTCGCTATTTGTTCGTAGTACGAAGGATGTTCACAGGTTCAGTGGCTGTTTGTACAAAAAGAGGCAGTCTAACGATCTATCGTCACAAGCCTTTAAAAATGAATGGGAATGACAAAAGAAAGGGATGAAATTCTCGAGCCGGCCGCGGTGGTCTAGCGGTTCTGGCGCTGCAGTCCGGAACCGCGGGACTGCTACGGTCGCAGGTTCGAATCCTGCCTCGGGCATGGGTGTGTGTGATGTCCTTAGGTTAGTTAGGTTTAAGTAGTTCTACGTTCTAGGGGACTTATGACCTAAGATGTTGAGTCCCATAGTGATCAGAGCCATTTTTGATGAAATTCTCAATACCAATTATGCAGTCGCGTAATCGACAAGTACTGCAAATTTGCTGCAAAACAACATTATAGTGTCATGTAGAAAGAATTTGAAAAGAAAACTGAAAATGAAAGATCAAAAAATTACAACGATCAACCTAAGGGACTCAGTGTCCTGAACATCATGAAGCACTTTGTGCTAAACCTGAAGGTATGGAGCACGTGAAGAATTCGGTGGTATGAATAGTAAATTTCTGAAGTTGCACGCATTATTCCGCTGTCAGTTGCAACCGTTTTCAAGGGAATTGTCCAAAGAGCATGGAGACTTTATATAGGCTGTTTCAAAAAGAGTATACGAATTTCGAACGTGTAATTTTTTTTAAAAATTGTAAGATACACAACTATGAAACTTGGGACACATATTTACGAATCTCTCACATTTAGATTACAGATGTCCAATATTTCCTCCACAAGCGATACGAACATCATCACGTCGATATTGGAATTCTTCCCATATTAGGATAAGCATGCCCATCGTCATTTATGTTATGGCAGTACGGATCCAGTGCTTCAACGCTTCTAGGCTCTGTGGTAGTGTTGGTGCATAAGCGTTGTCGTTAATGAAACACCGTACAAAGAAGTGACAGGGCATCAAATCTGGTGACCGTGGAAGCCAGCTGAGAAGTGTTAAGTCACCATCTGTTTGACAACCAATCCAACAGCTGAGTAGAGGTTCATTCAGATATTCACGCACTTGGCGGCTCCAGTGAGGGGATGCTCTGCCTTGTTGATAGATAAAGTTGTCCTCTTTCAGCCTCATAAACAACCAGTTTTGTAACGTAGCAAGATACTGCTGACTGTTAACCGTGTTTCCATCAATGAAGAATGGGACAAAAATAGATGAACGGGATACTGCACAAAACACATTGGCTTTGGATGAATCTCACACATGTTCAACATGTGCATATGGGTTCTATAGGCCCCAGATTCTAACATTGTGTTTGTTTACTTTCGCACTAAGGTGGAAAGTCGCTTCATCACTGCATTGTCCAAAAGAGTTATAATTGCCAATAGCAGTCTGGGCTCGTCAGAAAATGCCACATGTTTGCCTTTGTCGTCATGATGTAGACTTGCACTGCCCACTGCGTGCCAAACTTCACACGTGGTTCACGTTTGGGCGGTGTGCTTGCCAAGACCTGTTGGCCTGTCGCTCGGATTTGCTCGGTCCTTTCCGGAAGTACTCGGAACAGCGCGATATTTCATTTAGTATTGCGTGGTGGCATCTTCCGCTCAACAAAACTTTGAGTTCGGCAGAATCGTGATGTCATCTCTGTTTGCACTTCGCTATTTGTTCGTGGTATGAAGGACGTTCACATGTCCAGTGGCTGTTTGAACAAAAAGAGGCTGTTTAGTGTCCTATCGTCACAATCCTTTAAAATGCACGGAAAAAACAGAAGAAAGGGATAAGATTTGTCAGTTTGCACAAGCGACAGGTACTTAAAATATGCTACGAAACAACATTTCAGTACCATGCAGAAAGAATTTAAAGATTTAGTTGACAATGAAAGAGCAAAAAACTACAACTACCGACAGATGGGCTTCATTGCCCTCCACATCAAGAAGCACTTTGTGCTAAATTTGGAGTCATGGAGCACGCAAAGACATTGGTGGTACGAATAGAAAATTTCTGAAGCTGCTAGCATTATTCCATAGTGATTACAACAGTTTCACTGGAACTGAACGAAGAGTATGGAGATTTCATATATACACTCCCGGAAATTGAAATAAGAACACCGTGAATTCATTGTCCCAGGAAGGGGAAACTTTATTGACACATTCCTGGGGTCAGACACATCACATGATTACACTGACAGAACCACAGGCACATAGACACAGGCAACAGAGCATGCACAATGTCGGCACTAGTACAGTGTATATCCACCTTTCGCAGCAATGCAGGCTGCTATTCTCCCATGGAGACGATCGTAGAGATGCTGGATGTAGTCCTGTGGAACGGCTTGCCATGCCATTTCCACCTGGCGCCTCAGTTGGACCAGCGTTCGTGCTGGACGTGCAGACCGCGTGAGACGACGCTTCATCCAGTCCCAAACATGCTCAATGGGGGACAGATCCGGAGATCTTGCTGGCCAGGGTAGTTGACTTACACCTTCTAGAGCACGTTGGGTGGCACGGGATACATGCGGACGTGCATTGTCCTGTTGGAACAGCAAGTTCCCTTGCCGGTCTAGGAATGGTAGAACGATGGGTTCGATGACGGTTTGGATGTACCGTGCACTATTCAGTGTCCCCTCGACGATCACCAGTGGTGTACGGCCAGTGTAGGGGATCGCTCCCCACACCATGATGCCGGGTGTTGGCCCTGTGTGTCTCGGTCGTATGCAGTCCTGATTGTGGCGCTCACCTGCACGGCGCCAAACACGCATACGACCATCATTGGCACCAAGGCAGAAGCGACTCTCATCGCTGAAGACGACACGTCTCCATTCGTCCCTCCATTCACGCCTGTCGCGACACCACTGGAGGCGGGCTGCACGATGTTGGGGCGTGAGCGGAAGACGGCCTAACGGTGTGCGGGACCGTAGCCCAGCTTCATGGAGACGGTTGCGAATGGTCCTCGCCGATACCCCAGGAGCAACAGTGTCCCTAATTTGCTGGGAAGTGGCGGTGCGGTCCCCTACGGCACTGCGTAGGATCCTACGGTCTTGGCGTGCATCCGTGCGTCGCTGCGGTCCGGTCCCAGGTCGACGGGCACGTGCACCTTCCGCCGACCACTGGCGACAACATCGATGTACTGTGGAGACCTCACGCCCCACGTGTTGAGCAATTCGGCGGTACGTCCACCCGGCCTTCCGCATGCCCACTATACGCCCTCGCTCAAAGTCCGTCAACTGCACATACGGTTCACGTCCACGCTGTCGCGGCATGCTACCAGTGTTAAAGACTGCGATGGAGCTCCGTATGCCACGGCAAACTGGCTGACACTGACGGCGGCAGTGCACAAATGCTGCGCAGCTAGCGCCATTCGACGGCCAACACCGCGGTTCCTGGTGTGTCCGCTGTGCCGTGCGTGTGATCATTGCTTGTACAGCCCTCTCGCAGTGTCCGGAGCAAGTATGGTGGGTCTGACACACCGGTGTCAATGTGTTCTTTTTTCCATTTCCAGGAGTGTAAATGCAAAGTACGTTGGTTAACTCAAGGGCATGCCTGGTACCATTTTTCGATTTAAAACTCATCGTTGTTGAATTTATGAGGGAAAAAAGAGTGCAGGAACGAAAATTAGAAAATCTAGAATGGATTGCAGACTTCACTTTTAAGTGAACTTGACTGCACACTGCAGCCAGTCAGACATTGCAAGGTAACTTCTTTCTGATTTGATGGAGATGGATTTAATAAGAAAATCGCTTTGTACAAAGGACTCATTCTGACAAAGGTACTCCAGTTTTCTAAGCTCACTGGATCTGAAGAATTCTTGGTAGCCTTGAAAGAATTACAGGGATGGTTTTTTAAAGGTTTTGAGGACACCGTCAATCTTGCAACTGTTTTCAAGCTGGTTTCGAGACCGTTTGCCGATTCCGTTGAAAGTACCGCTGTACATGTACAAATGTAGCTGACTGACCTGCAAGGTAATTCCAGTATCAATGACAAATCTTTTTACTTTAAAATTTCCAGGATGTCTACATTGCTTTCCACAGGTATTATCTCCATAATAAGCTTGCAAATGCTACAATATTTTGATCGACTTATATGTGTGAAAGACCTTTTTTTCGAATATGAAACTAAGTAAGTCACGATTACATGGCAACTTGAGTGCAAATCTCTGTGAAATTTTCTGCGTCTGCCCATATGCCGACTGTTTGAACCAACTAAATATTGTATTATGTTTTCAAGGCGTCAAAAACAATTAAATAATATTGGAAATTTGTTTTGTTTGTGATGTACACTACTGTCCATTCAAATTGCTACGCAAAGAAGAAATGCAAATGATAAATAGGTATTCATTGGACAAATATATTGTACTAGAACTGACATGTGATTACATTTTCACACAATTTGGGTGCATAGATCCTGAGAAATCAGTACCCAGAACAACCAGCTCTGGCCGTAATAATGGCCTTGATACGCCTAGGCATTGAGTCAAACAGAGCTTGGATGGCGTGTACAGGTACAGCTGCCCACGCAGCTTCAACACGATACCACAGTTCATCAAGAGTAGTGACTGGCGTACTGTGACGAGCCAGTTGCTCGGCCACCATTGACCAGACGTTTTCAATTGGTGAGAGATCTGGAGAACGTGCTGGCCAGGGCAGCAGTCGAACATTTTTTGTATCCAGGACCTGCAACATGCGGTCGTGCATTATCCTGCTGAAATGTAGGGTTTCGCAGGGATCGAATGAAGGGTAGAGCCACGGGTCGTAACACATCTGAAATGTAACGTCCACTGTTCAAAGTGCCGTAAATACGAACAAGGGTTGACCAAGACATGTAACCAATGGCACCCCATACCATCACGCCGGGTGATACCCCAGTATGGCGATGACGAATACACGCTTTCAATGTGCGTTCACCGCGATGTCGCCAAACACGGATGCGACCATCATGATGCTGTAAACAGAACCTGGACTCATTCGAGAAAATGACGTTTTGCCATTCGTGTACCCAGGTTCATCGTTGAGTATACAATCGCAGGCGCTCCTGTCTGTGATGCAGTGTCAAGGGTAACCGCAGCCATGGTCTCCGAGCTGGTAGTGTATGCTGCTGCAAACGTCGTCGAACTGTTCGTGCAGATGGTTGTTGTCTTGCAAACGGCACCATCTATTGACTCAGGGATCGAGACGTGGCTGCACGATCCGTTACAGCCATGCGGATAAGATGCCTGTCATCTCGACTGCTAGTGATACGAGGCCGTTGGGATCCAGCACAGCGTTCCGTATTACCCTCCTAAACCCACCAATTCCATATTCTGCTAACAGTCATTGGATTTCGACCAACGCGAGCAGCAATGACGCGATACGATAAACCGCAATCGCGATAGGCTACAATCCGACCTTTATCAAAGTCGGAAACGTGATGGTACGCATTTCTCCTCTTTACACGAGACACCACAAGAACGTTTCACCAGGCAACGCCGGTCAACTGCTGTTTGTGTATGAGAAATCGGTTGGAAACTTTCCTCGTGTCAGCACGTTGTATGTGTTACCACAGGCGCCAACCTTGTGTGAATGCTCTGAAAAGCTACTCATTTGCATATCACAGCATCTTCTTCCTGTTGGTTAAATTTCGCATCTGCAGCACGTCATCTCCGTGGTGTAGCAGTTTTAATGGCCAGTAGTGTCTGTTGTTGACGCGTGTGAAATATAAAACAACTGCCATTTAAATACGGCACGTCCTCAGACTTCCCTTTTTGCCCCCTTCTCACGTTCAGACAGTGTGGCGTGGCGGTGAGGGAAACGTGCCAGCCAGGCACTCAGGCCCGGGCGTGGCCCACGAGCCAAAATCTTGGCCGCCCCTGATGTACAGGCTGTAACAGATGTAACGTAAATGGCGTCAACCGACATCTCAAAACACGCCAAATTGTTGTTGTAGGCGGATGTAACACCTAACTGGCATGGAGAGTTGATATTGGAGTACTACGTTGGAAAGCGGTGTGAATGCGTACGACATTTTTGTCCGGAACATGGGGACGACCACCACTCTTTCCTTTATATACACAGTCCATTTCTTTATGAAACAGTACAGATGCCTGAAAACATGCAAATGAATTCCACCTACAAATCAATCTGATTCTACCCACAGCGCTTTCTTCACTTCAACTTGAAGCCATATTGCAATGCATTTCATTGTAAGATATTAAATAACGTATCAGTGTGTACAAAAGTTCACTTCATGAATGTAGTAGAGGGCAAGTAATTTAGTATGCACGTGTCGTACAATTCAGACTGCTCCCTCAGTGCTACAATTCATGTTTTATTATTTATTATAAATTTTAGTAAAAGATATATAGAAATGAAATAATTTATAACAAATGACGATGAAAAAACAACTGATATTAACCACGAAAACCACAACGAAACGAAATACGGAGATATGTGGATGGCCGTGTATCGAGAGGAAATGAACTTGAGGGTCACGTGATCAACAACCGACACATGACATCATCCGGCAATACTCTTTTCCCGAGAAACCATGACAGTGACATGACGTGATGTGGCAGAACGAGACAGCCAGTATGGATGCCACCATTTGAAATACATTGCAGAATGTTTTGACGGGATGGAATGGGACGGGACGTGACATGATGTGACGGCCAGTGTGAATTGGCCTAACATGTACATTCTTTTTCAAACACCCTGTATATTGTAATTCTTCAGGCTTTCCCGGCGAGATCTTGATATATGGAATAATCGGGTCTACTGCCGGATGTTTGTGTCGCTCTGGCACAATATATACGAGTAATGTATATTACTGCAAAGAATTACGAGGTCAGTTTTCTGAACGCTTTGAGGGACACTGTCGGTCTTACAGTTGTGTTCGAGTTGTTTTTGAGACTGTTTGCTGCTTCAATTAAAAGCCCCCATGTGCATGTGCAGATTTAATTGATTGATATGCAATGTAATTCCCGTTTTAAGCAAAAATGCTTTTACGTTGAAACAGTCCTGGACGTCTACATTATTTTCCTCAGGTTGAATGTCTACGACCCCATAACGAGGTTGCAAAAGTACTACAATATTTCCATCAACGTATGTGCGTGAAGGACCTTTTTTCGATTATGAAACTAAATAGGTCATGATGAAGTGGCAACTTGAGTGCGATAATCTGTGGAATTATCTGCGCCTGTTCGTATGCAGATGGTCTGGACCAGATAAAAACTATACTATGTCCGTGTGCCAAAAATAATTAAATAATTGTTTGTGTTGTTTGTCATCTATGTTGTTGAGAAATGTGGAATATAAAACTAATTCGTATGCAGTGCGACTGCATAGGCATTTAAATGTGGCGCGGTCGCAGTTTCCCACTCCTGACACTCAGTGTGTCTTGGCAATGGGGGAGACGTCTAGCCAAGCTGAGCGCTATGGTACTTATGCAGGGCACGGCTTGCAAGCCGAATTCTTTTGCCCCCTTGATCTACTGCATATTCGTTGTTCACTGCTCTGTTTTTTTAACGATATCTAATAGTTATTTCTTCAACGCGACATCTTCTAAGGCGATATTTCTACATTTTAGTCATTCTTATATATCTTGCTTGTTTTAATCCCCATTAGGAACTCTACAAGAACGATATGACGCGTTATCAAGAACAATAATTGCGTTTTCCTAAAGCTGAAGAGGAACATCTTGAAACCATTTCGCGAACATATCGGCGCACACCTGCTTATGGTAAACTTCGTTCTCCTTGGATTCGATAGTCCACAAACAGTCCTTGACAAACCTGATTTCCTCGTAGTGTGTGTGATAATCAGGCGTTTTTCCTTACCCAGAGGGTCTTTGTTTCCAGTGGATAATATGGCCATAAACGCTTGTTGTGAGGAATTTATGCCATTACTGACCCAGGCGTTACTTCAGGTATAGTTTGTGGATATTGTCACTCGAGGGACAATAGCATCACATGGATATTTCCAGTCTGTGAACATCTACATCTACATAACTACTCTGCAATTCACATTTAAGTGCTTGGCAAAGGGTTCATCGAACCACAATCATACTATCTCTCTACAATTCCACTCCCGAACAGCGCGCGGGAAAAACGAACACCTAAACCTTTCTGTTCGAGCTCTGATTTCTCTTATTTTATTTTGATGATCATTCCTACCTATGTAGGTTGGGCTCAACTAAATATTTTCGCATTCGGAAGAGAAAGTTGGTGACTGAAATTTCGTAAATAGATCTCGCCGCGACGAAAAACGTCTTTGCTGTAATGGCTTCCACCCCAATTCGCGTATCATATCTGCCACACTCTCTCCCCTATTACGTGATAATACAAAACGAGCTGCCCTTTTTTGCACCCTTTCGATGTTCTCCGTCAATCCCACCTGGTAAGGATCCCACACCGCGCAGCAGTATTCTAACAGAGGACAAACGAGTGTAGTGCAAGCTGTCTTTTTAGTGGACTTGTTGCATCTTCTAAGTGTCCTGCCAATGAAACGCAACCTTTGGCTCGCCTTCCCCACAATATTATCTGTGTGGTCGTTCCAACTGAAGTTGTTCGTAATTTTAACACCCAGGTACTTAGTTGAATTGACAGCCTTGAGAATTGTACTATTTATTGAGTAATCGAATTCCAACGGATTTCTTTTGGAACTCATGTGGATAACCTCACACTTTTCGTTATTTAGTGTCAACTGCCACCTGCCACACCATGCAGCAATCTTTTCTAAATCGCTTTGCAACTGATACTGGTCTTCGGATGACCTTACTAGTCGGTAAATTACAGCATCATCTGCGAACAACCTAAGAGAACTGCTCAGATTGTCACCCAGGTCATTTATATAGATCAGGAATAGCAGAGGTCCCAGGACGCTTCCCTGGGGAACACCTGATATCACTCCAGTTTTACTCGATGACTTGCCATCTATTACCACGAACTGCGACCTTCTCGACAGGAAATCACGAATCCAGACGCACAACTGAGACAATACCCCATAGGCCTGCAGCTTGATTAGAAGTCGCTTGTGAAGAACGGTGTCAAAAGGTTTCCGGAAATCTAGAAATACGGAATCAACTTGAGATCCCCTGTCGATAGCGGCCATTACTTCGTGCGAATAAAGAGCTAGCTGTGTTGCACAAGAACGATGTTTTCTGAAACCATGCTGATTACGTATCAATAGATCGTTCCCTTCGAGGTGATTCATAATGTTTGAGTACAGTATATGCTCCAAAACCCTACTGCAAACCGACGTCAATGATATAGGCCTGTAGTTAGATGGATTACTCCTACTACCCTTCTTAAACATTGGTGCGACCTGCGCAATTTTCCAATCTGTAGGTATAGATCTATCGGTGAGCGAGCGGTTGTATATGATTGCTAAGTAGGGAGCTACTGTATGAGCGTAATCTGAAAGGAACCTAATCGGTATACAATCTGGACCTGAAGACTTGCCCGTATCAAGCGATTTGAGTTGCTTCGCAACCCCTAAGGTATCTACTTCTAAGAAACTCATGCTAGCAGCTGTTCGTGTTTCAAATTCTGGAATATTCCATTCGTCTTCCCTGGTGAAGGGATTTCGGAAAACTGCGTTCAATAACTCCGCTTTAGCGGCACAGTCGTCGGTAACAGTACGATCGGCACTGCGCAGCGAAGGTATTGACTGCGTCTTGCCGCTTGTGTACTTTACATACGACCAGAATTTCTTCGGATTTTCTACCAAATTTCGAGACAATGTATCGTTGTGGAACCTATTAAAGGCATCTCGCATTGAAGTCCGTGCCAAATTTCGCGCGTCTGTAAATTTTAGCCAATCTTCAGGATTTCGCGTCCTAGAGATGGGTTCATTATATTTTATAACTCAGAAATATTCATGGAGAAACTAAACTGTTTTGTGAATCCAAAAACCCTCAGTATTACATAGACTATCCTCTGCATTTCGACGACATGCAGATGCAGTATGGAGGGTCATATGGTCAGCACACCGCTCCCCTGGTTGTTTTGCAGGCTTTCCAGACTATGGAGCTGCTACTAGTCAGGCAAGCAGCTCCTCAACTGGCGTCACGAGGCTGAGTGCACCCCATACCATTTGCCCCACCAAGGAAATATCATTGAACCTGTTATAATCCGTGGTCTAGGCACCATCCAATGGGAGGTATGGGAGGAAATACATGGGGTGCATTCCAGTGAGTGGAGATGGAGATACCGACAGAAGGAAGTGAGATGTATGTCAACCTTGCTGCCCACCCATCGGCAGGTGTCAGGAAGGAGACATTCCTTGTTTGCAAAGAGGTTGGGGAATTGGCGAATGGCGATTGCATAAGAAACCAGGAGTTGGCTCCATCGTATTTGTAGAGGAGGAATCCCCAGTTCTGTGAGGAGACTGTCAACAGGACTAGTGTGAAACGCACCAATAGCCAGATGCACCCCACAGTGGTGAACATGGTCAAGCAGTTGCAAAGTGGAAGGAGCTGCTGAGCCATAAACCAGAGAACCATAATCTAGTCTGGACAAGACTAGAGCAAGGTAAAGATGGAGAAGAATGGTACGGTCTGTACCCCAAGATGTGTGGGCCATGAGGTGGAAAGCATTAAGCTTCCGCATGCATGTAGTCTTTATGTGGCGAAGCCATGTCAGCTTTTTAGCAGAAATAAGGCCCAAGAATCGGGACTGTGCTACAACATCGAGGAGCTGTTCACCTAAATAAAATTCTGGATCAAGGTGTACTGTGGGTCAACGACAAAAACGCATAATCCGCGTTTTGGAAGGAGAAAACTGGAAGCCATGGGAGGTGGGCCACACAGAGGCCCATCCGATGGCGCCTTGGATTCGGCGCTCAGCGGATGCTACCGAGTGGAAGCTGCACAAGATGCAAAAATCGTCGACGTACAACGCCAGGGTAACCAGAGGCCCAGCAGAGGTTGCAAGCCCATTGATGGCTATGAGGAAGAGTGTGACAGCATAGAGCCCTGTGGGATACCGTTCCCCTGAATCCAAGGGGTGCTGAGTGAAGTGCCAACTCGTAACTGGAAAAGCCTGTGAAGTAAAAACTCGCAGATAAAAATCAGAAGGGGACCACGAAAGCCCCAATCATGGAAGGTAACTAAAATGTGATGGCGTCAAGCCGTGTTATATGCCTTATGTAAGTCAAAGAAGATTGCAGCAATTAGTAAAAGCCTGTCAAATGGCTATTTCCAATCTGTGTAAATGGTCAGTTGGAGTAAATGGTCAGTTGGATATCGTCCTGCCCAGAAGCCACACTGGTACGGGGACAAAAGACCCCAAGATTTGAGTACCCAACATAATCTGGACCTAACCATCCTCTCGAGCAGTTTACAAAGTGCATTTGTCAGGGTAATTGTGGGTAGCTGTTGAGAGACGTTGGGTTCTTCCCAGGCTAAAGAACGGGGTACCTATACTGTCTCGCCAGTGTTACGGAAAATCACCCATGAGCAAAATTCCGTTGAAGACCATGAGGAGATGTTGCCTCTGGGAAAAGTCCAAGTGTTGGATCATCTGGTTGTGCATGGAATCCAGGCCTGGGGCCATGACTCGTGAAGAGGTAACAGCCTGCAAGAATTCCCATTCCCATTCAGTGAAGGGTTCATCACAGTGGTCAGCGTGGAGCGGGATGAAACAGAGGAGTGCCTGTTCAAATTTGCATTTCTGCTGGAGAAAGGTAGCAAGATAGGAAGAGGATGTGTATGCCATCACAAAGTGTGTCATGAGGTGTTCTGCAAGGACCAATGGATCAGTGCACAGAGCATCTTGAAGGTTAAGACCTTGGGCAGTTGACTGTTGTTGGCGGGCCAGAAGGCTACAAAGCTTGGACCAAACCTGCGATGAAGAGGCAGGGAGGAAACATAGCACTCCCAGCATTCCTTTTCACTCTGCATAATGAGGCAACGAGCCATAGCATGAAGACACTTAGAAGGTTGGTCTTTGAAGGGTGTCATTTAAATCGCTGCAGCACCCGTCGGCAGTCCTGGACAGCGAGTATGATATCCTTGGTGCACCACCGTACCGATCAATAATGAGGGGGCCTGTGGATAGGGGGTGCCAGCAGTATGAAGAATAGTGGCAGAGACAGCTTGCACGACTGCATCAATGGAATTCGAGATGGAGGTGTCAAAGTGCAGAACAGATACATGGAAAAGCCAATTGGCCCTGCAGAATGCCCAACATGGGGACCTGTCTACCAGGCAGCAGTAGGGGAATGATAGAATCACTGGAAAGTGGTCACTGTCACAAAGATCATCATCGGATGACCAATGTAGGGAAGCCATGAGAGCAGGGAAGGAGATCATGAGATCAATAGCAGTCAAGGTGCCATTAGAGGCACTGAAGTGAGTAGGGGAACCATCATGAGGAGACACACATCGAGGTCTATAATAAGTTAGTCAATTAGGAGACCTCTACCTGTTGAAGTGGCACACCCCCACAGTGGGTGGTGGGCATTGAAGTCCCCAAGGAGGAGAAATGGGGCAAGGAGTTGCTGGATTTAGGTAGTAGACATTGAAAATGATGATTGCCAGTGCACTCTAAACTACTATTGCTTGCAGGTTGATATGGAGGGGGATCCAGTCACTAATGTCATGGGAGAAAACCAAAGTGCAGACCCCTCCAGATGCTACCCCATGGCTGGCATGGTTCTGACAGAATGCCTGATAACCCCAAAATGTTGGAGAGTGGCCAAGACAGTACGCAGAATAGGAAGGACAATATGTTGTATTTGTGGTAGGTGACAACAGTATCTGTAGCAATTCCACTGGATGATTATGTGGCGAGAGTCCAGGTTAGACATAAAGAAGCTGAGAGGAGGTCATGTCACTCAGTCAGTGGTTGTCACCGTCAAGGATGGGGTGACATCCATAAATAATATGTCAGACTCAGGTTTCAAGGGGGGAGATGGCACCTCCGGAGCCACTGGTGGGGGGGGGGGAGGGGAGGGGCCTTTCTTGGCACCTATGTTTCTTCTTCTTCTCTGCACAGAGGGAGGACAGGCATCTGCAAGATCTGGAACCAAAAGATAGCGGGCAACCTTGGGGCTAACAGATGGTGCATCTCATGGCCAAGTGGTGGTAGGAGTCTTCCAGCATTAGAGACGACAGGGATAGGGGTCCCAGGAGGAAGCCCAATCACCAGCAGGTGTCAAAGAACGGGGGCACTTTTTCTGCTGGGGAGGGGTAGCGGCTCCCAGACGCTACCTCGTGGGAACTTCAGTGGAGGTGGAGGGAAGAGGGGGACGAGGCTGGGGGTAAGGAAGAGGTAGGAAGGGGAAAGGATGTAACAGAGGCAACAGTGGAAGATAGTGACACTTGGTGGGATCTCTCATAATTTTGGCGAGCCTCAGCATAACACAGGTGATCCAGGAACTTGCACTCTTGGAACTTTCTTTATCTCTCGTAAGCTGGGCAATCCGGTAAGCTAGGGGAGTAGTGATCATGCAGTTGACACTTGCAGGGGCTTCCCTCATGGAGTGGGTGTCCACAGTCACCACACAGAGGGTTCTTTGTACAGCAGGAAGACATATGCGCAAAACGCAGGCACCAAAAGCACCTCATAGGTGGTGGGATGTACAGCTTCACGTCACCACTGTAGAACATAACCTTGACCTTCTCTGGAAAGGTATCCCCCTTGAAAGCCAGAATGAAGGCGCCGGTATCTGCACACCCCATCGCTCCAGATTAGCCTGGAGTTCCTCATCAGTTTTCAGGATGAGGTCCCTATGAAAAATCACTCCCTGGACCATATTCAGAGATTTGTGAGGAGTAATAGGCACTGGGTTATTGCCAAGACGATACAGGCATGAAGAGCTGCAGATTTGGTGGCAGAAGAGGCTATCATCAACAGGGAGCCCGGTGGCATCTTACTAAGAGACTCCACTTCGCCAAACTTGTCCTCAGTGTTCTCCTCAAAAACAATGGCTTTGTGGCGGTGAATGAGTCCCCATCCGTCCTAGTACAGATGAGGTAGTGGGGAAAGTGGATGCTCCAAGAAGGCAAGCAACCAGTCCTTGGCATACATGAGGAGGAAACAGCTCAGGTATCAGTAGTGTGATCCCTGTGTGCTCAGGGGGCTCAGCCAGATGGCTACATGGGCACCACACGGACTGGCTACATGTGCTGGTGACCTAGCAGGGTGGAAGGGGGCTGCAGTGGGGAAGGGAGAGGGGAAGGAACGATGGAGAGAAATCCACACTATAAACGCTAGGGAGGGAGTTGTTCCCCAAATGGTTCAAACTAAAAACAGAAAATTTAGAAGTAGAGATCAGACTTCAAGCTAGGACATAAATGCCAAAAAGGATGAAAGAACAGGCAGAATGAACAAAATTGCAAGCAATACAGGGAACCAGGTGGATAGCCAAGTCGATATAAATCAGAACACCGAGAGAGGGGAAGGAGGGAGCAACAGGCAAGGAGCAAGGATAGGGAGGGAGGGCAGGGTGAAGGAAATGCAGCCAGGTAAGGAAAAATTGTCTGCAATAGCTAGGGGTCCCGTGTGCGCCACGCACAAACTCACGAAAGAACCATGATCTCCCTGGGGGGAATGGGCCAATGGTGAATGTAGCTGTGAAATCACATCATACGGTGATACGTTCACCATACAGAGGAACTTAATGCACAGTGACTGGAGGTGAAGATCCCCACACTCGGCAGTTCTACGTGTTCAACTCACCCATCACAGAAAAATGAGCTTCATCTGTCCATAGGATGGTCCAGGGCCAGCCCTCATCAAATTCAATCCTTGCGAGAAAATGGAGAGCGAAACCAGCACGTCGTTGTGTGTCCTGTGGTGCAAGCTGCTGTACAGTATGGATCTTGTACAGAATACAATGTGAGAATGGTTTGAAGTACCTTCCATACAGTGGACCACGAGATGTTCAACTGTCATGACACAGCACACGCACTGTCTGATGATCGGGAACTGTGCACAGCACTGTCTGCCACAGCAACAGCGATTGCATCAACCACCTGTCATACAACCGGTCGTCGGCCTCTACCCGGAGCAATGCCCAGTTCTCCAGTTGATTCGAACTACTTCTCATGCTCTGCACAGCAAGTGGAGAAAGAGGACCCTTCTGTAATTATTTCAGCCATCGATATTCTTAAAGTGAAGCTGTAGCAGTACTGTTGTTTTGATAATAGAGCTTCACCAATAATTTCCTCCTCGTCCTTTTGTCCAAGCTCATGTTGACACACCAACTGCCACTGATCTGGTATGTGAGACCATGATTCACGATGACTGATCATGGCAGAACCTGGTGGCCATAGATGGAACTGGATGGTGGCGCTGTGACGCATGGAAATCATACATCCCATACTCTGCACATTAATGCTACCAAGTTAGGTACTCATACAGTATTTTTTCCCGTGTTAAATAAGGAAAGTTAAATTATAACCACCCGGTATAATGTCGCAGCATTTCAGTCAATGTCTTACAAGTTTTCTCTGCTACACTGTATGTCTGTGGATGGTAACTAGTAGTTTGTACCTCCTCATTTCTCAATAGTCTGCACATATGCCTAATCATGTCACTTGTGAAATTACTGCCCATACCATTCAGCCCCCTGCATTTGGTTGGGACATTAATTTTAGTCTTAGCTTGCGTAATCTTGCTTTTCTGGCAACTTTCAGATTCACGAATAAACTTCTCGACTTACACAAACTTCTCAATGTCTGTCTTCATCCCTGGCCAGCTACAATGTTGTTTTACTCGTTCATCAGACACATGTGCATTTGCTTCAGAGTTGATAATTTTTATTCAGGACTCAGTTATGTGACTTCTATTTCCTCTTGCAGCATTTTTGATGGTTCTGCTTGTGTTTGGTGATCCTCGTCATCCTTTATCGTTATCATCTGTTCTGCCTGCACACCCTTGGCAACCGCCTCAGCTGTGCAGCCTGCAACCACAGTGTAATCTTCCTCACATGCTGTGCTTCCTCTTGTGCTGGGTGTTAGATCGTTCGTTACCTGACGCGCACCCTTAGTGTGCGGTAATGCGTCGGTAGCCTTATTGTGTCTGCTTTCTTTATACAGGATCTGGTAGTCTTATTCCTCCAGGCCTAAGGTGAACTTCATTAGACGGGAAGATGGATCTGAAATACTGTGTAGCTACGTGGGTGTGTGGGGCGGTGGGTGGAATATATGTTGTTATTTAAATGTAGAGTGTAGTGTAGAAAAGATGCATTTCCCGGCCGATTAGCACCATATGTGGTACGGCGGGTGGAATTATTGAGAATATAAATGTTTTGTTTGTTTTTCCCGGCCGATTAGCCATATGTGGAATTAATTGTTGTTATTTAAATGTTCCTATTATTTATTTAATGCTGCTGTTTGCCGTTCTTAACACTGGCTCTCTAACTACAATATTGGCAACCAGAAAGTGATTAGCAAAACGTGAAGCCTGTAATTAGAATCCCTAGTGCCCACTTCATCTGAGAAATACATTTATAGCTACAGCTTATAGCTCTGAGGAATTAGGAGATTGTCTGGGATTCATAATCAAAAATGATTCTCTCTAAAATGTTCACTATATTCTGAAATTCACAGACCAAAAGGAACCACACAATCCAACTAACAGAGCAGTTTACAGTCTAATGCGCTGATACAACTATAACTGTTCGAATTAAATGTTTAAGTGAATGCTCGCCATAATTTGATGATAATGTTCATCAAACGCCACGCTAAATAATGGTAGAATGTCTGTCCCGCGACGACACGTGAAAATACGACATACGCAAACTGAAGATAGATCATTAAAGTCATCCTAGAATTAACACTTCACTCGAAAATGATTTCATGGTTATGCATATCCCGAGTAACTTATTATGGCATCCGAGGCTGTTTATTGCAATGATACCAACGCGACGCGACTCCCGGCACAGGTGGGGTGCTATTCAGCCTCTGGAGAGAACTGGGGCCTTTTTTTCTCGCTCAGCGTTCTTATATATAAAGCCGCGGTGCGGACGGCTAAGGGAACGCCTGATCAAACTTGCTCTCCCGACTAGCCGCTGGGCTAGTAATGCACCACTTTAAGTTATTGAATAAATCATCGCTTCCTGTGCTGATGGTCGATTAAGCTCTCAATTTAAATGTGCATTCAGCACACGGGTAAGTAATCATAATAAAAGTCTGATGTGCCTAAGTCAAATATTTTGGGCTAAAGAATTAATTTAATTACACTACACGCAGTAGACGAGCTCTGAACTTGCCCTTTGGAGATACGCTATCGCTATAGTTTTATAGTTATTCAATTGAAACTTCTCACATCTTTATGATTATAGCGGATCTCCCTTCTACTTAAATTACAACATCCTAGCCTTATTTATTCGCCTGCTTAATCTATTTTGCTTCCTTAATTTCTAAGACAAAAACCAGAAAATCATGAATTTCAACTAAAATTTTATTTTATGAGATCCAGAATACTGTTTCTACTAAATTATTATGAAAAAGGAATCCAAATGTAAATTTTTAAGTTTCTAGCTCTTTTCTGTTGCGCCAATGATTTTTACAGAAAAACGTCCAAATTACGAAACTGGTTAAAGTTATTGAACTGATATTCAACACATATTGATTTAGTATTACTCCTGACATGCTAGAAACGTTTCAGGTTATTTACTTGATTTTTAAAGTATTGCGCAACATTTATGACGTCAGAGCTAATTACAGCGGACTGGCTGGCACACAATGGAAAGACTGATGTGAATTTTATACGGCGTGAGTAGGCTGCTTCCCTACAGGTGGCTTATGATCTGTCAGTATTTTGAAGTGCCTACCATACAAATAAGGTCTGGCAGAAGTAAAGCTGTGAGGACAGAGCGTGAGTCGTGCTTGAGTAGCTCAGTTGGTAGAGCACTTGCCACCGAAAGGCAGAGGTCCCGAGTTCGAGTCTCAGTCCGGCACACAGTCTTAATCTGCCACGAAGTTTCATATCAGCGCATACTCCGCTGCAGAGTGAAAATCTCATTCAAGGTATGAAATACTTTGCAGCCCACGCACACAATGGCGAGTAGCTCCTGCTGCAGTGTGCTATAGTTTTGTTCTGCCTTGTTGAGAATTCAGCAGTAAATGGTACAGGTAGATCCTTGGTCACTTGTCCCTGACTCAGTACCGAACCAATGGCATACTGGTTCATATCCCTAGGCACTATGAACTCCAACTCAAAGACGGGGTATAACAGTGTCAGTGGACTTATTACTTTCTCTTTTAATTGTTGAAATGCTTTTTCTTCATGAGCCCCCCACACTATATAGAATTCCCTTCGTCAACAATTCATACAAAGGGTCAGTAGTTTTACTGAACATTGTCAGTAGGGAGATATGCGATATGTTGATTTAAAACATGTGTGGATAAAAAAATACCACTTCAAGATCGCAAATTTTCTTTATTGGTTACCGGTTTCGACTCCCAATGAGGTTGGCTGACAGCTGACACACAGACATTTCCTTGTTCCTATTAGAAGTGATACCTTGTTCACATCCACGCATAGGCGATGCAACTATTATTCCTGTCGAACATTTGTACACGTGTGTGGCAGTATGGGACATGTAACAATAATTGAGTAGTGATTAACATTGTTTGTTTACATACCAATCATGATTTTTCGTTTTTTTATTTGAAGGTGACTTGTCAGAGAGCTGAAACTGGTTATCAATAAAGAAAATTTGCGAACTTGACGTAGGATTTTTATCCACATATGTTTTAAATTTTACTGAAGTTGCTCAGAAATTTCATACAGTATACAACAAGACCTAGGTATGTGTTTAGTTGCATTGTCGTTTTATGTTTAGGATAATGCCTGATTGCTTCAACCCTGGAGCGATCTGGCTGAAGGCCATCGGCTGTCAACACGACCCAAGAAGGTGACCTCTTTGCTCAGAAATTCGCACTCGTCTACTTGAAGTTTCAAATTGTTTGTCCCAACCGTTCAAACACTGACTCAAGTCGGGCTTTATGTTCCTTGATTGAAGCTCGTACTACAACCACATCGTCTAGATATATAAACATTTGGTTACCCCATATTCCAGTTAACACACTGATCATTAGCCTTTGAAATGTGGAGGTTTCTCATTACCCCTAACTACGGCCAAGGTCATCCAAACATTACCAGTCTGTACCTTGTTGGTAGTGCAAGAAAAATTAATCTTACATCCTACAAAAGTAATAGGACCACTAAGAAGTTCTTGCTGAGACACTTGGTTAGGAGTAAAACCAAAACTGCTAACAGTCTTGTAAACAGGCATTCTCGAACGACGATATCCTCTTCTCCTCCTGTACGGCATGGCTGTGTGCAACGTGCAGCTGCCTCGAGTCGAATGAGCATGCTGTTGCCTTACGAGTTACACATACAGTCCCATGACGTCATAGAGATAAGAAAAATGGGCGCGGCAGGAAGTAGCGTGCTGATAAACCGCAATGGCGGCACCGGAAACGGAGCAATAGCGCGGATTGCCTTTAGTTAAAAACTCAAGGCGATTTGTGGTCAGAGTCCACATCTGCCCCTGGAAATGTCTTACAATTTAAAACCTGGTTCCTAAATCTCTGCCTTACCATTATGCAACGTATCTGAAACCTTCCAGTGTCTACAGGCTTCTTCCATGTATGCACCTTTCTTTCATGATTCTTAAACCAAGTCTGTGATTAAGGTACACTACGTGCAAAATTCCACCAGGTGGCTTCCTCGTTCATTCCTTAGCCCCATTCTATATTCACCTACTACTTTCCCTTCTCTTACTTTTCCTACTATTGAATTCCAGTCCCCCCATGACTATTAAATTTTCATCTCCCCTCACTATCTGAATGATTTCTTTTATCTCATAATACATTTCTTCAATCTCTTCGTCATCTGTGGAGCTAGTTGGCATAGAAACTTGTACTACTGTGGTAGGCGTGGGCTTTGTGTCTATCTTGGCTACAATAATGCATTCACTATGCTGTTTGTAGTAGCTTACCTACTCCTGCATTACCCCTAATTGATTTTGTATTTATAACCCTGTATTCACCTGACCAAAAGTCTTGTTTATCCTGCCACCGAATGTCACTAATTCCCACTATATCTAACTTTAACCTATCCATTTCAATTTTTAAATTTTCTTACCTACCTGCCTTTAGTTAAAAACTCAAGGCGATCCGCCACGGCCTTGTGGCGCCGTGCGGAACCTCTTTCAAGGTCACCCGCCTCTAAGGCGGAGCACACAGCCGTGAAGAAAGGCTGTTTTCTCGCAATATTTTTCGTCTATCAATACTTGATAATATCCCTTAGGTAGGTACAACATCAGAAAGTATTTAGCTTTACCTAAGCTGTCCCGTACTTCAGCTATGTGGGACTTTGTTGTCTCATTTAATCTTCTGTAGTCTGCTACCACTCTCCACGTCTGTTCTCCACTAGAGTCTACTTTTTTTAGTACCATTATCAACGGAAAAATCCAGGTGCTCATGCTGGGTGATAGTATTCCATCTGCTAGTGTACTATCGACCTCTTTTTGTAGTGCTTCATTCTGTGTGTGCAGGATCCGGTACTACACCCTTCGATTCATATTCACGCATTCTGCCTATTAGCGGGATCTGATATTTCACCAAGGTCGTATGTGTCAGCATATCTCCGGGTAAATGGAAGAGTCATCATAGGTCACGCACGATTCCTCAGTAGACTATTTTTCTTCATGATTCAAATGATCTACTCATATGTTTTCTCGTAACAGGCTCTTTTGCGATTTAACTAAAGTTGTTGGTTCCTCCTGTCAAATCTGATTACACATCTGATTCTGCAAGTAGCAAGTTGCATTTTTTCTTCATGAGTATTTATCAGACTAGAAATGCATGTTACATCTCTCACAGTTACTATCGCATCAGGGATGTATACCCTAGGTCGGATTTCTTGTCTCGGAATAACAGCTTCTGTCCCTCTAACACTATTCAGGCTTACTTTCACAAAAAGTTCTTCTCACTGTCCTATCTGAGTTTCCGTTTCGATGTCTTGTTACAACTGGGATTATAGTCCGTCAGTTTTTTCTTGTTTGTTTCCGGCTCTCGTTCGCGTTCTTGTGTCTGTAAAATTCTTTCTCGCGACTCTTTTTTTGCTTTGCTCCGCTGGTGGCTGCTGGCGAGCCACAGGCTTCTTGCGATAATACTGGTCCCGTATCTACATACCTGCTTGAACTTGCTTGCATTGGTAAACTTTGACGCTTTGCATGTGCTGCTGTTTGTGGCTGAGCTCTCTCTTCCCTGTTTGTCAACCCCTGAATCCTCGTGACCTCGTGAGGAACTGACTTACTGTTTTTCCATTCATGGTTTCTTATTTCGTCTTTTGCTCGCCTTGTACTGGCACTTGTACCTGTCTTCGCTCCCACTTTGGCTACTGTCACAATCTCTTCCGCTTCTCGTAACTCGGCCCACTCTTCCTGTATGTTAAGACATCTGCGTTGATAGTCGAGTGTTACATGGTGCTAATCCAGGAAGTCTCGTCATAAACCGTCAAAGCGTAGATCAGTATCTGCCGCTATGACCCGAAATTCTGTTCCTTGTGGCATGTGCAACATTATCTTAGCTCTCCTTTTGGACTGAATCTCTTCATTCATAAAACTCGGAATCGTGAAAGCCCTTCTAGAGTCCCAGTACTTTCCCTTTTTCACCCCTTTCTCTTTCATCAAGCTCACATGGACTCTGATATCTATTAGTAACTTAACCTTAGAGTTGCACAAGTTTAGACTTTGTAATTGGATGTAATCATACTTGCTTCCGTAGCCCACAGTATGTATAATTCCAGACGCAGCCGCGCGGAGTGGTCGCACACTTAGAGGCGCCATGTCGCGGATTGCGCGGCCTCTCCCGCCGGAAGTTCGAGTCCTCCCTCGGGTATGGGTGTGTGTGTTGGTCTTAGCATAAGTTAGATTAAGTTAGTTTAAGTAGTGCGTAAGTCTAGGAACCGATGACCTCAGCAGTTTGGTCCCTTAGGAATTCACATACATTTGAACATAATTCCAGACTCAGCATAATGCGACTGCTTCATTACGTTCTCTGTTCATTTTCCTGTGTGTTCTTCTTATGGATGCTGACTCATCTGCTCTCCATGCAGTCTCTGGCATAGTGCCCTAGACGATGACAGGTAAAACATGTCCCAAATTTAGTTCTATACAAGATGGCGGGAGCATGGAGGGTGGGGGGGGCGGGAGGTGTATATCCTGTCAGGTTGCCTGAAGAGGGCATCGTGATCTAGAGCCATTCCCTCTAAACTGCTAAAGGTCGATCTCCATTATAGGCAACTTGTTTGACACTTGGCTTGTTGGAGGAACTTGAGCTTGTTTAACCTTTTGTACCTGATACCTCAACTTGCAGTCTCATGCTACATGACTGTCCCTTCCACAACTGATCTATTTATCGTCCGTGTTTCACTTCCATACATGGCTACACTCCAAACAAATACTTTCAGAAAAGGCTTCCTGACAATTAAATCTATCCTCGATGTTCTCTTCTTCAGAAATGATTTCCTTGTCATTGCCAGTCTACATTTTATATCCTCTCTATTTCGACCATCATTCAGTTATTTTGCTCCTCAAATAGCAAAACTCATCTACTACTTTAAGTGTCTCATTTCCTAATCTAATTCCCTCAGCGTCATCTGATTTAATTTGACTACATTCCATTATCCTCGTTTTGCATTTGTTGATGTTCATCTTGCATCCTCCTTTCAAGACACTGTCCATTCCATTAAGCCGCTCTTCCAAGTCCTTTGCTGTCTCTGACAGAATTACAATGTCATCAGAAACCTCAGAGTTTTTATTTCTTCTCCGTGGATTTTAATTCCTACTCCAAATTTTTCTTTTGTTTTCTTTACTGCTTGCTCAATATACAGATTGAATAACATCGGGGATAGGCTAAAAGCCTGTCTCACTCCCTTCCCAACCACTGCTTCCTTTTCATGCCCCTCAACTCTTTATAACTCCCATCTGGTTTCTGTACAAATTGTTAATAGTCTTTCATTCCCTGCATTTGACCCCTGTCACCTTCATAATTTGAAAGAGAATATTCCAGTCAACATTGTCAAAAGCTTTCTCTAAGTCTAAAAATGCTAGAAACATAGGTTTGCCTTTCCTTAATCTATTTTCTAAGATAAGTCGTAGGGTCAGTATTGCCTCACGTGTTCCAACATTTCTACGGAATCCAAACTGATATTCCCCAATGTCGGCTTCTACCAGTTTTTCCATTTTTCTGTAAAGAATTCGTGTTAGTATTTTACACCCGTCACTTATTAAACTGATAGTTCGATAATTTTCACACCTGTCAACAACTTCCTTCTTTGGGATTGGAATTCTTCTTGAAGTCTGAGGTTATTTCACCTGCCTAATACATATTGCTCACCAGATGGTAGAGTTTTGTCAGGGCTGGCTCACCCAAAGCTATCCATAGTTCTAATGGAATGCTGTCTACTCCCAGGGCCTTGTTTCGACTCAGGTCTTTCAGTTCTCTGTCAAACTCATCATGCAGTATCATATCTCCCATTTCATCTTCATCTATATCCTCATCCATTTCCGTAATATTGTCCTCAAGTACATCACCCTTGTATAGAACCTCTATGTACTCCTTCCATCTTTCTGCTTTCTGTTGTTTGCTTGGAACTAGTTTTCTGTCTGAGTTCTTGATATTCATACAACTGTTTCTCTTTTTTCCAAAGGTCTCTCTAATTTTCCTGTAGGCAGTATCTCTCTTACCCCTGCTGATATATGCCTCTACATTCTTACATTTGTTCTCTAGCCATCCCTGTTTAGCCATTTTGCACTTCCTGTCAGTCTCATTTTTGAGATGTTTGTTTTCCTTTTTGCCTGCTTCATTTACTGTATTTTTATATTTTCTCCTTTCATCAATTAAATTCAATATCTCTTCTGTTACCCAAGGATTTCTATTAGCCCTCTTCTTTTTACCTACTTGATCCTCTGCTGCCTTCACTATTTCATTTCTCAAAGCTACCCATTCTTCTTCTACTGTATTTCTTTCCCCCATTCTTGTCAACCATTCCCTAGTGCTCTGAAACTCTATACAACCACTGGTTCTTTCAGTTTATCTAGGTCCCATCTCCTTAAATTCGTAACTTTTTGCAGTTTCTTCGGTTTTAGTCTACAGTTAATAACCAATAATTTGTGGTCAGAGTCCACATCTGCCCCTGGAAATGTCTTACAATTTAAAACCTGGTTCCTAAATCTCTGCCTTACCATTATGCAACGTATCTGAAACCTTCCAGTGTCTACAGGCTTCTTCCATGTATGCACCTTTCTTTCGTGATTCTTATACCAAGTCTGTGCAAGCATTTCCTTACAATTTGGAGTTAATGCTTATGCTGATATCAGTTTCACGTCTCGATAACATATTTTGAGACACTGTTACAAGGGAAGAGGTGCAGAGTCCTGGACTTTGCATGGAGATACCGATGCTACTCTTCTTAGATAAAACTTACAGTCATAATTGAACCCTGTCCATCTTTTGAATGACGTAAAACCTGATACAGCACTAGCAATTGAAAACTGTTTGATGATTTTCAATTAAATAGTTTTCTAAGAGAGAAGTTGCCATGTCAGGAACAGACAAGACAGTAATCCAAACTCTCGTCAAAAACACCCAGGGCTCTGAGTGGCATATTTCCAATAGGAAAATGGTGTAATTGAAAGCGATCCAACTTGTATATCAGTGTAGCACTCACTGAACACCCAGAACAAAGCTCTTTATTTTACTGTTACCGTGATAATCATTAATTACTATTTTCATGAATTACTGAATATTGATATCGAACTTATATGCACAGCTGTCCTTGTGAATTTGATAACAGAGCCTCACGTGTTGCTATGACCATTTTTATACTCCTCAGGTTGAGTGTAGCATCTTCCGATGTCCAGCCAGTCATAAATATTCTTCTCGTAGTTGAGCGGCATGGAGTCTCAGACTACCTACCAGCCGTATGCTGCATAGCGAGGGCACTTTTCTGAGCCCCACATACCAAGCTCTCATAAGGACACATAATGCACCACCACTGCTTACTGCCTGTTGCTGTAGTGTTGTACACTTCATTTAAAAACTCTTGTTACTGAAACCTTTGCACGCAACTTAGTGAATGACCACAGCAATATTCAAGAAATGTATTCACAATTTTGAATATAGTGAAACTCTACCTGTACAACATACTGATGACAATTAAAATTTGTGTCAGACCAGGACTCAAAAAATCATATCCCACTTTAGATGAGTGATCAGCCTAACTGCCTTGACCATCCGAGCACGCCTCCAGGACTGACTCAAACTTCCACATGTCACCGTATGACTACACCCTGTGCTCACACAAATTCTGTGGTTCCCACCCAGGCAGAGATGTATTTATTACAGTTGTGGCTTTTATTTTAGGTATGAAATATTATATTGCAGTGCCTGTGTTGATTCAGTGTACAATGCAATGTTTTTCATACATACATGCATGTCTCAAGGAACAGTCAATGCTGTAGTCTGCAACTGTATGACACCAAATACATTTCTTGTAAGTCATACAGTAGTAGATCACAGCAGTGCCTGTTCTTTGAGATGTGCATGCATGTCTGAAGGACATTGCATCACACATCAGATCAAGACAGGCACTGCAGTATACTATAGCTCTGCAATATTCTTTACTAATAAGGCTATCCTCAAGTAGTCTCCACAACCTCTTGCCTAATTTATGAAAAGGATTTTGGTTGCAACCTCAAAGCAGCTGTACAAAATCTGTACCCCAGATGGTTTCTACCAGGCTTAGCCAATCCTATTGAATACTCCTGTGGGAAAGATACTGCACTTTTCAAACATAGTTGTTAAATAATTGCCAACTACTACACCATATCTTGGATTACGAATATCCAAGCAAGTTTGATGGAGAGGATGCTGCTGATGCTATTGAAAGTCAGTTTTCTGACACAATAACAGAATTGAGAGATGAGATACAGAACACAAACTACCTTTGGAGGAGATGTGCTATGCACTAGTTTGGTAGCATAAATGATGATACCAATTATTAAGATAAAGTATTTGAGAGAGTTTCTGAAAATACATAATTAGTTGAAATGCCTGGTAGCAACACACAAGAAGCAACATGGAATTTTACCTCAGTTTATGTGGTATGCAAACACAACTTATCTCATACATGTAGACCAAACATACACAGTACCTCCATTCTGTTAATAAATGCAGAAAGTAACAAAAGATCATTCTGAAAATAGTGATGATGAGCTAATGCCTGCCACTGCTGTTCTGGTCACTGAAAATTTATATTGTTTTTATACAATCCATTTGTACTAGCTTAAGGTTGTTGAGCTCCACATTGCTGTTTGATATCTTGTATATTTTTACGCAGAAATAGTGACAGTCCTCCTCTTGCCCCCTGGAGCTTCATCATAATTAGGAATTATTGTATAGTTGTATTGTATTGAGTATTTCTTGCAATCATGTATTGTCTTAACAAGGGTTGGAAGATCTTTTGCAAAGATTTTTCTGTTGTTCACATTTATTTATTGTTGGCTCCACTACTTTCTACTGTTGTCCATTTATAAGCTTAACGGCACTGGAGGAGGAGGAGGAGGAAGAAGAAGAAGAAGAAACGGTGTTGCAGCAGATTATCAGTCAGTTAACAGCTTGTGAACTTCTTATAAAGAAATGGGACCAAAGTAGAATGCTTTGTACTCCATGAGATGTCAAACGTACCTGTCACTACCCAAGAGCACCTGCGAAATATTTCAGATACCATACCACTCCATAGCGCCAAGCAAGCCTACTTAAACACTGGCAGAGCTCTGATAAAGACACTATTTTGTTCCCTCACCCAGGCTGATGCTGATCATTGGAATAGAGCCCTCCAGTGAGCTGTGTCTTTTGCTGCCCAAAACCATAAGACACTTGTTTACCTATATGTTCAGCTTTTGCAGATTGAGGATAACTATCTGGCCACTTCCAGTCAAATGCAGAGTGTAGCTACTGAGCTGGTACAACGAAACTCTACCCAAGGAGAAATAGTCAGCATATACAGAGAATTATCAAACCTGACTGCTACCCTGGAAGTAACCAAAGCATTACAAATCCTGCCACTATACAGTACGCATGCAGCCCACTTACATACCTTGCATTCCATAATTAGGCTGGGATTGCAACAGAGGCTCACCCCCATCCTCTTACCCACAGAGACCTTTTTGCAAACATTAACAAACACTGCCTTTAATTTATCCGCTCCTATGAGGAAGATCTACCCCGTATGGGATCAACTTTGCCATATTAATACACAGCTGCTAGAGTAAAATTTTCATAGTTCCTAGACACACTAAAAGCACAAATCTCATTGCCTGTCACTTGCACAAACTGTGAATTAGACTGTTACTGTCTTCACCCCTTCTCAGTTGCATGGGCAGCTGCCCACAAACACATTCTCTGGCAAACCAAGGACATTTTAATTGTTAATAAAAAGTCCCAGATGAACTCGACAGTGCCACTGGTGGGGATTCTCCCTTATGACCATTTCATGAGTGTACCATGACCATCAGGAATCCAGTAAAACATCAAATCTCCAACATCGCAGTGGTCAGAACAGGACCAACAAAGACTGAAGAGAATCATTCAACATGACAGAAGTGCAATCCTTCTGCAAATTGCTGCAGATTTCAATGTTGGGACATTAACAAGTGTCAGGGTGTGAACCATTCAATGAAAAATCACTAATATAGGCTTTCAGAGCTGAAGGTCCACTCATGTACCCTTGATGACTGCACAACACAAAGCTTTACTCCTCGCCATGGCCCATCAACACCGACATTGGACCGTTGATGACTGGAAACATGTTGCCTGGTCAAACGAGTCTTGTTTCAAATTGTATTGAGCAGACGGACATGTATGGGTATGGAGAAAAACCTCATGAATCCATGGACCCTACATGTCAGCAGGGGACTGTTCAAGCTGGTAGAGACTCTGTTATGGTGTGGGGTGTGTATAGTTAGAGTGATATGGGACACCTGATATGTGTAGAAATGACTCTGACAGGTGACACATACATAAGCATTCTGTCTGATCACTTGCATCCATTCATGTCTATTACACATTTTGACAGACTTGGGCAATTCCATCAGGACAGTACGGCACCCCACATGTCCAGAATTGGTGCAGAGTGTCTCCAGGAACACTCTTCTGAGTTTAAACACTTCTGCTGGCCACCAAACTCCCCAGACATGAACATCATTGAGCACATATGGGATGCCTTGCAACATACTGTTCAGAAGAGATCGCTACACCCTCACACTCTTATGGATTTATGGACAGCCCTGCAAGATTTGTGGTGTCAATTCCCTCCATCACTACTTCAGACATTAGTCGAGTCCATGCCATGTCACAATGCGGCACTTCTGCATGCTCAAGGGGCTCTATACGATATCAGGCAGGTGTACCAGTTTCTTTGGCTCTTCAGTGCATCTGCCCACCTAACATATTCATATTCACATGATGCTAGATTACGTCTTTTTTACTTTACCTGCCTGAAGTCCCCTTAATGTTGCCTCACCCTGACAGCCTGCACATATTTCCAAATAATACCAAAACTCACCTCTTGGAGTCTATAGATGATTTATTAACCTGAGAACAAAGACAAATTACCCTCGACCATGTGACAGCCCATATTAAAGACTCAAACATTAAAGATTACATTAACAGAGCAGTCATTCCTAGTGCTACAGCTATTCCTCTAAAACTGATCATTGTCTGTTTTATTATATGGCTCCTGAATGCTCAAAATCACTGTAGATATTGTAAAATGCATCAAGTAATACCCCTTCCTTCCTAGTTTAAGGTTTAATTATTAACTATTCACTATAGTTAGTTATTTTCCTTGTAATAGAAATACTTGCATTTCTATGCACTATATACTGAAAAGGCACTTTAAATGAATGTGATTGGGCGTAGTAATATGGAACCTTGTTCCGTGCTTGATCAACTCCCAAAGGGATATCGTCTCTACTGAGAGCAGAATTCAGTTGTTAATTTCTAATGTTGTATATCATTTTAATGTAACAATAACACAGACTATTAATTAACTTAGTATTATAGCCATTTGTTACAAACTCCCTAATTGGGATGTGGAAATGGTTAATCTAAACACTTCGTGCCAAATTTAAATGTAAAGCCCACCACCTTATATTGACCCCCCCTCCCTCCCATGAGCCCTCACTGATCCCCTCCCCCCCCCCCAAATCGCCATACTGCCCAGCCAACCTAAGGCATCGTCAATGTTGCTGGTTACTGTCACAGCCTCATAACTGTGCCCAGGCACTGCCAGCTCAGCCACTGTCCGGCTGCTGTCTCCATGCCACCTTCACTGACTCCACCACCCATTGCCGCCCTTGCACTACTTCCACCTTTATCGTGTCACATCAGCATGACAACTCAAAAAGCCACTTTTTCCTCTCTATTTTTGCGAAGCTTTTGGGCTCATTTCACAATGAAATTCTTGTATACGATTTTATAAGAACGGTCAATATTACTATGATTTGTACTACTTGAACCAATTTAAAGAGTTTTGATCAAGCACCCCAGATGGAATAAAAGCACCCTGTCTTCAGGCCACAAATAGCCCATTGGGACCATCAGACCGCCGTGTCATCCTCACCTGAGGATGCAGATAGGAGGAGTGTGTGGTCAGCATACCGCTCTCCCAGTCGTTATGATGGGTTTTCTTTGACCGGAGCCGCTACTAGTCGGTCGAGTAGCTCCTCAATTGGCATCATGAGGCTGAGTGCACCCTGAAAAATGGCAACAGTGCATGGCGGCCGGGATGGTCACCCATCCAAGTGCCGGCCACGCCCGACAGCACTTAACTTCGGTGATCTGACGAGAATCGGTGTATCCACTGCGGCAAGGCCATTGCCCCAAATAGAATAAGCCCTCTAGTAAATGTTGACAACCTGTCAAAAAGAGCCCTTAACCTTTTGTCTCCAATTGATGTTATATTATTGATGTTTCTGCATTTGTTTCACCAGTAAAATAGCTCCTGTGGAAGGGGGACGGGTGTGCATGTTGAGTAGTCAGACTGAGCTGAATATCTAAGTATTGAGGGAAATTTTCAAAATTTTATTACACTATATTTTATGACTTCAGTACTGTATTCTATGATGAGACAGTGACTGAACCTGTGCAGGTGCATACTGGATGTTACCTGATAAACCCCTGCCCATACCTGGTCCACACGCATAGCATTCCCACAGTGGGTGCTGCTGACAGGGGACACTATTCAAAGGTGTTGCTGACAGTAGGACTGCTTGAGGTACCCCTCTGCCAGCCAATAGGAAAGCTGGCAGTCATCATGTGAGGGATGCAGAGCAGGTCAGTGAGAGGCGTTCCAGACACACGGTCGCTCTCTTGCCTACCAGCTCTCCTCCCAGCTGCTCTTTAAAGGCATCATGCCCTCAGTCTGGCCGTGACAGCCTCCTGATGCCATAGTGCATATCATTTGTTGTGACCCTTAATGACATGGCTTGGAGCAATAAACTCCAAATGTGGCATTAAAACTCTCGTTACAAGTTTCAGTTCAAGAAATTCCCTAACACACCCGCATCCCCACACCCTGCCTCCACCCTAAATTGCCTGTCCTGTACACATACATATTATATATAGCCTAAGTAATACCAAGTGTTTTTGAATACACAAAACAGTCTAGTTTCTCCATGATTATTTATGAATTATTAAAGATAATGAACCAACCTCCATGACCAAGGATGTGTACACAGTGGAAATATCCATGTGACACCATTACCAACTGAGTGGTAATATCCACTGCCTCAGACATGTCCTGCATTCAACCATGTCTCATCCAAATAGTACATGAGCCTTCCTTAATTTCTCAGCAATTTAATGGTTTGTAGATAACACTGCCTTCGTAAAATGATGTTGTTCCTGTCTAATAGCATGCTATCATATCCATGCCAAACATATTTAAAATTTATTTCCTTTAATAATTTTTAAAATGCAGTTCTCTGAAAATTGTCCAAATTTTGATCTTCATTCATGGCAGCAAGCCCTTTGCCAATGTTACCCGATGCACCCCTGCCCATACCTGGTTCACACCTTATATTGACAACACACCCCATCCCCCATGAGCTTTATGAGCCATCACTTATGCACCCCCCACATCACCATGCCTGCAAGAGGTGTTCCAACACACAGTCACTCTCTTGCCTACCAGCTCTCCTCTCAGCTAGATGTTTTTGCTAGCTCCTCTTTTAGAGCATCATGCTCTCAGTCTGGCTGGCAGGCAGCTTATGTTCAATGAATGTATGCTATGAGAAATATAATTAGAAATTGTTCCAGACTTTGCATTCTGCATCTCATCAATTTCAATCAGTGTAATCTGCAGTCCACCTTCACTTACAGAAAAATACTGAATTATCACACAAAAATTTTTCTGATGCCCAGTAGATACTAAAAAGTATCTTCCACTGTTTACAGCAGCTATAACCTTGGTTATCCCACATGAAACACTTCCAGCAATCTTCAAATCTGAAAATGTTTATTGTGCAGTTAAACACTGCAGTCATCAGAATGGTAGCTTTGGTGCTGTTTAACAACATACAATGACATGGTTCCTTCTGCTCCAGCTACATTTTTCTGTTCCTCTGCATTTGAAGTTACAAAATATCTAGTCACCTTTAGTGAGCAATATGCTGGTCAAAGATTATTCTTCTGTTTCTCGGAATCAATGTGATGTTTGAGAACTGCAGCACCACTATGAGACACACAGATACAGCACAGTTACATATCTTACATTTCACTAAACAATCATTGTCTGTGTCACTGAAGCAAGAAAATTTGTTCTAAAGCTTTTCTGAAAATTTTGATTTCTGTTTTGGCATCACAATTAGTACAATTAGTACAATTCCAGAAGTGTTAGCATTTCACAAAACTGATGCTGATGCCAGTGTTAATCAAAAGCAAAGAAAATAGGGTACACAACGATTACAGTGGATAATCTATACATGTATCAGAGGAACCAACATATGGAATCTTGATTTCAATTGTTAGTTTATAAATCAATAAAATTTGTAATTAGTTTAGAAATGTTTGAAAATTAATCCTCAGAAGAATGAGACAAGTTACTAGTTTTTTAGAAAAGAAAAAAACAAGAAAAAAAATTGGGACAAATTTTTGAAGCCCACATATTGGACAATCCCAATCAAACAGGACATATGGCCACCCTAGCCACACTGAACAAGCACCCGGTCTCATTCACCGCTTCAACAGCACCACTGTGGTTATGCACCTTGATGTGTTTCCAGGCCTTCTCTTGTTTTGGTGAGCAGAGTATAGACCGTTGGAATATGGCCAGGACATGTGGCATATAATCCCAAAATGCACTATTCCAAAAAAAAAAACCACTACAGCATGACACTGCAGTTTGGGTAACATAATCTACTAGAAGTTAAACACTTGTCACTCAACACTTGTCCAGACAGACTTCTTGCAGAATAATTAAAATTCTAAAAGTAGTACACTGAGATGCTCTGCGTCCAATGTCCTATAATAACTGAGATCTGTAACCAGGCATGTAATGTGGCATGCAGTGTTCTGTATAGCACCGAGCTATAAGATTTGAATCCTCTGTAATACTTCATTTTTACATTACACTTTACATTCTGTTGTTAAGGTAACATTTTATAGTTTTATAAATATAGAGTTATAATACTTTATTTTCAGAACAAATTAACAGTCACTAACTGCAACAATAATATTTCATTGGAAATAGTAAATTGTTCTCAAAGAATATGCATTGATGAGCCAAAGAAACTGGTACACCTGCCTAATATCATGTAGGGCCCCCACGAGCATGCAGAAGTGCTGCAACACGACGTAGTGTGAACTCAACAATGTCTGAAGTAGTGTCACTAAAATGTAGACTTTCACGGCCAGAAATATCATGTCCATTATAATTATCCGGGCTGTTATGCCGTGGTTGGTTGATGAATTCTGTGTCGATTCCCAACGTTTCCAGCCAGGGAACCACAATATTCGTTTCGAGGAGACGCAAGTACTAGCGGCCACAAGCGGATATTACGAAAGGCTCTACAGGGAGGCAATCGATATCGCTAAACACCCTAATAATTTCAACAGTAAGGAGGAGGGTGTGAAATTAAACGGCATATGGATGCCGGTGTTAAAGAAGATGTGTACCACCCGCCCACTACTGGGTGATGGCAACGGCGATCGACGGCGACGGACAGCGGCCAATTGCACTGACGTTTTCAAAACACGTGACGTCACGCCGCGGCGTGGGAGCAAGCGGGCACGGAATTTAGCGGCAGTCAGTAGCGAGCTAGTGGGTGTGTTGGACCTTCCATTGAGTCACGGACCCCCTTGAAGATGTCTCCCGCAGTCGGAGACGAAACGTTGGGAATCGACACAGAATTCATCAACCGACCACGGCATAACAGCCCGGATAATTATAATGGACATGATATTTCTGGCCGTGAAAGTCTACATTTTAGTATCAGATGCCTCTACAGGGAGGAGACGTCAAGAGAAGTGCGACGCCTGGAAGGACTCCAGAAGAAGATAGTGCAGCTTTTGTGTTCCCTCACATTCCTGTCTCGTTGCAGAGCCGTCGGCGTTATACCGAAGTTTCTGAAGATTAAGCGACTGTTCTATTTGGGAAAGGCACAACGCATTTTCAAACGGACTGAGGAGGCCTTACTACGAGAGCGCATTCAGCAGACCTGACGGGACTTGGCAAGCACAAACTGTAAGTTAATGTCTCTCCATATTACAATCAGTAATAAACTGTACAGCGATGACTGGGATAAAATTGATAGACTACTGCATGATACCATGGGGAAGCGTATGTTGACAATGTCTAGTAGACAGAAGAAGAAGTTTGATAATTTGCTACCTAATCAGACTGTTCGGCATTTAGACGTTTCCCGGACCGTTATCAATTTGTCCAAATGTTCGTTATCTGACAATGAGACATTATAGCCAGTGTAGAAGCAGGAATTCGCAGTGTGGATTCTGTAACAGCTGAAGAAATCCGTATAGAAACAGTAAGAATATTAGCCAATGCAAAACCGCCGAAAAGTAATATAACTGTGGGTGAGAGAAGAGCTTTAAAACTCCTGAATGACGACGATAGTATTTTGGATCTCCCAGCTGACAAAGGAAGCGCAACGGTGGTTATGGATGTGGCCGACTATCGGAGTAAAATTACTGATCTGCTGGATCCGCAAGCATATAGGAAGCTGAATAAGGACCCCACTAACAGCATTCTCAGAACTGTGTCGCGGTTAATAAAAAGTCCTCCATTAAAGAGAGTGTACAGAAAGGTCTCTGCAATTTGGTTGTGCTACCACCGAGGCTTTATGGGTTGCCCAAAATTCATAAAGAAAATGTGCCGTTAAGACCGATACTAAGTGCCATTGGTTCGCCCACCTACTCTTTAGCCAAGTTTTTGACTACGCTGCTAAAACCACATGTGGGCCGTTCAGACTATTATATAAAGAATTCGACACATTTCATCAGCAGATTGAATGGCATAGTGGTCCAGCCGGAGGACATATTGGTCAGCTTCGATGTGGTATCGCTGTTTACCATGGTTCCACTTAATGATGTATTGGTACAGCTCGTCGAATTTTTCCTGCCGATATTTCAGAACTGTTTAAGTGTTGTTTGACGACCACATACTTCAAGTGGAATGAACAGTTTTATGAGCAAACGGATGGCGTGGCTATGGGAAGCCCCCTAAGTCCCGTAATTGCAAACTTCTTTATGGAGAAATTCGAAGAACAGGCCTTAGGTACTGCCAGCAAAAAACCAAATGTATGGTTCCGATATGTGGATGACACGTTTGTGCTGTGGAGACATGGTAGGGAGGAACTAAGCCGGTTCCACGAACATCTGAACAGTATAAACTCAAGAATTCAGTTTACAATGGAGGAGGAGGTAGACGGCAAGTTATATTTCCACGATGTGCTTGTTTTTAGAAATGAAAATGGTAGTTTGGGCCACTCAGTATACCGCAAACCTACGCACACGGACCGTTATTTGCACCGGAAATCGAACCACCACCCACAACAGAAGCGGGGTGTTATCAAGACGTTAGCGGACAGAGCTAGAAATATTTGTGAACCTGAGTTGCTCGACGCTGAGATGGAACATCTCCACAATGCACTAATGAAGAACGGATATTCGTCCGCCAAAATAAAACGTGAGTTGAGGCACCCATGCAGAAATATTACTGACGTACAGGCTACTGCAAAATCTAAGGTTTTCCTGCCGTTTGTTAAAAATGTAACGGAAAGAATAGGGAGGATCTTGACGAAGCGGAATATTACCGTAATTTACAAGCCCACCAGGAAGATACATGAATACCTTAAGCCTGCCAAGGACGCTCGCAAACGACTGGAAAAAGCTGGAGTGTATAGGATCCCATGCAGCTGTGGTGATGTTTATGTGGGTACCACTAAAAGAACTGTTTCTAAACGTTTGGAAGAGCATAAGGGAAATTGCAGAAGAGGAGAAACGGAACGATCAGCTGTTGCAGAGCATGCTTTCCAGCCAGGGAACCACAATATTCGTTTCGAGGAGACGCAAGTACTAGTGGCCACAAGCGGATATTACGAAAGGCTCTACAGGGAGGCAATCGATATCGCTAAACACCCTAATAATTTCAACCGTAAGGAGGAGGGTGTGAAATTAAACGGCATATGGATGCCGGTATTAAAGAAGATGTGTACCACCCGCCCACTACTGGGTGATGGCAACGGCGATCGACGGCAACGGCGATCGACGGCGACGGACAGCGGCCAATTGCACTGATGTTTTCAAAACACGTGACGTCACGCCGCGGCGTGGGAGCGCGCGGACACAGAATTTAGCGGCAGTCAGTAGCGAGCCAGTGGGTGTGTTGGACCTTCCATTGAGCTACGGACCCCTTTGAAGATGTCTCCCGCAGTCGGAGACGAAACGTTGGGAATCGACACAGAATTCATCAACCGACCACGGCATAACAGCCCGGATAATTATAATGGACATGAAGTAGTGTTGTAGGGAACTGACACTGTGAATCCTACAGGGCTCTCCATGAATCCATAAGAGTATGAGGGGATGGCGATCTATTGTGAACAGCATGTTGCAAGGCATTCCATATATGCTCAATAACGTTAATGTCTGGTGAGTTAGGTGGCCAGCAGAAGTGTTTAAAAACAGAAGAGTGTTCCTGGAGCCAATCTGCACCAATTCTGGATATGTGGGGTGTCGTACTGTCCTGCTGGAATTGCCCAAGTCTGTCATGCATGCAAATGAATGCATGCAAATGAATGCATGCAAATGATCAGATAGAATGCTTACATATGTGTCACCTGTCAGAGTCATATCTAGACATATCGGGGGTCCCATATCACTCTAACTACACACACCCCACACCATTACAGGGCCTCTACCAGCTTGAACAGCCCCTGTTGACATGTAGGGTCCATGGATTTATGAGGTTGTCTCGATACCCGTACACGTTCATCTGCTCAATGCAATTTAAAACGAGTCTCGTCTGGCCAGGCAACATGTTTCCAGTCATCAATAGTCCAATGTCAGTGTTGACAGGCCCAGGGGAGGTGTAAAGCTTTGTGTTGTGCAGTCATCAAGGGTACACAAGTGAGCCTTTGTCTCTGAAAGCCCATATCAATGATGTTCTGTTGAATGGTTCACACACTGACACTTTTTAATGGCCCTGCCGCGGGGGATTAGCTGAGCAGTTTAAGGTGCTGCAGTCATGGACTGTGTGGCTAGTCCCGGCGGAGGTTCGAGTCCTCCCTCAGGCATGGGTGTGTGTGTTTGTCCTTAGGATAATTTAGGTTAAGTAGTGTGTAATCTTAGGGACTGATGACCTAAGCAGTTAAGTCCCATAAGATTTCACACACATTTTAATGGCCTGACATTGAAATCTGCAGCAATTTGCAGAAGGGTTGCACTTCTGTTGCACTGAATGATTCTCTTCAGTTATTGTTAGTCCCATTCTTGCAGGATCTTTTTCCAGCCACAGTGATGTCAGAGATTTGGTGTTTTATTGGATCCCTCATAGTCACAGTACACTCAGAAATGGCCGTATGGGAAAACCCCCACTTCATCGCTACATCTGAGATACTGTGTCCCATTGATCGTGCACAACTATAACACCATGTTCAAACTCACTTAAATCTTAATAACTTGCCATTGTAGCAGCAGTAACCAATCTAAAAACTGTGCCAGACACTAATTGTCTTGCCGGCCGAAGTGGCCGTGCAGTTAAAGGCGCTGCAGTCTGGAACCGCAAGACCGTTACGGTCGCAGGTTCGAATCCTGCCTCGGGCATCGATGTTTGTGATGTACTTACGTTAGTTAGGTTTAACTAGTTCTAAGTTCTAGGGGACTAATGACCTCAGCAGTTGAGTCCCATAGTGCTCATAGCCATTTGAACCATTTGAACTAATTGTCTTATATAGGGGTTGCCAACCACAGCACTGTATTCTGCCTGTTTACATATCTCTGTATTTGAATATGCATGCCAATACCAATTTCTTTGGTGTGCCAGTATATATTTGAGCACTGATAATTTTGCAGGCACAATGTGTGCTTTCTTGAAGTTAGAGTATGTCATGTCAACAACTAATTTGATTACAACATTGTTGTTACGTTATTTCATTTGAAATTTTATTATTATTATCATCGTCATTATTAAATATAGATATGGAAACTACAATGGAGGTTATTGACAACTTATTCTTCCTATACTTAGGGGGCACCAGGAGCACTGCACTCACAGCCATCCCATATCAAGGGCTTAAATAGCAGAAAACGCTGTTCTGGGTTTCCAGGTTGCCATCAAGTTTATCACCCCCACCAATGGAAATGAGATTTCTGATGTGTAGTCCTAGCTACCCTCAGAAATCATTTCTACAGATTTTTGACAAAAGCCTGGACATAAGCAGGTTTATGCAGTGGCTATCAGAGCTGAACCCTGGTTCTCCAATAAAACGTCATTATTCTTGTCAGCAACCTGCAGGAGGTCGAAACGCTGTGGGCAGCCGCAAGGTGTAGAGGAACTCCTCAGCCACTGAAATAGTACATTGCCATATATGGGTTGCAGTATTGAATTGCAAGGTCACTGTCTGAGATCATACATTCAGTAATAACATATTTTGCCTTTGCTTTCTTGCTTCTACCTACCTGCTCCTGCCCAACTTCACAACCCATTTTAATAGTTTCTGAATGTGAAAGCATGCAAGAATTTAATGGCTGTCTACACCAGCAGTAGCAGACATCAACACAGAGATGCCAAAGTTAATGATGTGCTTAGTTTTCATGTGGGATATGTCAAGAGAGTTAGTTAGTTACACATCCCATAGATCATTTGAATGATTCTTTTATCAAAATTATGTGGAATGGGTCAGTGTATAGGATGTATACATGGTTAGTGTTAATGAACACGTTATTATTTTTAGTCCTACTCATGCAATTATACCTTTTTTTCCTTAAGTAGAAATTCATCAATGGAATACAAGGAACTGTATGAGAGAAATGATTTTAAACTAGATCTAAAACTTGCTTGGCTACCTGTCAGACATTTTATGATATTGGGTAAATGATAAAAAAACTTTTGTTGCTTCATACTGAACTCCTTTCCGACCCACTGACAGCTGTAACAATGGGTAATAAATGTCACTTTTCCCTCTACTATGGTAGGTATGGACATCACTGTTCTTCTCATATTGTGATTGAATATTTTTGACAAATTTCATGAGTGAATATATGTATTGTGATGGCACAGTTTAAATGCCTAGCTCCTTGAAGAGGTATCTACATAACGTTTGTGTACAAACACCATATATTATTCTTACTGTTCACTTTCGTGCAATAAATACTTTCTTTCTAAGTGCTAAGTTACCCCAGAAAATTGTTCTGTACAACATTATTGAGTGAAAATATGCAAAATTTGTCAGGTGCATGATACATCTGTTACCAATATTAACAATTATACAAAGAGCACAAGTAGCTGTTTGAGAATCTGAGTAACATGCTTCCAGTTAAAGTTTTCATCGATATGCATACTCAAAAATTTGGAGCATTCTACTCTATTTACTGACTCCTGCTCATGTACTACGTCACTTCTTGATATGACTATTTGTTGTACAGAACTGAGTGAGGTGTGTTTTTTCAAAATTTTCAGGAATCACTTAATAATTCTTTGGAAAATATCATTTGCCAACTCCTCTGTTGCTTTCTCTCTAATGGGATTTATTATAACACCAGTATCATCTGCAAAAAGTACCAATTTTATATGTTGAATGTCAAATGGAAGGTTATTCATGTATATAAGTAATAGGAGTGGACACAAAATTGAACTCTGTGGGACTCCATTTGTGATTTCTTTTTCTCCAGTCACTAAAATTTTATACCTCTCTGTCATTGCCTGAATTATTCAGCATGACCTTTTGTATTCTGTTTATCAAGTATAATTCAAATCAGCTGTGCATAAAACCATCAATTCCATGAAACTTTGGCTTTTCTAAGAGAGTATCAAACACCTTAGAAAGATCACAAAAAATACCAACTGGCAATATATTACTACTTTAAGGCTTGCACTATTTGATGAGTATGTATAAGTAGCATTCTCAGTTGAGCAACCCATCTGAAATCCGAACTTTGATGTGCTAAGTAAATTGTTTCCATTCAAGTGTGCTACTGCTCTTGGGTACATTTCTTTTTCAAATATTTTGGTAAAAAGTGTCAGCAAGGAAATTGGATGGTAATTTTTTAAGTCTGTCTCATCAGCTTTCTTGTGAAGTGGTTTAACAACTGCATATTTTAACCTGTCTGGAAAAATTCCCTACACCAGGGATGCACTGCATCGCTATTTATTATGTTTGAACAACTTTTAAGAATATTATTTGAAATTCCATCAACCCCACAACAGTTTTTGATTTTTAGAATTTTTACAACTGTATCAAATTCAGTGAACTTTAGTTGCTTCGAGGTTTGTGGAACGAATTTTTTAATATATTCTCTTGCTCTTCAATTGCTATATTTCCTGCTATGTTTAGAAAGTAATTGCTAAAAGTACTTGCAACTTGTAAATTATCAATCCCAACACTGTCATTTAGTTTCATTGTTATGCAATCATGTACCCTGACTGGTTTTCCTGTTCCCTGTTTGATGTTGTCCCATATAGTTTTAATTTTATCACCTGCATTATTTATTTCTGTGAGGACATGCATACTTCTGGACATTTTAATGGGCTTCCTTAAAATATTACAGTATTTTTTGTAGTGTGCAAGTAATGTCAGATCTTGACTTACTCTGGCCTTACTATAAATTTCCCTCTTCCTCTTATATGAGATTTTAATTCCCTTAGTTATCCACAGCTTTCTTCTTTTTTAATGGATCTTTTGGATAATTTATTTAGAAAAACAAATTTCAAATATAGACATAAATTTACCGTCGAATAAACTGAATTTGACATTAACATCTCTTTCTACATATGCCTCATTCCATACCACCAGTTTTAGCTCACTCTAAAAAAATTGCGCATCATGATTAGATAGTGTGTTAGCAATTGGGTACACATGAACTGTTTCAGCCTGAGCACTGTCTGTAAATATGTTATCAATCAATGGCCTATTATTTTGCTACATGTGAGTTGGAAAAACTGAGACTACTGAAATTAGGTTGTAACACCCAAATAATAATTCTATTTCATTTTTTCTGTCCATATCTTTTAAGAAATCTCCACAAACTACCATCTGTTTCTTCTTGTCTGACAGGTAGCTCCATAATGCAGCCGAATTTCTCATAAATAGTTGAAAGTTTTGTAGATGGGATTTGAATACTGTTACAATTGCCAGAGATGTATTCTACAGAAATGGTTCACAAGTACATGGTTCCAGGTTCTGATCAACACAAAAACTATTTGTTTCAATATTGTTGACTTTGTTGCAACTCCTCTTTTTTCCATTTCAGCTCTACATAAAAATGATGCTATCCCTGATATTTACCTCATCGCTTCAAAATTTTTCACATCTCCTACACGTACAGGTCTGAAGTACATAATCTGTCATGACAACTAAAACTTGGCTGAAAATTTCTATGCACTGCCCTTTCCAGTCATTTGCTTATGTCTACCATAAATACTAAATAAACTTATCTGAATCATCACAAGAGATTTAAGATATTCTTCAGTTTATACATTGAAACAGACTGTGTACATACTACATTTCGTGTTGTATACGAGTAGCATCTCAGAACCACCACAAAAATTTGGGTACAAAGTGATGGGAAAATACATATAAAGAAACCTGAATGACAAATTATATGATGCCACACAACAGTCAACCAAACTGCACATTATGGAGCACCAAGAATTGTATCAGCTGATACAGAAACAAAAATGCAGATAAATCTAATGTACATAACTGTGTTGTTTCAACTTGTTGCCATCAAATCTACCGCAGAGAATTAACAATGATTACTCTGTTAATCGATTCTGCAATTCTCTTACTGTTTGGTTCATAACTGATAAATAAAGCTAAAAAAATTTTCCTTGACTATCCTGGCAATCTTTTCAGAGCTTTTTAGCGAAATAGTTTGGTAGTTCCTAATCATACACAATGATCACTCCTGCCAGCTATTGAAACAAAATTGCCTGAATACTTTTAAGTCATACTGGAAATAGAATGTCAGGGACAGGAAATTTGTACAGCCCTTATCTATTATACAAACTGGAGGGTTACCATGCTAAAGGGGCTAAGTGACAGTTTTGCACAAATTATGTTTTCTAATTCCTTTATGTGGTATGTGAACAGGGCTTTTACTTACTAAAAGCACTGTCTCCAATTATCAATGATGGTACAAAGACCAGTAGATGGCATGAGAAATAACTCCTATCACTTGTGCATGCCAAATGAGTTATGTGCAGAATGCATTAAACAAGTTGCCTATACTGGACATAGAGATTATACACTTCTGCTTGCTCCTGCTCCTGCTGTTTTGTAGCCTGTCTCTTGAGTGTCTTCACTGGTGATAAAAGAGATAGTGAAGACAATATGAATAATTCAGCAAAGGAAAGTAACAGAAAAACTTGTGACTCTTAAAGGAATCATGAGCAAAGGTGAGGGAGCATTTTATTCCTGATGATGTGATGAACACGATAACAACAGATCATAATAAGCAATCATTTAAAGTTGTTCAGATGAAAGGCAGTTATTTCATGGACTTTCAGCAAGCAGCTGATATGCTCATTAACACAATTAAGGTTAATATAAGTTCCATCTTGTGGATTAAAACCACAATGCCTGAGGTAATCCAGATAAAAAAGATATTTGGTGAAACAAAGGGATGGAAAATGAGTGTTGAAAAAAGGGCGGCGGAGTGAAGATTACAAAACAATCACATTCAGTGAGTTTACTGTGGAAAAGGGTAGTATTTAAAGAAGAAAAAGAAACCACAAACATATTATGGAATACCTACCTGTTGCACACAAACAGTTTCACAGTGAATTGTGCCAGGAAAGAACAGTAAAATGATTACTAGATGTAGAAATATTACAAAACTTGTTTGGTTGACTTTTTGTCCATTTAGCATTTCAGTGCAAATTTATTCGGAAACATCAGTGTTTATTTAGGATCATGCCAAGCAATAAATTGCTTTCCTAAAGTCAATGAGCAAGTGTTAATGTGGTGTTAGTGCATACTTGTGTTCTTGTTATTCAAATAAAGTTTATTCTGAAAAACCTAGTAAGTACATTCTGTTACTTAGCCCCTGTAGCACAATAACCTTCAGTCAGTGTACTAAGTGACTTACAGTGAAGAAGATCTGATGCACAAAACACAACAGTGAAGGGCTCTGTATCTGTCTGCATTGAGTTTGAGGTGTTATTAGGCATATTCACTTAGCCTTAGATATTTCTCATTACAGAAGTACTTTGCCAGGGAAGAGGACATCTAGAGTATCTCTTCTCACTTCCCCAGGATGAGTTCAGTTTCTGACATTGAATCAAATGATATTTTAACACATGAGAAAAATAATATACTAAACATCCACCCACAGTGTCCTGCTACTTTTCAACAAATGCCCTCAGTAGACAGTGTTTCAGTCCATACAGTGTGTTTGGTCTTTGCATGTTCTCCCACAAAGTCAACAAACATTCAAGCTCTGAGTGTTAGTGATGAGAGCACCAAACTGATTGGTATGAAACCCTGCCTCATTGTTTAGACATAAGATTCTGTTATACAAAGATTAGCATTGCCAAAGAGAGCATTCTCTAAAATGAATCATCCATATGAGTATTTTCCTGATATTGTCAGTGAAAGTATCATTCAGAATACTGTCGAACAAAGAAACTTGTATGCATTGCAAGAGTGACAAAATTTTCAAGTGAGCTCCAAAACACCTGTAACAACAAAGAACTGGATGGACACAACAGCATCTGAAATCAAAACATTTATTGAGTTGCTCATCATTGCGGTCATCCACAAATTGCCATATTTATCAAATTACTGGAGTACAGATACTATGTTACATGTTGAATCAGTGTCAATAGTGATGACTCTAAAAAGGTTTAAAAAACTCTAGAAAACCTTCATCTCAACAATAATTTAAAGGCAGTGTGAATGGATGCTCCTGGATATGATAAAGTATATAAAGTGGGTATCTGATGACCTAAATACTAATTTCATAGAGGCATATAATCATGCAGGCAGATTATCTGTTGATGAAGTTAAGACGCCTTTCAAGTGAAGAAAGATCATAAAATTATATATATCCATGAAGTCTATAAAGAAAGGGTACAAGTTCCAGCACCTGGCTGATGCTAAGGCAAGCTATTAAATGAAGCTCCAGATCTGTTGTGGAAAAGGGTAAGACAATAATGCCAATATTCCTGTTGGTGAAATGGCTCTACTTGATTTGTGTTCACCTTTGGGAAAAAAAATGTTTTGTAGCATTTGACAACTATTTCACTTTGTATGCCCTGATGAAAACACTTGTGGATAATGGAATATATCCTGTAAGTACTAGCAGAGACAAAATAAAAGGTCTTCCGGAAATGATGATGGAAAACAATGAACTTTCACGAGGAAAGTTCAAGGTGCAGACCAAAGATTCAGTTGTTGCAAAAAAAAGACACAAGAACACTAATGGTTCTGTCTACAGCAACATCTCCAAGGGAGTAACATTCTTTTCCAGAAAAGAAAGAAATGGTTCCTGTTGAATCCTCGTTGCCAAATATGGGGTCTTTCCCACTCGTCTCATATAGGGTGCCTAAGGGATACTGCATTCTCAGAATGCTTACAATAATTCAAGCAAATAACATTAACAGTTTTATTTCAATAAAGCAGATTGACAATACTTAACTTTGTATTTAGAACAAGTGTCGCAAGCAATGAGCAACATGCAAACAGTAATGATCTTCACTATAGACAAAGTCCAAACCATCAATGGATATGGATCACTAATAACTGATATCGCAGCACTCTCTGCTAAGCCATGCTAATACTCCATTAATGCCCACTAACGTTTGGCCGATGCTGGCAGGAGTGGCCTTTATATTCACTTCTTGCAGAGGTCATTTCTGCCGTGGCACGGCCCTTGTCAGCGGCCTATTAGCTGACATCGCCTCACCGCCTTCTCTGGTCCTGCGTTCTTCCTCTTTGTTCCATCGCTTGTGGTTACAACAGAACAGTTCCACATGTAGCATAGCTTGTCAAAGTGCCATAAGTTTGTTGCAACAGTGTATTGGGCAGCGTGAATCTCTTTGATCAGAAACAAGAATGGTATGAAGCTGGACGGTGATCTGTAAAATGGTGGCACAGAATTTATTTTCTGGTTGTTACTGCCATTGTGAAAGTGTTTATAATGCACACAGCAATCACAAGAAATAGAGAACCGCTAACATTTCATTTACTGTTAGCAAGAGAATTACTGTCGGGATTCTCATCAAGAAAACAGCCTGTATTCATTTCAAAAAAAGCAGATGGCATTGGTGTTCCTGATGAACTCAGACTTTCAAATATGGGTGAACATCTACCAAGGAAAATTGTGAAGTATAAGAAAAAGAGGATAAAAGAACAAGAGTAATATGCTACAATTGCAAAGTCACTTTCTGTGTAGATTCATGTTTCAGACTGTTCCATAACATCCAGTAATTAAATGTTCATTAATATTTCATTAATAAAAGATAATCTAGCAGTCAAGTACATTTTCTATTTTGTTTTGCAATGCCAATTTTCATAATAAAAAATTTCAGAAGAGTTTGATACTATTATCTCACAGGCCATAGGAGGCCATCTTCCCACATCAATTTAAAAAAAAAAAATGAGTGCCTAAATTTTGTTTTTTTTGTTTTTGCATTGTATAGCTTGGTGTTTCATAGCAAGTCATTGAACCATCAACTGTCACCTGTAACAAGCTTGGAAAAATGTGCCTGCAAAAGGGTTGAAGGACCAAACTGCTAAGGTCATCAGTCCCTCCATACCGTGTATCTTGGCAACATGGGCAAAAACATTCAGTTTTAAACCTTAAACAAAGGGGATAAATATAGTAGGAATAGGAAAGCCATAATAAATGTTAAGAATAAATTATTAGAAATAGCTGTGGGGGGAGGGGGGGGGATAAGGTGGAGCAGATGTCACCTTGGAGCTACTGGAGGTCTAATGGTGTTTGTAATGCTGCAAAAGGTGCAACCTCTTTTCCCCAGTGCTGAGCAAGTTCCCTCATCCACTGTACAAGGCCATTTGAGATGACAAGCTGGAGGAGCTCTAGAACATTTATAAAAAATTAACTCTTAGTAATATTAAACATGAGTAAGACTGTCAGGGGTCAAACCAGCTGTCTACCTGAAGGCCTCTCGGGGCTAAAAATCTTGTGTGGGAGGCAAAACTCCACCTCCAACTAACAGTCAGCAGGGACATAACAACAAAGTCTTCTGATAACAGTATGCAATAAACTCTGAAAATAAAATTTAAAACATGATTCGTAGCCTGGATATTTTTAGTTAGGATTCCATGGAGTGACTCAACCACATTGTGGAGCTCACTTCATAGCACCGAGGTTGGGGCACTCCAACAGGAATGGGCAACCATCAGGGAGGCATAACAACTATAATCTGGGAGGGAGGGGGGGGGGGGGCGCTCCAGCCTGTCACAGGATGTGTCCACAGGTTAGACTAGTGTGACCAATATGGAGGTAGCAAAGTATTGCAAATTCATGACAAGAAAGTCAAAGTGATTGCAGCCACAAACTTGCAGACAATCATAGTCAGCAACTTACTGGTTGTGAATGTAACACTCCATTCTCTGTTCCATGGAGCTATTTGAGTCTGTGATATAATGTCACCAGCATATTGCATCCCAGTATCCTTATTTACACAGCATCCTTCTGGAAGCCTCCTCGGCAAGACGATCCACGAGTTTGTTCCTCCTAGATTCCAGTGTGACTGGGAGATCAGAGTAATACTATCATATTTCTCTGTCATGGGAGTCTGAGAGGAGATCTTTAATGTGCATAACCCAGAGGTGGCATGAACAACAGTGAGTTATAACCTGTAGCCTACCCATGGAGTCACTGTAAATAAGAAGACTGATGTGACTGGATACAGATCTAATGAGGACCATGTATGACAGTTACCAATTCTGCCATAAAGGTGCTGTATCTAATAGGTAGGCAGCGTTGCTCATTGCTCCTGGTACATGTAGAGGTGTAGCCTGTTTTGTCTTCAACTACTGAGCCATGAGGAACAACTGGTAGAAAACTGAAGGGTCTATCATATCCTTTAGGTCACCTGGAAGAATCAGGCAAATTTGGTGTAAGATATGGAATGTGGGAGTGTTCTCAAGTAAGTCATGACAGGATCAACAGGAGACAAGCTAAAGTTGAAACAGATACACACTGAGTTTGCTTTTCTAAAGTCCTGTTTGTAGTAGGAAAGAGAAGGTGTTGATTTGGATGTTCTGGATGGTTACAAACATACATGGCACATTGAGGAGTAATTGGTTGCACCTGATCCGTAAGGGAGGTTAACAGGAAGCTGTCTGTGGGACTCATCCAGAAAGCACAAGTCACAAGCCTGGTTGATTGTATCTAGGAATCACAATGCTTAGGGCATCACTGACCCATGGGTCAGGCTACCATAATCTAATATGATAAAATTAGAGCATTGTAGAGTTGTAAAGTAGTGGAACATTACACACTGCATGGGGTGTTACTGAGGCAACATGGGACACTAAGTTTTAACTGGCATGTCCACATAAGCTGTTATATATAGAGCAACCAAGTTAGCTTATCATCAAATATGAGTCTTAAGAAGCAATATCTTTTGAACACGTTAAGCAGCTCATTATGTAGGTAGGGCTCTGGATGCAGTTGAGTGGCTCTATGTCAGTAAAAATTCATAAATCATGGACACAGGTTTTGGTACTGGTAAATTGGAAGCCATGTGCAGGTGCACATCATCCCCTTTTCCTTATGGCAAACCTAATGTTGGAACAACTACAGTAGTTGCAGCAGTCATAACAGTGAACCTCACCACAGTCATGTGTGGTGAGTTGGTTGTACACAGGAGGCATCCTCATCCTCATGTATTCATCATCCACAGCCTCTATAGATAAGGTCATTCATGCAACTAGACAACATGTGACCAAATTTCATACACTTGAAGTGCCTGACAGCAAATCATACACAGCATTTTACATCACACCAATAAACCATAATCTTAACTTCATCTGACAATAACTCACCCTCAAAAAACAGAATAATTGCTCACGTGTCTACTTTTTCATCTTCATTCGACAGGATGTTCTAATCAATCTACATCCATTCTGCATTTTGCTCACTGAAGTTGCTTCACAATACTTCTCTTCAGTTTCCTCTAGAAACAGTAGTAGGTTGATATTTGCAAAAGATACAATGTCAGTTCTAGTACGGACCAAGAATTGGCCCACATATTTCCCTCCTTGCTAAGAAGGTTGGTTTTCATCTCAAGTCTTAACTAATGAGGGGAACATATTGTGGTCATAATCTTGTCCGTTGAAGTAAGTAGATCAATCTGATGAGACTGCTGGAGCCTACAGCCACCAGTATGGTTTAGATTTATTCTCTTTGTTGTGATTGATCTGCCATGATGCCTTCCACTCTCACTGGGGGCTCCCTCCATCAATACTACCCTGCAAAAAGAATGACCACCTACAATATGGAGGTCATTGCCACGAGTCCACATGCCCAAACATGGCAGACATATACTCCTCAACATTCAGGGGGAGGAACCAGCACAGGTGCCAACAGTATGTTCCCTGTGCATTCTCAAGGCCTACTACCATGTGGAGACCTGACAAACCACTCCCCTCACTGCCACCCACACATGGACTGACCAGATGCATGACTATGCCAGATACTGAGTGACCACTTCTGCATGACCAACACTACTGTTAAATTTTGAAAAAATAGAGCTCAAACCTGGAAGAAGGGGATATTTGCAAATTAACTGAAAATGATAAGGATATAATGAAAAGGAAAAGTTGAGTAAAAGAAAGCAGAGAAATGAGTTTGGGAATATTTGATATCAAATCACACAAACACTGGAGTTAAGTCGAAGGAAAATAAATATTCAAAGAATACTATTGTGGCAGAGGAAAATGAGAAATGCTACTGTGGCTTGATGGCTCAGTGACTTGCTGCCCTTGCCCTCACCATATGTGCACCCACAAAAGAGCTGTGAGCTCCCAGATTCCAAAGGGCACAGGGGATGTAGTGGGGTCTTAGAAGACTGGACATCTCAGGCTATGCTTAGAAGATATCAAAGCAGAGCATAGTATCAAAAAGGTTAAAGCCTAATGTATGGAAGACACCCTCCAGTGCTTACATGATCTATTTCTTAATGAAGTTGTCTTTAGTAGCCTACTATATATATTTGTGAATAGTACTTGCAGAAACACTGTAAAAGTAAGATGTTTAGGCCAGAGGTCACCTCTGTAGATTACAGGCATTACCACTTGATTGTTTTATCTATAAATGGCAGTTCTGTTCTGGTGTTTTTGTTTGCAATTCTTTATTCAGAAATATTTACTGATGTCTGAAGTAGAAACAGTTCATGAAGGAAGTAACCGTACCATGAAAAAGATAGAAACTGATGTTTATGTGTTGACGAAAAATGCAAGTATGTGAACGAAGCACAGCATATGGAAATTTATTTTTGACGGTTTATAATAGTCACAGAAATTAGAGGAAAGAATACTGCAGCTCCTAACTTTTTAACTTGAAATACATGAAGAGGCTAATATTTTTAACCTTAATTCCTACATCTGATTTCTCTAACAAGGAGTGTGAGGTCACAAAAGGCCAATGATGTTTATAGCATTCAATGCCCCATACATTATCTACCATGCAACCATACTATTGGCTGCTACTGGCAATATGGGGCAGGACTGGATGTATCTGATGGTGAGCACAGCATAGGGCTATGGAGCACAGTTGAGCTGCTTAGTTGACAAGTAGCTCACAACAGTGCTTGTGGTTTCGATACAAAGCAGAGCAATGGCAATGGTAAATAAGCCAAACATTGCATTATATCTATAACAGTTGCTGAAGCTGACATTTAACCACAAATGAACCTAATGAATTTTGCAGAGTGAGAAAGTAGTGGCAGATGATGTGTCAGTGTTTCTGCAAGATGAGTTAGTGGAATGTGTGGTGTCATATACGCTCGGCTTTGCAGACAATACCCTTGAGGGGTACAGTGATAAATATGTGCTTAACAAATGAAAGTTGTATTGAAATAGATGTCGAGCCATGTAGTTCATCATCCTTGTCAGATGGGGAGCCACTTGTTACAAAAACGTGTTTGCGTGTTTCAAGGATGCTCAATACAATTTACAGGATGTACATGATAGTGACCTACCACATTATGCACATCAAATTGTGCACAACATAGATTACAGTGATTTCAATGGAAGCAGTAGATGGTTGCATAACTTCGAACAGTGCTACAGAATTGGAAGTCATAAGGTAACAGAATTTCAAACGAAGCATCAACTTCATGATGGCCAGCAAACTGTGGAATCGGTCCAAAAATTTGTAGATGACATACCCAAACTTATCTCATCACTGAGCAAGGAATTTATTTTTCAACTCCAACCAATTGGCATTTGCAGAGGAAATGCATATGAAAGGAACTTTAGAAATTAGAGGTACCAGTAACTCGTATCAAGATCAACTAACATCAATGCCTTAATGCATTCGTATGCAATTATGACCACTGTTAATCTGGATCGTAAATTGGCTGGAAACTTATTTATTGTTACGTGAGAAGTTGGAGGTGCTCTGCCCCCCCCCCCCCCCCCCCCCCCTCCGCCTATGATTCTTTTTCCTGTGAGTGATCTTGCAAGGGCAATAGGGAATATTGAGAAAATGGGCATATGAGAACTACAACAACAGTATGAGCATGGCTTTTAGTCAATAGTTGGTCAAAATAACTTAGTTTTGATCAATTCCTGGTCTGCATATAAAAATCATACTCCTTTAGAGCTAACTATCCTTCCTGCAAAGTGTGTAACATTACAGTTCACACCACCTGGAAGCGCTGGGTAAGTTCATCCTCTGGACATTTGTTTTTTCCTTACCTATACGACATATTATCACACTATCTGCAGCTATAACTGGTTTCACAATAAACTCCACAACAGGCAGATTCACATTTGTTGCATGTCATCATGTTCTATCAGTTCTCATCAGCCCGTCACACCAATATGATTCTGCATACTTTCTGTAAGAGTGAGTATCTAGCAGAATGTAATGCATGATTTGTAATACCCAAGGAGTTCACCTTCAATCTTGTTGGTGTGAACCTTTGATCACTGTGGCTTGCCATTTTTCATTTGGTGTTAATGGTGCAAATTAATGGTTCGTTTTGAACATTTCCTGGATGTCAACAATGTCCATTTTGTGAAGTGTAATACATGCATCCCTAGAAGATTAATCTCTGCACCTCCTGGACACTAATTTTCTGTCACCCTCTTGATGCACATGGTGAGTCCTTAGCAGTTAATATTTTAGCAGTTAATATTTTTCCTGTTATAATTTGTAGCACAGCACTTTCAAGTGAGCCTTACTAAGGATTGAACTTGCAACCTTGTGCTCAAGGGATTCCTTATAAATAGAGAACAACACTACATGAATTTATTTCATGCCTGGTTGACTCAAATTGCAAATGCCCCTTCAATTCCTTAATCCAATTTTCTCAAATGATGCATCACCTATTGAGCTCAAGGGAACCTTTTTTACTTTGGGGAATCTAGTTATTTCTGGAGATTATCAATGTCTTAACTCTTGTACACGTTGGCAGATCTCTTCATGAAACCATTCATCCCACACTTTCCAGAAATCACAACTGCACATCTACCAACCAGCTGGTTGGTGCTGTGCATATCTATACTAGCCATCCAGCCAGGGTACTTAGCCTTCCTGAGTGCCCAATTTGGCACTATAACACCAGAGTATTGCAACAGAAATCACAGATATGCAGCATCTACACAACTCACTGAAACCACTGCTCAAGGTCCTGTGAACATCACATATGCCAGAACCAATGCAGGGCCCTGCATAGCAATCAGATCCACTAAAGTAGATTAATTAAGGAAACTACTACTACTACTACTACTACTACTACTACTACTACTACTATTAGCAGCACTGCAGGAAATTTTTCTCAACTTATGATCCATCTGAGGTGATCCTGAATAATCCCCTAAATTCCCTTATACTCTCCTGACAACTTGATAAAATATTTTGAGTAATTAACATGTACAGTGTGAACATCACATTACAGCAATGAGACTTTGTTCACTGTAGGGCCTCACAAGTCAGGTTGTAGAAGTAACATACTTTTGTGTGATGGTTACTGTAAAATCTGTTCAACTGCTGCTGGAGAACAATAAATGTATGCTGTATGAGATATCATTCAGGATGAGTAGTGGTAGGATGTGGGACCACGAAAGGTGACAAGTTGACTGATACTAATAGCCAGAGACCAGTTAACTGCACATTGTCATAATTCATAACATAATGTACTCACACATGTGGTCAAGGCCCTGGCTGCCTGCCAGCTTAAACATGGCACAGACTTTACTAGTGGCAACTACAGCACAACCATCAGATTAGATTCTGCATGGACAGCTTTATTCACTGCCAGCGGACTCACCTGGAGCCAGATGATGTGGGATTCTGTGTACTGCCGAGTGTTGTGTGGTGAATGTCTTTGCACACTACTTCCATAGACTAAAACTTCTTCCACACGAAAAATGAACCACCAGAGTAGTTCATTTAAAAAAAATAACTCTTACATACTAATTCGAATATTTGGTAAAAATGTATAGGACTCAGACATCTGACTTCATAACAGGTGACAAATCAACATCATCATTGGTGGTAAAAGTTTTATGTTTGGTAGACTTGGCTTTGTCCACTTTAACATGAAGAATCCAAAAGTGACAAATCACAACAAAATAATTAGAAAAGTTCTTGATAATCCAACTATGTCCTTAAAAATGACAGTACTCTGCACAGTTTGCTGTTAAAACCATGAACTAAATTCAGATTATTACTAGTGTGTCTCACTTGTACTACCCTGTTGTACAGTTCATCGGTTCCACTTAAGCCAAAATTAAATGAACTCACTGATTAGAATTAATAGGTATTATTGTGGAGTACAGCAGAAATAGCAGCTATGGATTTTCTGCATGGAAGGTTCTGCGTATTGACAGGTAACATCATAGTCATGAAGACAGTTTCCTTATTGTAACTAACAGCAATGATGAAAAACGATGTAACAAAACACTACTCAAATGATTACCAGTGCAAGTTTCAATAGCATACCTCATGTTAGAAGCATCCATTCATGTACTGGACTAACAATCTGCAATTCTAAACAAGAGAGTATTTACATCTCCATGTGCGGTCAAGAAATTTATTTCTTTTCAGAGTTTCTTCTGGTACATTGTAGTTCAGTTGTAGAAATCACCGAAACGAGCAATGAACTGCTTAACCTTCCTAGTCATCACGTTAAATATATACTATATCCAACTTTTTTTTTCCCTAGCTCATGGATTGTGCCATATACTTTACACCATGTGGTTTGTCCGCCTCGATAGGTGAATGGTCAGCGTGACGGGCTGTCGTGTCAAGGGGCTCTGGTTCGATTCCAGGTTAGGTCAGAGAATTTCTCCACTCAGGGACTGGGTGTTTGAGTTGTCTTCCAAGAGGTGGTGACAGGAAGGACATCCAGCCACCTCTTAAAAACCAACCTCGCCAAATCCGATCGTAATCATGCCGAGCGTGCAGAACTGCAGGACAAAGGCATGAGCAAAAGTTGAAGAAGAAGAAGAAGAAGACGACGACGACTTTACACCATGTGGTTTCAGAGCTTCACTCGTTTTCATTTCTGCTAATATACCCTACATCACTGAATAAGTGAATTATTTAATCATAATAATATGGCGACATTTATTTTTGATGTAGCACTGGGACTACAATCAGAAATGACCTACACTTTCACCTTTCTGTGACATAATTTTTAAGTATTTAATATTGAGTTTTCAAAGTATTACATATATTCGCATTATTTTCTAATACAAATAGTACTCACTTCAAACACAAATCACACCATGTTTTAGATTTAGTATTTCAGTTTTATTTTGTAAAGTAACCATGTCCTGACTGCCAATACAAACTTTTCATTTAAAAAGTTCAGGACTGAGGTGGTTAACAACCACACCAACGAAGGTTGTTTTATTGAGTAATGGTCTGTTGCATATTGTGTAATATTGCTAAATATTTTGGGGATTTCATAGTATTAGGAATGACTTCTTTTCCTAGTTGCTTTAATTTCTTACTTAGATCAATCAGATTCTTGTCAGTTTACATTCTAATGACAACTCTAAATATATTACAACTAAAATCAAACCACCCCCATGTAAATCTAACAAGATTTTTCTGATGTAAAAGATCTAACCGGCAATTGATTTCCCTTTTATATGTGGTAAATGCTATTGCAACTTGCATTTTAGGCAGGAATTAGCTCAACAAGATTTCAGTCTGTAAGCAATGTATATATGTTTAGCACTGTCTCTGTCATAGTAGATACCATGTCTAAGTGCTGCTCACCCCTGCATCCTGGCTGGCAGGGTCCTGACTCATCTGCATTGAACAGTGGGCTTCAGTATCTCACTGTCTGGTACATTCTGTATTTCTTTCAGCTGCTTCCAGAGTCTGTCTCAGGGTTGTTCTGCCTTCCTGTTCATCGAGTGGTTCAGTAGCAGGCTTGCTGATATACCGGTTTACACAGTCTGTGTACACTATGATGGGATGAAGGACAGTTGTCCTTTTAATGTAACTGGTAAGGCAATTTCAAGGACTTCATATGGTCCTTTCCAACAAAATTTAAACTTCCGTACTGGAATTCTCAAAACTAACAAGGGGACCATACCCACTTAATCACAGATTTCATCCTAATTTATGGTATGTCCATGGTTTGGCCAGAAATGAAAGGTACCGAAGATGGAGATCGAGATGGGCAAGCATCTCAAAAAAAATAGCATTTTTGGAATGTGTCAGATGAACCATAAGCCATTTCACTTAGCATAGTGTCCAAGCAGCACTCTGTGCAGAGCAGAAACTTTTTCTATTTTTACATTACTTACACTACAAATAAACCAAAACAGTGCTCAATATGTTAACATTTCCATAAAAGGAAAGGCAAACGAAAATTTGGGATACTTTTCTTATTTTCAGTTGAAGATTTACACATCCTGGGGAACTACTAATCACAGAAACAGTGGAAGCAGTAATTTTTTCAGCATCTTGCACATGTTATAAAGGCTGCATTTTTACAATTTTATGGTTATTTTGAAGTTTCTATACAAGGGGGGAGGGGGCAGGGGGGGAAGGAGGGGGGAGTGGGGGAAGGAGGAGTGGGGAGAGAATCACTTAAATACTGCACCATGGCAATCCTCCTCCATCTTGAAAAATCTCATCATATAATTGTGGATAGCCCTCCCCACAAGTCAATTAACAGAACAAATTTCTTCTCATGCACATGCGGTCTCACTGCATCAATTACAATGTATTGAGCAATATCTCACTTTATTTGCAGTGTAACTTAAAAACTGAAAATAAAAAGTATTTTCACATAGTGACTCGATATCAAGACCTCGAAATTATGGTACTGTACTCTTTCCACTATACCAACTATTGTCTGGAATTTATTCTAACATAAATGGCTCATATCTCACCTGACCCACATCAAAAAATGCTATTTTTTTTCTAAATACTTGGCCATCTAGAGCTCCCACTTCTGTCACATGCATTTCTGGCCAAGCCCCGGATATGCCACAAATTTGGATGAAGGAGTTTACAGGAGCTCAACACTGAGGTATTCAGCAAAATTTGGACAAACTCTGATGGCATATGATCAGCCTGTTGGTGTAATAACTGGTGGTTCCAAGTCTTTACATGTTTCCATACTTCATTTAGTTAGCTAGCTAATTCTTCCACGAGCTCATCATTGCTGCTTTTTGCTGTTGTTACAAAGTTATATCCCACAGCACAGGGGTTTTTCATTTTCTGATTCTTCAATTAACTTTTTCCACTTGCACATGCCCCTACAGATGAGCTAGTATTGTCCTTACCTTGTCAGTTTTCAGCAATCTGTATACTTGCTGTAGCAATTTGGAAGTAAAATAGGAATCTTTATCAGTAATTACAGATCATAAGCCATATTTCAAAACCAAGTCTTAATCACATGTGCCACATCTTAGTCCCCGCAGATTGACCCAGGATTGGTGTCATTAACAGCTCTCTCAAGAAGCAATATAGAATAGTCAAGGTATAACAATTTCCATCATTTGTTTATGGTATGGGACCTAAAATATCAAGAGACACTCATTCAAACGCTTTAATCATTTCTGAAAGTTCTTGCAGTGGTGCTTTAGTTTTTCCTGTGATGTTCTGCTGTCCAGACGAATCACCAATGTAAAATATAACCAAGCATCTGGTTTCCAGTTCGACCATCAATAGATATGAGTTACTCTTGGTTAGTTGTTCTTTTGTCACTGTATCCTGCCAGAAGGCTATCATGATATTCTCATAACACTACTTCTCACAGGCTTTCAGGTACAAAGATGCAGTTCCCTTTAGCAGTGCTCTTGGGATTAACCATCAACAACTTCAAATTTAGGATTTTGTTTCCAAGATGGACACAAGTCAGCCTCTTGCACCTTCATTAATTTTTCTTCTTTGCCAGTTTTGAAACACAATCTTACTTTCTTACTTAATCCATCAGCATTGCTCTCATTAGGCAGACTATAATTTACTACCTGCTCATCTTGCTCTTTCGCACGTTCTTCAATCATATCTTGTGAATCCACATTTGACACTGTTTTCCTTGTTGTTGTCCCACTTCTGTGTTATTCATATGAGTAGTGCTTACTGGAACACGCAATTCCGCACTCAGCTCTTTTTAATGGGACTAGCAGTTGCAGCTAAACACTAATGCCTCTGGTCTAGCAATTACCTTTCGCCAGTGGCTCTTAACATGCATTATCATTTTCACATCAATATACATAAATTTCATGTTTCCAGAAGAACACATTCAAATTCAGCCAAACCCACATCGACTGAATGGCGTAAACTGCATCACTTCATGGCTTGCATGTTATCTCAGAAGCATTATGCCCCTTTGAATCTGACCTTCAGAGTTTCTATTGTAGCAATAATTGCTATAACAAAATCAGATATCTCTTTCTGCTACACTTATCCGAGTACGGTTAGCTACTCCAAAATCTAACTCCCAATACATCTTCGTAGTGTTTTTCTCTCCTTCTTGTCACTTGCATTTCCATCATATATTCATCTTGGTCTATCCTGAAGTTAATCACAACTTCTCTGTAATTCAGTTGCCATAAAAACCTGTAATTGTACAGCTCAGCTACATGACACAACATCAAAGAAATTTGTGCCCCAGTGTCAATTAGGAAATGGTCATTTTGTGTTAATGAGCAGACCTATGGAATAGTCATAAGTGTCCAGAATGAGATTTTCACTCTGCAGCAGAGTATGCGATGATATGAAACATCCTGGCAGATTAAAACTGTGTGCCGGACCGAGACTCAAACTCGGGACCTTTGCCTTTCACGGCCAAGTGCTCTACCAACTGAGCTACCCAAGCACGACTCTCGCCCTGTCCTCACTGCTTTACTTCTGCCAGTATCTCATCTCCTACCTTCCAAACTTTACAGAAGCTCCCCTGCGAACCTTGCAGAACTAGTACTCCTGAAAGAAAGGATATTGCGGAGACATGACTTAGCCACAGCCTGCGGGATGATTCCAGAATGAGATTTTTATGACGATGTGTGGTGGAGGGCAATTTACATGCCACTGTCATTACCTCCCTTTCCTATTCCAGTTACATATGGTTTGCAGGAGGAACGACTGCCGGAAAGCCTCCATGCGTACTCAAATTTCTCTAATTTTACATTCGTGATCTCCTCGGGAGGTATAAGTAGGGGGAAGCAATATATTCGATACCTCATCCAGAAACGCACCCTCTCGAAACCTGGCGAGCAAGCTACACCGCGATGCAGAGCGCCTCTCTTGCAGAGTCTGCCACTTGAGTTTGCTAAACATCTCCGTAACGCTATCATGCTTACCAAATAACCCTGTGACGAAACGCGCCGCTCTTCTTTGGATCTTCTCTATCTCCTCTGTCAACCTGACCTCGTACGGATCCCACACTGATGAGTAATACTCAAGTATAGGTCAAACGAGTGTTTTGTAAGCCACCTCTTTTGTTGATGGACTATATTTTCTAAGGACTCTCCCAATGAATTTCAACCTGGCACCTGCCTTACCAGCAATTAATTTTATATGGTCATTCCACTTCAAATCGTTCCATATGCATAATCCCAGATATTTTACAGAAGTAACTGCTATCAGTGTTTGTTCCGCTACCATGTAATCATACAATAAAGGATCCTTACATTACTTTTGTCTATGTTAAGGGTCAGTTGCCACTCCCTGCACCACTTGCCTATCCGCTGCAGATCTTCCTGCATTTTGCTGCAATTTTCTAATGCTGCAACTTCTCTGTATACTACAGCATCATCCGCGAAAAGCCGCATGGAACTTCCGACACTATCTACTATACTTTAACGTCTGTAGATGTCTCTCTACTGAGAACAACATGTTGTTTTCTGTTTGTTAAAAACTCTTCAATCCAGCCACACAGCTGGTCTGATATTCCATAGGCTCTTCCTTTAGCAGGTGAATGCGAAACTGCATCGAACGCCTTCCGGAAGTCAAGGAAAATGGCATCTACTTGGGAGCCTGTATCTAATATTTTCTGAGCCTCATGAACAAATAAAGTGAGTTGGGTCTCACTCGATCGCTGTTTCCGGAATCCATGTTGATTCCTACAGAGTAGATTTTGGGTTTCCAGAAGTGACGTGATATGCGAGCAAAAAACATGTTCTAAAATTCTACAACAGATCAATGTCAGAGATATAGGTCTATAGTTTTGCGCATCTGCTCGACGACCCTTCTTGAAGACTGGGACTACCTCAGCTCTTTTCCAATCATTTGGAACCTTCCGTTCCTCTAGAGACGTGCGATACATGGCTGTTAGAAGGGGCAGCAAGTCCTTTCACGTTCTCTGTGTAGAATCTACACAGGTCCCGTCAGGTCCAGTGGACTTTCTTCCGAGTGATTTAAGTTGCTTTTCTATTCCTTGGACACTTATTCCGATGTCAGTCATTTTTTCGTTCGTGCGAGGATTTAGAGAAGGAACTGCAGTGCGGTCTTCCTCTGTGAAACAGCTTTGGAAAAAGGTGTTTAACTAATCAGCTTTATGCGTGTCATCCTCTGTTTCAATGCCACTATCATCCCAGAGTGTCTCGATATGCTGCTTCATCCACTTACTGATTTAACGTAAAACCAGAACTTCCTAGGATTTTCTGTCAAGTCGGCACATAGAATTTTACTTTCGAATTCACTGAACACTTCATGCATAGGCCTCCTTATGCCAACTTTGATATTGTTTAGCTTCTGTTTGAGAGGTTTTGGCTACATTTAAACTTGCAGTCAAGCTCTCTTTGCTTTCGCAGTAGTTTCCTAACTTTGTTGTTTAACCACGGTAGGTTTTTCCCATCCCTCACAGTTTTACTCGGCACATACCTGCCTAAAACGCATTTTACAATTGCCTTGAACTTTTTCCATAAACACTCAACATTGTCAGTGTCGGAACAGAAATTTTAGTTTTGATTTGTTAGGTAGTCTGAAATCTGCCTCCTATTACTCTTGCTAAACAGATAAACCTTCCTCCCTTTTTTTTTTATATTCCTATTTACTTCCATATTCAGGGATGCTGCAACGGCCTTATGATCACCGATTCCCTGTTCTGCACTTACAGAGTCGAAAAGTTCGGGTCTCTGCATGTCCTGACTTTGCCCCGCACCCTTTGAGGCTGTTGCCCTTTCTGTACTTGCCCAAGGCCATCTAACCTAAAAAACCGCCCAGTCCACGCCACACAACCCCTGCTACCCGTGTAGCCACCTGCTGTGTGTAGTGGATTCCTGACCTATCCAGCGGAACCTGCAACTCCACCAACCTATGGCACAAGTCGAGGAATCTGCAGCCCACATGGTCACAGAACCGTCTCGGCCTCTGATTCAGACCCTCCACTCTGCTCTGTACCGAAGGTCCGCAGTCAGTCCTGTTGACGATGCTGCAGATGGTGAGTTCTGCTTTCATCCCGCTAGCGAGACTGGCAGTCTTCACCAAATCAGATAGCCACCGGAAGCCAGAGAGGATTTCCTCCGATCCATAGCGACACACATCATTGGTGCCGACATGAGCGGCCACCAGCAGATGGGTGCACCCTGTACCCTTCATGACATCCGGAAGGACCCTTTCCACATCTGGAATGACTCCCCCCAGTATGCACACGGAGTGCACACTGGTTTTCTTCCCCTCCCTTGCAGCCATATCTCTAAGGGGTCCCCATTACGCACCTGACGTTGGAGGTCCCAACTACCAGGGAGCCCACCCTCTGCAACTGCCCGGATCTTGCAGACTGAGAGGCAACCTCTGGAACAGGACAAGCAGCCATGTCCGGCTGAAGATCAGTATCAACCAGAGACAGAGCCTGAAACCAGTTAGACAAACTGCAGAGGCCTTCCGTTCAGCCCTCCGGAATGTCTTTCGCCTCCTGCCACACCTCAAGACGACCCTTCACTCCACCACGGGTGAGGGGTCAGCCTCAATGTGGGCAGTATACCAGCCAGCCACAGCCGTAGTCCGATCGGAGGATGCGAGGGACGAGCTGGCCATCCCTGACAAACCCCCGCCAGGACCCCCACAGTGATGCCCACTGGCAACAGCCTCAAGCTGTGTGACCGAAGCCAACACTGCCTGAAGCTGGGAGCAAAGGGTGCCAACTCAGCCCGCATCCGAATACAGCAGTCGCAATCCCTTTCCATGCTAAATACTGTTGTGCATACACTGTTGTGCTGACACACTGATCGGCGGCAGAAGGCTAACTGTACTGTCAGTAACGTACAAAGACTATTTAAAAGAAATAAACAAATGACAGACGACTACGCGACTTTACAAGTCACAGATATTAAAATGCAAATCTGCCCCTGCTAATTACGAAACTACACAATGATTTGACGGATTTAACTAAACAAGTGCGCTAAGAACACTCAAACAAATTTTCAACTTTACTACTACACGTATATGAACGATAATAAGCCACTTGCTGCTACTTGCACAGTGCTAACACACTGTTCGGAGGCAGAGGGCTAACTGCCAATACTTAAGTAATCGAATTGAACTGTTTAATTTTATTATTACTGTTATTAAAATAGTAATGAGAGCGACCATAACTGTACTCTGGATCTACATCTGAACGACATCAAAAAATTCCAATACATTTCACTCTACTTGAAAGTGCCACCAACATTATGAAAGATGCCAGAGTGAAAGAAAAGCTTATATTTCTATATTGCATATAACACCACCCGACTGCATGATTTTTTAATCAGAGTATTTCAGATATTGGTTTCATATCAAATTGTTTCAAGGTATAATGTACCCTCATGTTTTGAAAGTAGTTTTTTTAACTATATTTAAATTTAAATTAAGGAAAATCTGTACCAACAAGCTACATATCTCTTACGAACAAGAGAAGATCCCAATATTACAATCATACACAGAAGTGACAAAAGTCATGGGATACCTCCTAATATTGTGTCAGACCACCGTTTGCCCAATGTAGGGCAGCAACTAATGTGGCATAGATTCAACAAGTCGTTGGAAGTCCTCTACAGAAATATTGAGCCATGCTGCCTCCATAACCTTACACAATTGCCAAAGTGTTGCCAATGCAGGATTTTGTGCACAAACTGATCTTGATTGTGTGCCATAAACATTCACTGGAATTCATGTCTGGCAATCTGAATTGTTTGAATTGTCCAGAATGTTATTCTAACCAATTTCTAAAAACTGAGACCCAGTGATTGGTGCATTGTCATCCATAATAATGACATCGATGTCTGGGAACATTACGTCCATGAATGGCTGCAAACAGCCTTGAATTTGCTGGCCGTAACGATTTCCTGTCAATGATCGGTCCACACCACGCCATTATGGAGCCACCACAAGCTTGCAAAGTGTCTTGTTGACAACTTGGGTCCACAGATGTGCACCACACTAACTTTACCATCAGCTCTTACCAACCGAAATCGGGACTCATCTGACCAGCCCATGGTTTTCCAGCCTAGGGTCCAATCGATATGGCCACGAGCCCAGGAGAGGTGCTGCAGATGTCATGCTGTCAGCAAAGGCACTCCCATTGGTTGTCTGCTGCCATAGCCCATTAACACCAAATTTCACTGAACTGTCCTAACATACATTCATCCTACGTGCCACACCAATTTCTGCAGTTATTTCATACAGTGTTGCTTGTCTGTCAGCACTGACAACTCTATGCAAATACCCCAAATGCCACTGCACTGTCTGTGGTGAGATGTAATCCTTGAAATTTGGTATTCTTGGCACTGTGGATCTTGGAATATTGAATTCTGTAACCATTTCCGAAATGGACTGTCCCATGCAACTAACTCCACCTTCCATTCTGCGTTCAAAGTCCACTAATTCCCATCATGCGGCCATAATCACGTTAGATATTTTTTCACACACATCACCTGAGTATAAGGAACACTACCACCAATGCACTGCCCTTTCATACCTCTTCTACACGATGCTACTGCCATCTGTATATGTGCATATCATTATCCTGTGACTTTTGTCACTTCAGTGCAATGTCAACAATAAAATTCAGAAAGAGATACTTGTGTTCAGTGTTTAAAAGTGTGTTTCCACGTACTTTTCATACAATACTTTTGTAAACTTAACTGGCTAAATTATTCACACAGAACCAACAAAGGCAGAACCACTTTACAGAGTGACAACTACATAACACATGAAACGAAAGTTTGAAAATTTAAGATAACTTTAAACAGAAGTATGCTGCTGGATTTTTCCACACAAAGGAAAAAAGGAAGTTTAAGGTAAACCATCACACTGACAATGCTGTGTTTCGGTCCTACTTAAAAGTGTATTTTTCAGTGGGACAAATCCAAATCAATAATACACAGAACACTAGTGTTGAGATGTTTATTTGTAAAAATGTCCTTTCAGAATGTTATAAACACACTTTAAGAGCACCAATGCCCTTCTAACAGCATGAACGAAACTGGAACTGGGCTATACATTCTGCTGTTTTTCCACCTGCATATGAACCTGGAATAGATTATCTTCTGCTGTCACCACTGCCATTCAAAATTTAAATCTCTCCTGTAAATAAACGAATAATAAAATCAAAAACAAAATAATTGCTTCAGTATTTTTCATAAACACAGATTAATTTCTGGACATAACAGTTAATATTTTTTCTAGCAACTCTTACAATTTAAATCAGTTCCCAATTTGCATTTTACAGAATTCAATGGCCAAAAAATTTTTAAAAATAAAAAAATCATTTTCTTCTTTATGTTTTGTGTGTCATAAAAAAAGTAGTGGCGATTTCACCAACTACAACACCAGTCAATAATTTGATATCTTACTGTTGTCTGCCTGTAGTTTCTTAGTTTAATGCTTAGATTAGTACATTTTCTTTGCATGATTTTATATAGTTTCATGCAGTAGGAAATTGACAAAGACTGCTGCTTGTTTGTGAATATAATGCAAGTTGGTGGTTATCCAGAAACAGCTGAAAGCTGCACTGGTGATGGCTGATGAGCTTAGACTGCTGCCCTAAGCTGCAGGGACATTTAAGTCCCTGAGGTGAAAACACACACACTTCCAGTGCCTTTAGAATATCCTGAAAACTTTGATGTCGCTGCATCTTCTGATGCAGACCATCAGACTGATTTGTCCTTACTCGAGGGTGAGTGGTGGACTGTTGTGGGTTCAGCTATCTCTATGTTGAAGACCAGTGCGGGAACTGTTTTTATGGCAGCCACTGTAGTCCTTAACAACAAGTTTGAGGTGCTACCCAATGTTGACAACACGCCTGAGCTGTACAGGTCGCCTTATATATTGGGCCAGTTTCCGATTTTCCTGCCAAGTCTGCACGAGGAGGACAAGGGGGGATTAGTGTTTAACATCCCATCAACAAACTGGTCATTAGAGATGGAGTACAAGTTTGGATTAGGGAAGAATGGAGAAGGAAAGTGGCTGTGCCCTTTCAAAGGAACCATCCCAGCATTTGCCTAAAGTGATTAAGCAAAGTCACGGAAAGCCTAAATCACGATGGCTGGACATGGTTTGAACTACTGTCCAGGCGTGGTAGGAAAGAAGGCAAATGTGATGTATACTTGATATGCTTGCCACAACATCTCATCTGAGATGTGGAGTAGTAGTAGTAAGAGAAAACAATGTGGTATTTGCAAGTGGCAGAAATATCTATGATGAGGCCTCAGAATTAATCCCACATAACAAATTAATAATGGCTACATAGTATAAGGGCTACATAGTATAAGGAACACAAATATGACAAATCAGAAGTGAATAGTAGCACACCACCAAATTCGGACTGCAATATACATCACAAGGTTAAGCTAGACTAGTGATTCTGATCTTTCCCTACTTAATATCCCTTTGCTGCCTAGTAATGATGGCCAATGATCCCCCTCTACTCTGTATTGTCATGTAAAGTCTTTCTATTTTAAATTCAGTCAAATTTTACCTTGCATACTCATATGTATGAAGTATTGCCATAATCATAGATGGGGAAAAAAGGGGACTTTTAAAATAATTCATAACTTTTTATATTTTGATAAATTTATTCATGGCAAACAATTTTTTTCAATAGTTTCAATTAAATATTGCAACATACACTCTGCTACAGCAATGTCAATACTGTTGCTAAATGGGTGATCCACACCAAGTCTATTGGGGGAATCCTGATGCCAGAACTTTGGGAAGTCAGTTTTTCTCCTATTCATGTGTGGGTATTAATTACAAGACAGAACACCTTCTCACTTCACATCTAATTTATACTTAAGTTCTTACGTAATAGTGTTAAAAAAATTTCCAGATTTTATGTCTTTTTAAGGTGTTTTAGTCTCATTTTTAAACTAACTGCTAATCACAATGTTATAATACACAAAACTGGATTCACTTGCACATATTATTGTACAAATGTTGATTAAATTAAATTTACACTCATGTTCAAAACTACAATAACAATCACCATGACAGTGTGTCTGCTTTCACCACCCCTTTCCATTCCACTGCCCCCTTGAGAAGTTACGGTATGTCACATTAAATTTCTATTCAATCACCGAGTTGCAAGCTGAACTGATATTACATAAATGGAATCAATTAAAGAAACACCTAAAATCACTTTTCCCTTTCAGATGAGCAGCAAATATATCTGACATCCAGTAATATGTGACCTAATATGCACTAGATGGGAAAAACAGAAACCATATTCTCCAATGCAAACTCTCAGTAATGGTTACTTAAACTATAATCAACGTAACAGTGACCAATAACGAAAATGTTAGTCGATTGTCAAGTAGTGAGCTAAGACTACAAGATTTGAAATTGATTAAACGAACTCACAAACAGTTTCCTCAAACTAGCTCAAGAGCACACTGTAGCGCAGCTGTGCAGTGTAAAATATGATCTGTTACAATAAGACTGCAGTATGGCAGAAAACTGCACTACTTAGCAGGCAGTAAGTCAATGTGGGCTGCATCATTGGACACCACATCTAAGAAAATTCAATAGTAATTTTAAATGTTGCAGTAGTTGTGCTGTATTTTCTGCTGCATCAATGTGTGCCTGATTTTGACAGTGCAGATACAACAGGCAGCGAACCTACCTACATGCAGGTTTTAGTACAATGTCTTATCAGTTAGCTGATTATTAGTTTGTTTTCTGGATATGCTTTGATTACGTTTGAATTGGTTACACTAAACATGTCCCAATTCTGGCTGATAACTTCAGATTTCTTTAGGCTTACAACGTTGACAGTGAAATCGAGGCAGGTGTTTTCTGTTTGTCATAACTTTCCTACAAACTGTACTCTTGTGAATGAAGTGGGTTAGAGAGCTCTTAGTCTAATTACCATTCTTTTTCTGTACACTTGTTTCTCTCCTCTTAGCAACTTCTATACATTATGCAACAATTAAAAGTTTAAAAAATCTGAACAAGAAGTTACCTCTCATAACTGCCAACATTTAAATACGATCAATCCTTAGTTCAGGGATGGTGTTACACCCTGCTGCCATTGTATTTCTATATTCTGCCATTTTGTCTGTAGACATGTTAGCATAGGATTGCTCTCCAGAACGCATCTAATGTCACATTCAAGGAGAACAGCATGACCCTCTTGATAACAAACCTGTAACATGTAACAGATGCATATATGAAGACAAAATGTTCATCATGGGCCAGGTGCAAAGGATAAGAGTGTTACAACTACGAGAAGAGGTGTACATTACAACAACCAATGCTTGGAAAAATAGATATGGATTGTCATTTTAGGCACTGAAATATTAGCTTTCAGCATGAAACAAGACAGATGAGAGAAACAAAAATTTACTAGTATGATCAATGAAAGCAATAACAGCATCTAAAAATTATATGAGAAGGAAAAGTGTGAAGCTGAATTAAAATTTTTAGCTGGCTAGTGAAAGTAACATATGGAAATAACTTCAAATTTATGCTCTTCTTCAGGCCCAATTTTACAAATCCAATTTCCACCATTGTACAGGAGAAAAAAAAAGTTAAACCAACATACAAGTAATTTTTGCACCAGGTTTCTCATTTCTTCTGCTCTATGGGGTAGTTTTATAAATCCCATTCACAATACCTAAAATACCATTTGTCTGTTAGAATTTTTTCCTAGGAGAAACTTCAGGGTTTGTACTGCATTTACAAAATAAAAATTAAGGACTTTAAGCACATTTTCATTACTGACAATAGTTGCACTTAATGCTTTAGTGAGGTCAAGAATAAAGTAAACATGCAACATGTAAAGGTGATTATCATCATGTTTTATGTACAGTCTGTTAGGTGGGCCACGTAATGTTTTTAAATTGTCCTGTAATAGTCCAGTTTCGGGTCTGATCTGCCGCTGGCACAGCTCTGCCATCAAGTGACCCGGCTCCATCCTCACTGGTTCTTGATAGCTGCCAAGAAACAATCCAGCATCGATATAATTTGTGAGTGTAGGATGCCGTTAAGTGCGGCACCCCTGTAATTCATCTTTGCCTTTGTTACTTTGTCTCATTTATGTTTCACCTTTCTGATAAATTTCAACACTCGCTTTCTCATATGCGACACAATAATTATTAGTCGAGTAGGTATAGATGAAGTATATTAACAACTCATTCACGATTTAATGTGTCACACATGTAATTTAAGCACATCAAGTCAAGTCATTCTAATCAAATTACATATAACGTGAAATAATACTTACATTGGATATGGGCTTTTAATGCCATTTCTCCCATCATTATATCAATGGCCTTTATGCAAATCTTCCACTTTCCTCCACGAGTCTCAATGACACTAGCCATTCTTTATATTAATCTTGTCATGGCCACAGTAGACTAAACACACACTTTACAGGCATTTAATCACAATTTTAAAATACACCTGTGTTCTGCAGTGTGTCCACAAAATGTATATTACAAACAGGGATGGCTGATAAATCACTGATCATTACTTTGCCACAGATATTTTCTTGTCAAAGGTGTAGTATTTAGTTGAGGTTTCCAAAGTGTAGTATCTCCCACTACTGGCACTGTAGTAATGAGTTTACATACAACAAATGGTGTCAGTTTCCAGTGCCGCATGTAATCGTACCCCCACTCTATTCTACATGCCCGATATGGGGATAGCCTTACCCCTCTCCCCCTATAGGTCAGGCAGCTGAGTAACCCTCGTAACTGCTTCAGCCTTCGACCTATAATGCAGTCTTTTTTTTCACCTTTTTAACTTTGATAAGTTAATCAATTTTTAAGTCTGAAAATAATTGCCACAACAAAAATAAGGCCTTTTAAGGACAATAATTCACAAAATGATAAAATAAGCACTTATATAAATATTTAATTTTACACTTTTGTATGCTCTGAGTGAAGGAGTTTACTATTATATTTGTGCTAATGGAAGTGTAAGTTCTTAACCAACCACTTTTAGAAAGAGAACTGTTCAAAAACTCGGTGGAATGGTTTCCAGAAACTGCCATGCTTACAACTGAAAGTGTTGTAGAGTGTGCAAAGAATCTGCAGAAAGTGAAGCATTTGTATTTCATTAGACATTATTCCTCAATGCTAATCAAGAACTCCGTACTAGTCATACTTCTTCCTGACTGGCTGGTACAAACAAATTCCAGACAATCAGACTGAATAAATTTAAAAAAAGCTAATATTTTGGTCCTCACTCTTGAGTTGGAAGTTTTAACATTTGCTTATCTGCCTGAACCGTTCCTCACATTGTATTATTGCAAACAACAACAAGTACTGTATGATTCATGGTAATTTTCCCTTTCTTTGTAATATTATTATTATTGTGTATAGCTGAAGTACACCATCCTTTCATTTTATTTTACCCTTCTGTATTGAGATATTCCTCCTTATCTTAGCTTTTGTTCTTGAGACAAGGTGGTACTCAACTTCACAGGACCGTAAGTGTACATAAATTTTTTGGTTGCAAGACCTAAAAGCTGAAAAGACATACAGAAATGTTTTGTTGTCAAGCAATGCCCCTTATTGAGAAATGGTAAGCCACAACCACCTGAGAGGATACTGGTAGGCTCTTAAATTCCCAATCCAGCTTTGTTTCTTTTCCTATTTAAACTATAAACAACCAGATATAACCACTCTTGATTCCCAGATCATACAGTGCTTTATACCAAATCATGCCCTTTCCAGTGGCATAAACTGTACTCAACTAAGGCGCCACTTGTAAAGGAAATGTTCATCCACCGTAATCTCTCTGTTGGGCAAACAAAAATTTCTGAACTTTTTCCTTAATTACTGGTAAATATATCACATTTTATTCAGTTCTGGATTAGGATGATAATCTGGATTGAACTGGAGTGTCAGAAGTGCAAACCCTTTTTATTTCGCAGAACTTTTTACAGAATATAATTTGCTGGGAAAAAAAAAAAGAGTTGAAAATATAATCTCTCTTCAAGCACTGTATTTCAGTACTTTGTTTCTGTACTACACTCTTCAAAATCATTATAAAAAATTAAAAAACACATGTAATTTGCAGATGTAAGTCATCTCCTCTAAAACATTACAGAAAGGAATTTTCAAAAGCAGGTGGCATGAGCATCATCAGAAAGGTGTTCAAATATGCTCATGACATTCCTGCAGAGAGGTGGGAGTAAATGGGAATCACATAAGTAAAGCCATTTTTTCCTTATAGTCAGGACTGTACCAAAATTCTGATGTCTTATGTTACCTAATTCTCCGTTATCATATATTAAAACTTTGAAGGATTCTAACACATCATCAATAAATCACTACCTTACCTAGAAACTGACATCACATTCGCTGTCCTAGCCAGAACTTATTCCACTATCCCAGTTTTAGTCATACACAAGGAGAACAGTAATACAATCAAGCCAAGGAACTACAGCAGTTAACAGTAGGAATGTTTCTAGGATGATCAAAGACTTGCACCACTAGCCTGTGAAGAGTTCTTACAAAAATTTCGAATATTTCTTTTTAAATGCCTCTATTTATCATTTTTATAAGCATCTTTCCCATGGTCATTACATGTATTTACTTGTAATGGACATCTGAGTAGTCACAAAAAAGCATAAAAATCAAGCTGTTTCATTTCAAGATCTTTAAAAGGCTTCTTTTTTTCCTTTCTTGTCCTGCAAGTTGGACGCAATTACTGGGGATGAAAAATATGAACCTTCAACCTCTGTTTTCATGTGTGTATAGCCAGCCGCTAAAAAGTTGTCACTAACTTCCTACAAATGCTGATCTGTAATAACTGATAACAGCATTCCAAATATGTGACAGTTCTTATTCTGATCAACACGTCTGAATACATCATGCATTGCTCAATGTTCGAAGGCATGCGATCATACCCGGTATGATAGCACATGGTCAGCTCCTCACCCAGATTTGCCCATCACTCTAAATGTAACAGTATGTTTGTTCTTTCTTGAGATTGTGGACAATCAAAGTCCACAGAACAGTATGCAGACACTGCTACATGTCAATAGTGATAGCTATTCTACCATTACCAGCTGACGCAGTTTCCTTATTCCTGGCATTGGCCTTTTAAGACGTTAGCCAATTCTTGGTGAACAATAAATTCATTCTGAAGCTCTGGCGTCTGTTCTAAAGTGTGAAAAATCTGCATATGAAGTTTATTGTTAGTGTGGCAGATATCCTTTTCTGGTTTCTTGATATGAATTTGGTGAAACAGATTCTGGTAAACAGTTAAATTTACATACTTATCTGACTGACCACACATGCAGGGGTACTCTACATTTTTGACAGTGTATAGCGAACACACTGCCACACACCCACTGATCTTTTTCCCCTTCTTTACCCCTCTCCTTCCCTAGCCTCCTGAGGCTGTGCCTGGCAGCCGTGTCCTGCTGCACCTGGAGAAAGAGGCAGCCCCACAGCACATTGTGTGCACTGAAGTCCCTCACGAGGAGGAAAATGGCATGGGAGTGCCCAGAAGAGTTCTGTCAGTTCATCTGTATTCAACGGATCATGAACTGGAAGATATAAACAACACACTGAGATTTTAACTGACATGAGAACTTCCAATGCAGTTGCTTTTACAGTCATGGTAAGAGACAGAACAAGAGTCACATCTATGAATGATGAGAACAGCCACGCTACCCTTGGACGTGTCTCCAGTAACATTGTCCTTCCAGTAGTGGTGGTAGCCCCTTGATGCAGTTATGTTGGTGACTTTAAAATGAGTTTCTTGTCAGCAGATGCAGAACAGTCTCTCCTGGGCCAGGAAATTTAATTCTTCCAAATGCTACTGATATCTCTTAAAGTTCCACTGCAACACAAAAGTTCCTATGAGAGCCATTTATTAGCAATAGTTGTCTTTAACCTCCTCCTTCAGCAGCAGTGATTTACCTGAAGAGGTCACGGGTTAGCAATATCCTTGACAGTATACATCACCATCATAAAAGGAGAAGGTGCATACCTCAGCAAACAGCTGAGGTTCCAAGTACGTCGTCAATGGCTTCTGAATAATTCCAGGTTCAAGTGTAGCTCCTTCCCTCCCTCCTTCCTTCCCCCCTCCTCCTCCTCCTCAAGGTACACTGAGAGGTGCATGTACTCTTCTTATAATCTGTGGTCTGTGTTTATGTGGAAGCATCACACTTAGTGCTTCTTAAGGGCCAATGCAAAAGAAGTAGCTAACACTGGGAGCTGCACAGCTTTGAAAGCTTTTTAAATTTCATCATAGGGTATGCATCTTAACTTTCAACACCCGAATTTTTCTCTCCTCCCTATAAACCTCACACTTTCTGCTCCATAATGGGTGATGACCAGAGCAGCTTATACAGTTCAGATGAAGTGTACAAAAATTGCCAGATTCATGAGTTGAGCTTCCTCAATTTCCCCACGTAGCCCCCTCCAGTTACATGCCATAGTGGTATGACCATATCTTTGACATTTGAAGCATTACATTAGATTGGGAACAAATAGTCAAATCTGAAAACAGGTATAGCCTGCAAAAATATGTTCAGACAATTCCAGAGTGTCGAATGTTAAAATAAATGTTACATTTGTTTCCAATGTCTCGTCATGTAGTTCTGCACTTCCATTACACCCATATTTTTCCATTCTTCATGTAACACCATTTCCATCACATCGGAGCAGGTAAGCACGCATTTACAGAAGTTAAGGGTGTTATACATACACCCACAACATGTTAGTTACCTAAGGTCTTGCATCCCAGAAGCTTCAGTACTTTGTTTGACATAGCAGTTTCAACTGTAAGTATTCCATTATGAAATCATTTAACACTTTTTAAGGACCCAGCAATACCCTCTAATGCCTTATGAATATAGAAAGGGGAGACATTCTTAAACGTCCCTTCCGCTCTCTTGATTACAATTTAAGTGTTGTGGCAGTCTAGTGCCTTGTTACTAAAATTCTGAGACTTCTCATGCAGACACACGAATCGAGCTCTTTGTTGTACGTACTATCTGACAGTGCACCCATCCCATCAGGAGTGGATGTGGAATTAGGTCACACCATAGGGATCACAAGAGCCACTAGGGAAACAAGTCTCAACCAAGACGAAGCCCTGTGTGCCTGAGCAAGCCTTATACAACTTGGCAGTGGGGGGAAGGGAAGGCAGAATGTGCCCCAGAGGTTGCCCACTACAGGCTGTTTTATCTCAACAGTCCTTCACCTCATCTTGAGGTTGAGGGCTGTTTGCACAGATGTGTACCTTCCTCACAGTAAAGGCAGTGGAGCCAAGGCCCCTTTTCTCTGAAATGCACTATGTTCCACCTCTGTGCCTTATGATGGTCCCTGAAGTATGCCCAGTGTTTACGAAAGAAGAGGTGTGGTGGTGCTGGCCAGTCCCCAGCTCAGGAAATCTGGGTTCACTATACCAGTACCTAACCACTGCTGGCGAAGCTCCCTGGGAAACAGGCAGCCCTCCCTTCCCAAAGTTGAGGGACACTCAACATCAAGCCCCTCCACTGGGGCCTGTCTAGCATGTGAGATCCTATCAGCAGCTATGCTACTACTGGCATAGCCCACAGCATCACTGAGGCATGCAAACCCTCCTGCCTGGCACCAAAGGTGCCTATGATTAAGTAGTGTCCCCCTGGAAGGAGAATCATCAGAATTGAACAAAATTTTCAAGACCTCATCTGCGAATGATGGAGTTAAAGACTTGGATCTAATGAACAAGAACTGTGCCCAAGCACATTAGGACAATCAAACTGAGTTTAGAATATTCCATCACTGACATATTTATGTCCACGTGGGTAACAATAATGTTCCCTTAAACCTCATGCTTCTCATGAATTATCCTTTTTGAACATGAAAAGTACTCTCAAAGACCTTCACTATCAGTAATCACAATCACTCCCAATGAATTTTAAATACTGAAGAATAACACACTGCATATGCTTAAATAAAATCACTACAAAGAAAATTTTCTCAATAAGTTCACCAAAAACAGGTCTTTAATCACACTGAATAGCTCTGAGCAATTAATAATGCCATATACGCAATGGCTGCCAGGATTTGTCAGGTAGTCGAATAACAGAGTCAACAAGACAAAGAGGAAGCAAAATGTGGCACCCTCTCAGGAGATGCAAAAGGATATAAATTGACACACACACACACACACACACACACACACACACACACACACACCTTACCACTCATATTATGAAATGGGAAGAAGACAGAGTACAAGTCTCTCATATTCTTTTAGTCAAATGATTTATGTATGTCAATCCCAAACCACCATAAGCATACCAATTAAAGTAGTTTCCTAGTGTAAATGAGTACCAGCTCCTTTGCAGTGCACCAATGTAGTGTGATCCCACAGTGAGAGCGGTCATGATTTTTGGAGCTTCTGGAATAAATCCATGATGATTTCCAATTTACAATCGAACTGGAGAACAGCAACTGCCATTTCTGGATGTCTTTGTCAGTCGGGAAGTGGATGGGTATTTGGGGCATTCTGTTTACAATAAACCCACACATAATGACTGTACTTGCAGGCATTTATCTGTCACTAACCTTCACAAACTACTGGTGTCTTTCAAACAAAGCAACCTGAACATCTACAATCTATGTTCAAGGATGATGGATATTCTCCACATCAGATTAGCCTAGTTTTAAGGAGGGTGAAATGTGATCACTCCCAAGATCAAGAAAAGGAGCTATTAAAGCCAGGACAGGGTGTTCCTCCCATATGTTGGCAGTGTTTTGTTGAAATAAGGCAGAATTCTAAGAATTGTGAAGAAAAAGTGATCTTCCAGCCACCTATAAAGAACTGTACTCTGCTCAGTTCAGTAAAGTATGATCTGGGTTTGTGGAAGGCTGGAGTCTACAGAACACCATACCATAGTAGCAAAGCCTGCATTGGACTGACCACATGCAGAGAATGTGAAAAGTGCATTGAATATATTCCACCACACTCACCTTTCACAGTCCAATAGGTCAGTCATAGCAGAGCACTATATAACCACAGGACTTTCTATGGATTATTCTGCCACAACCATCTTGGCAGCAATGAAATCCTTCTGGGGTTTAATTATTAAGAAATATGAGGAAATACGTTTGGTGGAAGATCTTTATCATTATGGCAGCTTTCAACTGGATAACACATTGGACCCAGCGATTTCTTTAATACCTTCAGAATGTAAACACTTTATGCGCAGTGAAACACCTAAACAATTTTATTAATTTTGCAATCTGGATTGTAACACTGCAGCCACAAATTGGAACAGAAGGTGTGCATGCAGTATCAGATTAGGCATGTGCCTGCATATCACTGACTGCTCAATATTTGAAGAGGGAACTAAACTTTACAGGGAGGACTCATGGTAACCCATGAGCATGCATCTTCACACCAATTGCTGGTATAATGTTAGTGACATTTAATAGTAATCTCCATTGCATAACACTTGCTTGAAGATGGCTGAAGGATTGGTTGTAAGCAGGTGTAGCAAGAGAACTACGTCACCCGGCTGCCGTCTTTAAACTTTATGGTACGGAATGGAATATTTTTAACAGATATATGCACTTTCACTAACAATTTTTTTAAATTCTATTTAAGAGTGATTTTATGTTTTTTAATCTATTTTCGGACTTACGCCCCATCGTCTGAACAACAGTGAAACTCTACGTTGTGTGTCCATCGCGTGCTTTGACACTCGCAGCACCTACATGTGTGTGATCTCTTACATATGGTGGAGTAAAGAATATAAAAATTTTAAAAATGCTATGTGAACAACAGACCAACAAACAAAGTAAAAACTCCCTTTTATTACGTTATCCTCCTTTCTCCACAGCACATCCCAAGACTGTAAAGAACAACTAGAGCATCTATCTGCACTTTCATTAAATGCTTTTTGCACTGCCATTTTAGTCTGAAGATGAGAACTGTAACTTGCAACCTGTTGCTTCATTAAATAATTTAACCAAGTTAACAAAATTCTGTGATTCTTAGTGGTCTCTGAAAAACCTTTTCAGATGTTATCAAATGCAAACATTGTCAATATTAAGAGTGGTGTTGCCAATAACTTGTGCAGCCCACAATTCCACTGAAGCCCGTAATCAGAAGGACGCTCTACGATGAACTATCGAAGTAGAGGCATGCGTGTAGGTTGCATGCCTATTCCTCAACATGTGTGTGCCAGTGATCCCATTCACACCTGTGTGCAAAATAGGCCCCTCTACTTCCGTGTGGGGAAAGCTACAGCTGCACAGTGACAAAGTGCAAAGGTGTAAAGGTGTAAATGCACCTTTACCCAGGCAAGAGGAGCTATGTCTGGGTGGACTTTTGGGAGTTCCACAACATCCAAATAACAATTTACTACTACCAGCAGTTTGGGTGGCCATCAGGCAGCACAGACACACAATGTCTGAGCTTTCCTATCACTGAGTTGGACAGCTGTATCATTTGTTGATTAAAAAAAATGAACAGTCTTTAAAAAATTCATGAAGATACTACTTGAAATCTCCGGAGAGTACATTTCACCATTAGGCAAATGACCTGTGATAGCTACAGGTGCATCACAGCATGGTGACTGAGCAGCTTTGCATTTACTTCCAAATCAATCACAATGAAATTACTCCTGAAGTAAAAGAGATGCCTTCTAAGTTATTCATGCCCACAATAAAAACCTTGGAAAGTGATCTGGCACTGTGTCAGAGCTGGCATCAGTCTAGTTATCAAACAAAACTTCCTAAATGTAATAAACTACAATGAAAATCATGCCTCTAGCAAACAAATGAGCAGCTCGG